>NW_012101665.1:349387-368333 GCF_000951045.1 Mandrillus leucophaeus | reverse complement strand
GTAGAGATGGGGTTTTGCCATGTTGCCCAGGCTGGTCTCGAACTCCTGGGCTCAAGTGATCCACCCACCTCGGCCTCCCAAAATGCTGAGATTACAGGTGGGAGCCACCGTGCCTGGGCGGTCACAGAATTTTGAGTAATAGCTCATACCCAGTATTTCTGCTGTCTCCAGGTGTCGCTCTGGAAACATCTGGGCCGTGAAAGTGAACACCGCTGGGGACGTGAGCACCACAGAAAGGCCGTGGGGCTGGGGAGAAAAGAAACACAGTGACCAGCAGATGACAAAGCTGTTCTTCCCTGCGTATTCTAGATATTAAGTTACTTTACCCCATACTCTGAGCAGGAGAGCATAATGAAGTTTTCTTTTTAGCCTTTCCCTTCCTGCCCTAACTAAACACAAGTGGCGGAATAAGATGTTTTGCAAGTTAATAAAATATTCAAGTCTACTTAAAAGAGTTCTTGTATTAGCAAAACACCAACATTTTACTTAGCACTAAAGCTATCCTGAATATCATTTTATTTCTGGTAAGATTCAAAAGGTACTGTGGATGTCTTATTATTGACATTATTTATTCTACAGTATGGCAAACAGACTCCTCTTTCAGGATATTTTTATAAAGTTTCTAATTGATCAGGAGCTTTGCAGGCTTTGATGAAAAAAGTTTCCAGTTGTTTTGATTCTCTATAATTGGGAATTTACTCTTGCTTCCTGATATAGATTCATTTTATTATTGAGCATAGCAAAAGTTATAACCTTAAAAAATAAAAATAATTATACTTTCTCGAGATAAAAATATATTATGGAAATTGGGAGGATTATAATATTTAATTAAATAATTTATTCTTATGATTTTACCACCAGTGGGTGATCCATGTTGTAATCCTTTGCTTTATACGTCTTCACTAAACCTGAAATTGGGTAAGACATTCCATGGCTAGAAAAGAAAGAAAATCCTTATGTTGATACACAGTTATCAATATTCAAGTCAACAATAGAAAGATACTGTTATGGGGATGCCTGTCACAGTCTCTAGACAGTATCATTACCTGAAAAAGTGATATGTGCTGTTTTCTTGGATAGAAGGATATATTATGATGTCTAGGATATGTATGTAGTGCACTCATTAACAAAACCTCTGAAAATGGTCAAATTCAAATGCTTATGGAATTCTATGATATTAAAAAGTATTGATCCAGAAGTAACTCCCTGAACCCATTAATTAACATTATGATCTCAAAGACTGGGGAATTCACTTTGAAGTTTCTGTAATAAGCTCTGGGCATGTGTTTTCTGTTTTTTCCTGGCAGCTCCTTGGCAGTGTGCTCCCGGATGATGTCAGGGGAATTTTGTGAGTCAGGATGTGCTGTATTTGATGACGTGCAAGCTTGACCCACCAGTGATCTGCCCCACCAGTAACTGACAGATCCCTTCAAATGTTACATACTCATGGAGTCCAATCAGAAATGATTATTCTAGCCTGACAGGCTATGTTAATCAGTTCTGGTTTGACTGATTTCTCTGGCCTGAATTCTACCCTAAGGATTTGTTTAGATTTAGTTGACATCAAGAAATGGCATCATGGTTTTTGTTTTTACTGAAAAATTCTTTTTTTCTTTTCTTTCTTTCTTTCTTTCTTTTTTTTTTTTTTGTGATGGTATCTCAATCTGTCACCCAGGTTAAAGTGCAATGGTGTGATCATAGCTCAATGCAACCTTGATTCCTGGGTTCAAGTGAGGAAGGATCCAGCCACCATGCTCAGTGAAAAAATTTTTATATCCTCCTGAAATATTGATGAACAAATAGGAAAATATTATAGTTTTTTGTTGTTTTTGTTGTTTGAGTTTTTTTGAGACAGGGTCTCACTCTGTTGCCCGGGATGGAGTGGTGCAATCCTGGCTCACTGCTGCCTTGACCTCCCTGGCTTAAGCAATCCTCCCTCCTCAGGATGACTGAGACTACAGGTGTTTGGGTAGCTGGGACTACAGGCACGTACCACCACACCTGGCTAATTTTTGTATTTTCTTTTGTAGAGATGGGGTTTCACCATGTTGTCCAGGTTGGTCTTGAACTCCTGGGTTCAGTTCAAGGGATCCGCCCAACTCGGCCTCCCAAAGAATTGGTATTACAGGTGTGAGCCACCGCGCCCAGCCATGGGTATTTCTTCAGGCTAGATTCCTAGAAGTGAATTGGTGGGCCAAGGGGCATAAATATTTTTCAGGCTCTGGGCACATTTTGCTCACTTACTTTTTGGAAAGGTGTTGCCAATTTATGCTCCCATCAGTGGCAGATCATCAGAGGCTGATCATTCCTTGCACTCACCCTAGCAAAGGCCTATTCTTAATTTTCAAAGTTCAATGGTTTTCAAATTTAAAGCAACATACCAATAAAGTTTCAATCAAAGAGATTAATTCTGGGCTATTGACAAGCATTCTGATCCCTTTCTTTTGTGAGAGATTGGGGGAAAACATCCTACATTTAAGTTTAAAAAATCCACAACACATGGTGAGTATGTGGAGAAATCAGAACCTTCACCCACTGCAGGTGGGAATGTAAAGCAGCACAGATGCCGTGGAAAACAGTCTGTCAGTATCTCAAAATTTAAACACAGAATTACCATATGACCCAGCAATTCCGCTCCTACATATATAACAAGAGAAAGGAAAATCTATGTCCATAGAGAAGAAACAAGCTAGATACAAAAGACCACATATTCTATGATTCCATTTACATGAAATGTCTAGAATGGGGAAGTCTACAGAGATAGAAAGTAGGCTGGGTGCAGTGGCTCATGCCTGTAATCCCAGCACTTTGGGAGGTGGAGGCGGGAGGATAACTAAGGTCAGGAGTTTGAGACCAGCCAGGCCAACATGGTGAAACCCCGTCTCTCCTTAAAAAATATTTAAAAATTAGCTGGGTGGTGCATATCTATAATCCCAACTAATCAGGAGGCTGAGGCAGAAGAATTGCTTGAACCTGGGAGGTGGAGGTTGCAGTGAGTCAAGATTGTGCCACTGCACTTCATCCTGAACAACAGAGTGAGACTCCGTCTCAAAAATAAATAAATAAATAAATAAAAATAAAAAAAATAAAAGAAAAAGAAAGTAAACTGGTAGTTGCTAAGTATTGGGGAAGGTGGGGGGCTTGGTGGATGACAACTAGGAGGTATGGGATTTCTTTTTGGGGTGGTAAGATGTTCTAAAATTGATTGTGGTGATGGTGGCATAACTTCGTGAATATATTAGAAACTAATGTTCTGTACATTTTAAATGGGTGAGTTGTATATAGTATGTGAATTATACCTTAAAAATATGTTATTTAAAAACCCAGTAAACCACATTCAATTTAAAAATACATTTAGGTTTCTACTTTAGCTGGTGGTGGAAAAAAGAAAAAAAGAAAAAGAATACATTTAGGAACATAAAGGAATACATTTAGGAACCACATTCAATTTAAGAATACATTTAGGTTTCCTGGTAGTGGAAAAAAAAAAAAAGAATACATCTAGGAACATAAAGTTAAATTTCTTCCTTCTATAGCATATTTAAATTTTACCACCTGTCCTGAATTATAAACATTAAACAAAATTTTAAAGCAATAGCTTGAGTAAAGAAATGAAATCTCAGATTTGCTCACCACAGATGAACACCAGCATTTCCAAAGCCAATGCCAGCAAAAGCACTTGCCAAGTGCATATGAGACCTTGCTTCAAGATCATCGGGATTTCTGACAGCCCTGTGAATGATATAAACACCTAACAATAACACGTCAACATTGGCAATTCCTACAGAATAAGGAGCTGCCTTAGGGAAAGATATAGGGGCAAAAAAGAAAAAAAAGAAATGCTACTAGGTAGAAAGAAAAATTAGGCAAGTTATTCAAATGATGCCTTGTCTTCTAAATGAAAACTGAAGGGAAACATATTTTCTCATCAACCGTTTCAGCAAAAGCATAATAAATACGCTGTCAGCTGCTCATGTGATGTAAAAGCGCCGGGGGAGGCAACACGCTGCTCCCTGGATGGCGAGGGCCACTCCAGGAAGGTGCCCTGAGACTCATTCTTCTTCATTTGTCAGTGCTGTTGACGGCCCTGTGAAGGGATGTAAACATTCTCAGACGCCTGGGGCTACCTGCCGGCCAGGCCAGCGCTCTTTCTCTCTGAGACACTGCCTCCCATTGGACCCACTAGGGGCCTCTTGGTCCCTGTGGTTGCTGCGCCTCTATGCTAACATTATTGTGGAAGTGGATGTTATTGTTGAATGAGCCTTAGCTTGCTCTGGGTGTCCCCAGTGCCACTTTGGAAAAGTAAATTCTCAAAAGCCCCTTTCTGATTGTGCATAGCCTTCCTGCATTTGCTGCTAAAACCTTGCCCCAGGGAAGAAGCCTGAAGACTGTCAAGGGAACCTACTTTTCATGTGGGCTTTTTTGCAATTTTGCCTTGCGTAAGAGTTCCTGTTGCGAAATAAAAATGCACAGCCTTTTCTTCTCCTTTCATTTGAAATGATCCTTTCACGTGGAATGGTTGGGTGTTCCTGCCTCCTTTCCGAAACCCCATGTTAGTTCCTAATTCCCCCAATGACAAGGTGAAGTAGCAGATGATGGAGCTTTCAGCCTTTCCTCTGTCTGTCTCTCCTTATCTCCCACCGCTGTGCCACTGCCAAGCCTCTGTCCCTGTCAAACAAACTGGCTCCCCATGATGCGTGTCTGCTTGGACCTAGTCAAGTGCTGCTGTGCTGTCCTGAAAGTCCCCCACAAACCTGAAATAGTATTGGGTTCCTTCCTGCTGCTCTGCTACAAAATGCAATTCCAAGGCTCCTTTATCAGTGGAGCTTCTAGCTCAAGGCCAGAGGAAGCATTGTGCTCATGTCTAGGCCTAGCCTACCTGTGGCTGTTCTGTCCATTACGTATAAATACAAAAGTGAGTCCGATTTTGAGTATGTCCTAATATCTCAGGTATCAGCTTTCATCCTAAGTATATCTTTGCTCTCTCAGGAGCTGATTGCTATTTGCTCTCCCGTAGCTTATAGCTATACATGTATGTATATACTTGTATTCATAAATCTTTTACAGCCTCTTAGGGATCTTTTTACATTTTCTGCCTTTTATATCTCCTGGGACAGCAATGTCTACTATTTTCTTTTCTTTTTAAAATTGAGACAGGGTTTTGCTCTGTCACCCAGGCTGGAGTGCAGTGGTGCAATCATAGCTAACTGCAACCTCAAACTCAAGGCAGCCATCCTCCTGCCTTGGCCTCCCAAAGTGCTGGGATTACTGATGTGAGTCATTGTGCCCAGCCCACATTTATTTGTTAAGTTTAGTTCATTTGAGTTAACTCAATGGATGGATTCTGTGTGTCTTCAGACGGGGCCTGGATGGGCGTAGCCAACATCTGCCAGCGTGGGTCTCATTTCTGCCCTGGGGAGCCAAATCTCAAAGGACACTGCCCCTCATCCTAGCTTGGCTCCTAGTTTGTCCCCTGGCTGTCTTTGCCTTTTAGGAACTGAAGGACCCAGTTTTCATCTGCCTGTCCCTTGGGTCCCTCCAGAGGCTGCTGGTGTCTGGGGCTTCTGCGCATCCACTGACTGCTTTTCTGGTGAACAGACCTGCTCAGGATATTTCAGGCTCAGGCATGTCATGTTTCACGTGCTGGCAGAATGTGGGCCTCCTGTTCTATTTCTATCCCCTTCGGGGTGACATACCTCTTCAGATACTTAGCCACGATCCGCAGCGCGTGGATAGCCCAAATGTCGCTGATTGGGTTGCTGCCCTGGTACGCAGGCCGTGTGATGGGATTTGAAGGGCAGGGGCTCCGCAGGTGGTAGGGCAGGGCAGTGTATGACTCCAGGGCATGGCTAACAAGAAATATTGAAAATACACAGATGGAAAGCGTGGTCTTCCTCCTTCCCTCCATTTAGATGACAAACTGTCTTGGAGCTGTTTGGCACTCAACCCACAGTGGATATATTACCTAACACTGATGATCTCAGTACATTCTACCAGCCCACCTCTTGCCTACAACAGCCATTACTTATAATACAAATTAACACAGTTGAGTTTACATTAACAGCATTACAGTATTTTTGAACAGTATGTATAAAATTACATATGGACCTTTTCTAGTGTCAATACATTTTTATGGTGTTGAATTATATATTTGAGCCACAAAAAAAGCACTGAATCTAAAAAATGACTTCCTTGTGGAAGATATTTACCATTTTATACCTTGCATTGATCAAATACCATATTGCCAAAGGTGGGTCATAGCTACACCAGACTCCTATGAAAATTACAGTGTAATGAGCAAGAACATAGACTTTGGGGTCAGCTGCCCAGATGTCAATCCTGGAGCTAGATATTTCTGCTGTGGACCTGGTGTGAGGCAGTATCCTTCTTGTGACTCTAAGACAGGGATAAATAATAGTACTGGTTCGTGATGTGGCTGTGAAAATTTGATGAGTTGACACATGTAAAGTATTTAGAATAGTGCCTGGCAGATTGTATACCTTAGTATTCACTATTATTATTAATTCTTGGCCTGAAGAAAAAGCAGATCTTTTCCTCTCATGTACCCTAAACTCAGAGTTTGCTATTTCAAGAACTAAGCTTCAAAGCTGCCTCCACCTGCCGGTCTGCCATGGCTTCTAGCCCATCAACTGCAGAAGAGAACAGACATCACCGTCTAGATCAGTGATGCACTGGAAACACAGTGTAACATGAACTATGGTTCGCATGAATTATAGTTTTCAGTATAATTCCCCATGGGGGCCTCTGTAGTGTTTCTGGGACACTCTCCTTTCACTTGACTGTGAAGGGAGATGACACCATGTTTTGCACGAAGTATAACTTTCATTTTCCCTAGAATGGAGGAATTACTCTCTTCTACATATGAGAAGCAGATAATGATTTTTGGACAAATCATTAGAAAATTGTTTTGGAAATTAGTTTGTAGATGGATATGAAGGCCTTGTGGTTCTAAGCAGGGAATGTATGAATAATGCAAGAATGAGGTGTCCACATGGGGAAGTTGGGGTGGCCGGTGAGGCCACTGTAGTCAGAGTGTTTCCTCTGTCTTGCAGCACATCTAGACTGCATCTAGATCCCAAATCCAAGCGCAGATTTGTTTCTCAGGGGCGGACTCACTGGGCTGAGCTCACAGGAACTACGTGTAAAGCCTGGAAGTCAGCTTAATACTTTACGACAAGAAACGTAACTGCTGAGCAGACATCTGAGTCTTCAAGATGGCACCTTCTCTCCCTACAGTCAAGCCGTAGGATGGCCACTTTATGATCAGAAGTCCATGGAGTCCTAATGAGGGGAGTTATCTCGAAGATTTAATACATGGCTTGTCTACCTTCAGAATAGGCCACTGGGCCTTAAGGGCAGATTCCTCGGGCCAGGTGTTCTTTCCTTTGGGCAGTACTTGAAAGAGCAACTGCCATTATTCTCCTGCCTTCTGAGCCCACTCCCGACTTTGATTGACAGTGAAGTCTTTGGGCCTGTGAGTTACCCACTTAAGGGTGACTGCTTTGGGTCACGATGTATTTATTATGCACTTTACAGTTAGGAAGGATAATCTCATTCCCCTCATTTCCAGGTTATTAGGGGACAGCTCATCAAAGTTCTGACAACATTGACCAGAATGGAGTTAGACACAATTTTCTACAGTCTCTTGGCAGGCAGCATAACATAGTGAGGGAAGCAGAACGTGGCCCTGAGGGACCTGGATGTGAGTTCTGACTCTGTCACCTCCTGCTTGTGTGACAAGCAGTATACAAGTACTTAGGATGTGACAGTCACTGTACAGGGATGTGCAGGCATGTGCCACCATGCTCGACTAATTTGTAAAAAACTTTTTTTGTGGAGACGAGGTGTCACTTTGTTGCCCAGGTTGGTCTCAAACTCCTGGCCTCAAGTGATCCTCCTACCTTGGCCTCCCAAAGTGCTGGGAATACAGGAGTGAGCCACTGTGCCCAGCCTGCACTGTTTTTAAAATACGTACCACTGAGGATGAAAACATACTGTGACGCCACACATTTTAAGATATGTCCTGATTTCGGAGGTGTTAAAATGTGAAAAAAATGTGCACATGCACATAGATGAACGAGAGTCATTTGGCACATGCTGAATGTGAAGTGCCTGTGGGGACTTTATGAGGCCTGGAGCTCAGGAGCAAGGTCTGTGATAGAAATACTGATTAGGGGGCCATCGGCACAATGCAGCTGAAGCCGAGGGAACATACAGTAAGACTATGGGCAAGTCACTAAACATCTCAAACCCAGTTTTCTTGTTCAATAAAACAAAGGTCCCGTATCACACAGAGCTGCAGTGAAGTGGCGATGTATGTGAGGTGCTGACACAATGTACATGGTCTGGGGGTGCTCTGGAGGTGTTAGCTATGTTCCCTGCCCTCTTCCATGACATGAAGCCTTGGGCATTGCCTAGTTAGTGAGGCCATAAAGGTAGCTGGTGTGTCCCTGAGACACTGCACACCAGCTCCAACTGCCCCCTTAGTGGCATCCCTATGGCCCTGGTTGTGGCTAGGGGGGGTCCATCCTGAAGAGCAGGTTTGTGGCCCACACCAGATGTCACCTAGTCACCAACCTCTAAAGCTTGAATGTTTTGATTTAGGGCAGGTGGTAATGACAGCCAAAGCTAGGGGTGTTGTGGGGTGCTAATCAATGAATACTTAGCATGTGCTTTGAGCAACAAAATACTATCCATAGACCCAGTACTAAAAAAGCCCCTCCAGGCAGCACCAGCACTTACCAAAGCACATCAAAGCCACTGTTGGCGACCACTCGGGCAGGCATGTGGAGGGTGTGCAGAGGATCAATCAGTCCCAGTGTGGGTTTGATGGCTCTCGAAGCGATGCCTAAAATATAAGGATTTTCAGTAGAGGCTGAAGCCATGGGCATCATTTTAAGAAGGCAAATGACTTCAGGATAATAAATCACCCTAAAAATAAAAATATGAGAAAAGGTTCATTTTCATGTAGTGAAGCAGCAAGGAGCAGCAGAAAGTGATTTAGAGTCAGAAGCCTGGGGTTTTCAGTGGTGTGCTGGAGCTGGCTCCTCCTGGTTTCCAAGGGCCATGTGTATGCATCTCTTTCCAACTCTTGGATGAGTGATGTCATTGGCCATGGTGAGAGTATTTACACCACAGAAATGGGCCAACACTACAAGTCAGGGCTTACTTGTTTATTATTAAATTCCAGAGAGCCAGTTTACTAGTACACCACTGGTCCTCTCTCTGCAACTTACTTTGTGTCTTTGGGCAAGTCACTTAGCCTCTCTGAGTTCTCTATAAGATTAGACTATAATAGCACAGGGCCTCCAGCTCTCATTGAGCTGTCGTAGGGATCAAATGGAGAATATTAGGTAAAAGTCTTTAGAAACTGTGAGGTAGAATGTAAGTGTTGGCCATTATTATCGTCAACGTAAGAAATGTCAAAGGATAGTGCAATTTAATTTTAAAAAGAAAAGTTACTAAAAATGTGCAGTTAAATGTCAATTTATTCTGCTACAAAGATCTGAAAGTAGGATATTGAGCCAGACTAAAAAGAGAGACATTTCTACCACATTATCCAAGAGTCCACGACAGAGAAGACAGCATAAAAATGACTAAGAAGACAGAAAGCAGAACAGAGGTTACCTGGAAAAAGGACTGGAGGGATTGCTGGGACGCAGCATGAGGAAACTTTCTGGAGTGATGGGAATGTTTTGTATCTTGATTGGGGCGGTGGTTACATGAACATATATGTTTGTCAAGGCTCATCAAACCAGAGTCTTAAAATGTGTGCATTTTATTATACAAAAATCACATCTCAATAAAGTTGATTTAAAATGGAAAAAATACATCAGAGAAAGGAAACAGTCATTTATCATTGATATACAGTCACTAACTTGGGCAGAGAATAGCCAATTAAGATTCATGGCATTTCAATATGCTTTCAGTGGTAATTCTCAAAAAGAAGTTTATTACATTGTTTCATATTTTTATATGTACTTGGAAAAGGAAAGAAAATGTGTATATATACATACCCTTTCCTTGACTCCTTGATTTTTTTCCTTTCTTTTTAAACTTGATAGAAAATATTTAACATATTTATAGGGTACATGTGAGTATTGGTTACATACATAGAATGTGTGATGATCAAGTCAGGTTATGTGGGATATCCATCACTCTGAGTACTTTTGGGGAACATTTCAAGTCCTCTCTTCTAGCTACTCTGAAATATACAACACATTGTTGCTGACTATCATCACCTTACTCTGCTATAGAACATTGGGGCTTATTCTAACTGTATCATAACTGCTTGATTTTTAAATATTAGGATTTAAAGAAGAGTGTGGAGTTGAAAGGTAAGAGAGATAATTCAAAATTATGGGCAAAGTTCTTACCAGTTTTTACTTTCAAGTGTTCATAGTCAAAAATGGCAACCCCAGTAGTTTCACTCCCGGTTCCTGAGGTAGTTGGCACTTGAACAAAATAATATTAATTTTAATAAAGCATCTAAATAAAGGTTAGTGGAGATACCTAATTCAGCCTTAGGACTGAGGAACAAAATTAGAGAAGGAAACTTTGCTGACCCTCTTGTCTGCATGATGTATATGAATTAACATATACATATGGAAGCCTGACATGTATGATGTCTATGTCTGAATTAACATGTATGTAAATCTAACATGTAGGATGTCAGTGTCTGTGTTATCATGCATGTAAGTCCAGTGTGTATGATGTCTGTATCTGCATTAACAGGCATGCATGAGGTCTGTATCTATATTGGCATGCATGTATGTTTAGCACGTACATTGATGTCTGTGCCTGCATTAATGCACTTGTATGTTTGACATGTATCATGACTGCTGGATGAATGTTTATGTTGTTTAATATGCATAATATCTGTGTCTATATTAATATGTATGTATATTTAATATGTATGTGTGACCTCTGTATCTGTGTTAGCATGCATGTATGATGTCCATGTCTGCATTAACATACATGCATGTTTAGCATGCATGTGTGTTTAATATGCATGTCTGTGTCTGCATGAACATAGTCATGTTTAATATGCATATTGCCTGCTTCTGCATAAATATGAGTGTCAATATGTATGGTGTCTGTACTAACATATATGTGTGTTTAATATGTATGTGATCTCTGTATCTGTGTTAACATGCACGTATGATTTCTGTGTCTTTGTTAACATATATGTATGTTAATCATGCACATGTGTGACAACTGTGGTGTATTAATAGCAGTGAGCTCTGGGAACTTCAGGCTCCTTGGGGGCCAGAGCTTAAGCAGCTGCAGCTGGGTCAATGCAGGCTGCCCGGCACCTCTGGTAACAAAACTCATATTTGCTCTCCCTAAAAGACATCTTTATTCCCTCTTGGCAGCAAGCACAGTGACGCTCTGCCTTTGCTGGGCTCCGTGGTTTTGTGGTTCTGTCAAGTTTCTAAACTTTACTAATCACCCCTCTGTGTGATGCTGACACAGTTTCACCAGAGGGTTCCATTTGCCAGACACCAATTATGCTGCTCCCTGCTGATCCCTCATTCACAACACAGCAGTTCATCTGCCATCGACTTACTCACATCCCATCACAAGGCCTCTTCACAATGGGCAGGAGAGGGGAGAAGAAAGGGCAAAACTTTAAACTGAGGATATGTCCCAGTTACCAGTTAGTGCATGTTAGCTATAAAACTTTAAATAGTAATATGCTAGCAGCCATAAAAATGGCAGAGAAGAAAAGACCAGAAAATCTCAAGGTCCCCTGCGGAACAAATGAGCTATTCTGATTTGGATTTGTATGTCTGTGCCCTGGGTAGCCACAGAGCAGATGTCACCCAGAGTGATGGGCCATGCTGGCCACATGTCCCAGGGAAGAGACAAAGCCTGAGGTCAGCTGAAGAGCCATTATGTAGAAGAAAGGGTTGAGTCAACACCAGAAAAATAACAGCTAATGTTCTCCTTAAACTCTACAGTGGCTGGCAAAACAGAACAAAACAGAGAGCAGTTTAGAGGACAAAGCTGCTAACAGAGGGATCTCATCATATGTCAGTGATGACCTTCCCCCTTTTCCACATGGTGACCCCATAGCTTAAATCTGCAAACTTTCCTTCCACTGACCCAAATTGTCTTTATCTATAGAATAACAAAGATCAGAATTTTAAAATGAATGATTGGTCTCCAAACAAGGCATTGATTTGAAATGAACAAACCAGAAAACTTTAGAAATGTATATGTTAAAAGGACTGGCTTGCATCTTTCTTAAGACCTTTTGCTAACTGCAAAATAAAACAAAGAAATAAACAGTCTTTACCTGCAATCAGAGGCTTAAGAGGCACAGACACAGGCTTTCCCTTGCCAATGGGGGCATTGACATAATCTAGGAAATCAGAATGAGGGCTGGATGCATACAGATTAGCAGCCTTACAGGTGTCCATGGTAGAGCCGCCACCGACAGCAACATAGGCATCAAAAGCTCCCTTTTGGGCAAACTCAATAGCTTCCATGAAGCTTGGAGAAGGGAAAATAAAAATCATGATGTTATATTTTTCAGAAATAAATTGCCATGCCATTAACTAAGGCTTGGGGTAAGTTTTGTGGGTTTTTTTTTTTTTTTTTTTTTTTTTTTTTTTTGAGAGTCTCACTCTGTCGCCCAGGTTGCAGTGCAGTAGCACAATCTTGACTCACTGCAACCTATGCCTCCTGCATTGAAGTGATTCTTCCACCTCAGCTTCCCGAGTAGCTGGAATTACAGGTGCCTGTCACCATGCCTGGCTAATTTTTGTATTTTTAGTAGAGACAGGGTTTCACCATGTTGGCCAGACTTGTCTTTAACTCCCGACCTCAAGCAAACTGCCCGCTTTAGCCTCCCAAAGTTTTGGGGTTACAGGCGTGAGCCACTGTGCCAGGCTGGGGGCAAGTTTTAATCAACAGTTAGCTTCTGCTTAAAGAAACAATAACAACAATACAAGAATACCTTGCATCCGTTGGTTCCACTCTCACATTATCATAAACCGTAAAGGGGATGCCATTCTTCACTAGGGAATCCATAGCTACTTGCACAGGAGGGAGCTGGGAAAGGTTCTTGTCTGTCATCAAGCACACATTTTTAGCACCCATGTTTTGTAGGTCCTACAAGAAAACCTATGTTAGGTTCAACTGCACTAGAACTGCAATAGACTCTTCTGGCAAACTCACATTGTACATTTTTAAAAATAGAGGACGTGATTGTTGTCAGTTAGCATGTGTCTTATGAGATATGTAACATTTACAGTAGGAGACTGTAGACATCTCGAATACTTGCCATTCCCACTTCGTTTGTAACTCCTGCCCCATATCTAATATTGGAAACAGCCATCTGAAAAAAATAAAAAGGTATAGATGTAGGGAGTATTTGAGAGTTGACCAATCCATTTCTAAAAACCTGAAATGCTTTCCTGTTGCCTAGAGCATAGAGTATACACTCCTTAGCATGGTCTTCCAGGTCATCTTCCGTCTGGTCTCACTTAAAGAAGTGTGAATGCAACACACTTCCTTCAGCAAACCTCAGCTCCTGTCACATTTGAATGACTTGTCTTTTCCCAAACACATCATAAACTCTCAATTGTTCCCTTAGCTTCAAATGCCTGCCTTCCTCTATCTCCACCCGTAAAATAACTCTCAAATGTCGTACTTTCTGTTCATCCACCCACCCTTGCATACCTGCCACCCAGCCAACGCTACTGTCTTCTATATTCCAGGCACTGTGTAGGCTCTGGTAACTCAACGATGAATAAGAGACACATGGCCTCATAAAGTTTACAGATGAGAGAAAGGCTTTTACACTGATGGACGATGGGTCATGTTTGGCCTGAAATATGTTTTGTTTGATCTGTGTTATGTTTAAATTTCTTTTTTTTTTGAATTGACTAATAACTCTTAAAAATTAGAATAAAAAAACTTAATAGGACTATCTGAATTTCACTTTCTCTTGAATAATACAGCAAACTGGGAATGCATTCCCATATGGCAGTGATCTTATGAGGTTGAGTGGAGTCACACCTTAGATGGGGCCTGTGTCTTCAGTGAGCTCGGCATGGTATCACCCAGCCTGGTCATCTGTAGGTTAACCATCGGGCCCCCGGTGACATTTTAATTAGTAATTCCTGAAGCCGAGCGCAGTGGCTCACATCTGTAATCCTGGCACCTTGAGAGGCTGAGGTGGTCGGATCACCTGAGGTCAGGAGTTGGAGACCAGCCTGGCCAACATGGCAAAACCCTGTCTCTACTAAAAATACAAAAATTAGCTGGGCATGGTGGTGTGCACCTGTAATCCCAGCTAGTCAGGAGCCTGAGGCAGGAGAATCGCTTGAACCCAGGAGGCGGAGGTTGTAGTGAGCTGAGATCACACCACTGCACTCCTGGGTGACAGAGCGAGACTGTCTCAAAAAAAAAAAAAAAAGAAAAAAAAATCCTGGACTAGGAGGAGACAGGGACTTAAACAAATAATTATAAGTAGTTATGTAATTACAGTGTGACAAAAATGCACCTGAATTGTTACTTCACTTTGACCTCTTTTGGGATTGTTATCATTACAAAACTAAAGGTTTAACATATAACATATATATAGCAGAATTTGTAGAGCTGGGAATTTATCCTATTTTAGTGACTGTACAAAGACAGCACTCTAGACATTAGCCATGATCTCAGAAGGTTTATATTCCATTATACTAGCCAGGTACTTTGCTAAATATGGTCCGATCAAATAGAGATTATGGAACATGAATTAATAGTAGATTTAAAATAAAATAATTCATTAGCAAAATATTCTAGTTTTATTTTTTCTGGTCATTCATAAAAGAAATAATGGATTGAGTGAATATACCTCAAAGGCATAATCTGTTGTTTTCCCAGAAGGTGAAAGTCCAGGGGCTAGAAATGTAAAATTTAGCATCAAAGTGAGTCTTTAAAATAAAGCATAAATATTGTTATTTGATAGTAAAATCCAGCAGTGAACATAAGTATTTCCTTTGAAGTCTTACCGAAAATATATTGTTTTCAGGTTTCACTGTTGCACATCAAATTAAAATCAATACCTGCATTTTAAGATAGAATGTAATGTGGCCGGGCGCGGTGGCTCACGCCTGTAATCTCAGCACTTTGGGAGGCCGAGGCTGGCAGATTACCAGGTCAGGAGATCACGACCATCCTGGCTAACATGGTGAAACCCCGCCTCTACTGAAAATGCAAAAAAATTAGCCAGGCGTGGTGGCGGGCGCCTGTAGTCCCAGCTGCTCGGGAGGCTGAGGCAGGAGAATAGCTTGAAACCAAGAGGCAGAGGTTGCAGTGAGCCGAGATCATGCCACTGCACTCCAGTCTGGGCAACAAAGTGAGACCCGCTCTCAAAAAAAAAAGAATGTAATGCTAACTTGAGGCTAAATTTGTTAAAATAATAAAACATTTCCTCCATTATAATTAAAATATGTGTTTGAAAATATAATGTGTAACAATCCTCTAGAAAAAAAATCCCCTAGTCTAGAGTTGGGTTACTATTAGAAAACAACTACTAGAAAGTTCATGAATTAGAGACTTGCTTACACTTCTTATAGCAACTGTGATAACTTGTTTGAATTAATTTTTTTAATTCATAGGGATAACTTACCACAGTAAGATATCTACATTTCTCAAGCTTATGCATATAAAAAACGTATTTATCTTGGTGAAATTTAATAAACTTTTTTTTTTTTGAGATGGAGTTTCGTTCTGTCACCCAGGCTAGAGTGCAGTGGCAGGATCTCGGCTCACTGCAACCTCCACTTCCCAGGTTCAAACTCTTTTTTTTTGAGATGGAGTTTCGCTCCGTCACCCAGGCTGGAGTGCAGTGGCAGGATCTCAGCTCACTGCAACCTCTGCCTCCCAGGTTCAAGGGATTCTTCTGCCTCAGCCTCCCTAGTAGCTGGGACTACAGGCGCGCACCATCATGCCCAGCTTATTTTTGTATTTTTAGTAGAGACAAGGTTTCACCATGCTGACCTTGTTATCCACCCGCCTCAGCCTCCCAAAGTCCTAGGATTACAGGCATGAGCCACTGTGCCCGGCCTAACAAACATTTTTATAAGGTGCTATTTCTTTGCAAAGGATTAGGTTTTAATTATGGTAAAAATGATTTTCTGTCATATTGGAACAATGAAAGGGACCTAATTAAAGATTTTTATCCTTGTTTTTATCTACTTATTTATATCAATACTGGTCAGTCATAAGATAAAGTCTACAGAACAATTTTCACTATGCTTTTTCTTTTTTAAGGAAAATAGATCAGAACTAGACAACAATCTACCTTCAGCTCCCTGGGTGCAAAGGCACCCTTAACCAAAACTCACATTTATTTGATTCCTCTAGGCTTAAAAAAAAAAAAATCTGTCCAGGTACAGGAGCTCAAGTCTATAATCCCAACATTGTGGGAGGCCGAGGTGATAGGTTTGCTTGAGCCCAGGAGTTTGAGGGTACAGTGAGCTATGACTGTACCACTGTACTCCAGCCTGGGTGACAGAGGGTGACCCTGTCTCTCTCTGTGTATATAAAAATCTATTATTCCTGTTACTAAATTTTAGATAAAGACGTAAATATGACCCTAGGAAATAATGAGAATATCTTTCTGTAAATTATTAATTTTAATCCCTCAAATAGGAAATTAACTAATTGTTGAAACCAACTAAAAATTCGAGAAAATCAGCTGAAGACAAAATTCTGTATATGTTCAGAAGGGCCTTAAAAGCTGGACATGTTTCTGCCTCATAGATGGTGGTTAATGATGGACAGGGAGGTCCCTTGGCTTGTCCTGAAGGGTAAGTCACTCCTTGGGCAAGAGAAAGCCCTTGGTCGGTTACTCTCTCTGTTCTAACTCCCCAACCGGCTTCTCTGTGGGTTTCTGCTTAGGATCCTGGATGGTCAGCCTCTTTCCTTTCCAACTCTTGCCTTAATGTTTAGATCTGACCTTAGAAGACACAAAATCAGTGGTTGTGTCAGTAATCCATGTGACATTCTAAGGACATGCTGAAACTATGTTGAGTTTCCTGCTGCTCTGTGGACCACAGTGTTTGGCTTTGGTAATGATTAAGATGTTGTGGTAACTGAAACTTTGTTATTATTTTTAAATATTAGGAAATACAATATTATTTTAAATACAATATTATTTTAAAGATTGATACAAACAAGTTTTGTTTTTCTTTCTAGGAACCACCTTGTTCTTTAACCTCCAGTTTTTAGAGATGTTTTAGAACCTTCCAAAGGCTTCATCTTGACTAATTCTGTTTGACCAACTCAGACATTCTTAAAATCCTATCTGCATTTTTAGACTTGGCAAGTAATTAAAAGAGAAAAGTGTTATAAGTAGCATTAAATACATATTTGAGACAAACACGTGATTAGTAGTATACATTCAGCTAACTTTGTATAGAGTTACATGTTATCAATTTCACAGTGAAATGGTAACTGTTTTCATGGACCTTGCTCTCACATGCCTTGGTTTTCTTTACATACACTACCCAAATGTATTATAATGTTAAATGCAGAAACCAAAATTGTGGCTAGTTTAAAAATACAGAAGTATTACCTTGGGAGTAAGTATGAGAATGAGTTGGGCACTGGCACCTAGGGAAAATAAAAACGACAGCAAAAAAAAACCTAAGGTGAAAATAGAGACCAAAAAATGAAAAGCCTTAAGCTAACTCAGATTGTAGTCTAGTGCTACGATGCTATCAAACTGGTAGTTCCTGGCAGACACTGTACAACAGAAAAAATATATAGAGACCCAGAAATCACGACGGACAAAAAGTTGACTCAGCGTCTTCCCAGCGCTGTAGCATCATTCTTTCACGAATTCATTTACTCAAGCAATTCCTATCAAATGCCTGCGGGCAGCTGAGATAAACGCTCTGGGGGTACATGCAAGTTTAAGATGGGGGTCCCTGGTCTCCATGAGGCCCCAGCTCTTGCTGGGTTAGGAGCTGGGTTAGGGTCCCTGGTCTCCAAATCGGCCCAAGGTTAACTCTACCCGTGCGCCTCTTCTTACTTACTACCCTATGCTGGGAACTTGCCTTGTGTATTTCCCAGTGTCTTCAAGGTGGCTAATTTTTCTTCAAGCAGGCTCTAGACCCGAGCCTCCAGGAAACCTTCCTGGACCCAAAGACCTCCCTGGTCCCCATCTTTCTCTACCCAGTTGCAGCCCCGGGCTCCGAGCACTCCTCCATCCCCGCCGCGCGGCTCCCCAGAGGCCCCAGCAGCGCGCACACCCGGCGCATCCCGCGCTCCAAGGCGCCACCGCATCTCACTTCTCTCAGTCGGCTTCTCTACAGATTTCCTACGTCCTCCTCTTTGGAAACCCTCCCTCCCCTGGCTCTGGTCTCCCTTTCTGTCCTGGTTGTCTCCTATTTCTTGGACAGTCCCAGTCCCTCCTCTGGCTTCTCTTTCTCCTGCCCCCTCTCTGATCGAGGCTGGGAAGACGGTTTTATGTTTCGTTGGGTTGCGCAAAGAACCTTGTCCAGTGGTTGGGTCTCGGTAGATACTTGAGTGCATCACTTCCTCCTCCCCGCCAAAAATTCAAATCTGGAATTAAAACACCGAGGGGGAAGGTTAGGGAGGAAGGAAAAGGGTTGATCTCAGTGGCCGTCCAGATCTCAAAAATTCGAACTGTGAAGTCAAAGCAGACCAGGCGGTGAGTGAGAGCTGGCGCGAGTCGCGGCCGCCATCTAGTGGTCCCCGCTGCGCGCGCCGGGGGCGAGGACGCGGGCCAGGCCAGGCGTGTCCCTTCACGGTGGGCTTTGGTTGGAGGACTTTCCCTGCTTTACACCCTCCAAGGACAAGAAAAGTGAGGTAGAGGGAAGGAAAAAAAAATCCAAACTCAAAGTTTTCCAACGTGAACGCTCCTGGGAGCACTTGCTTCCTTCCCACCCCCCACCCC
>NW_012101665.1:326817-349337 GCF_000951045.1 Mandrillus leucophaeus | reverse complement strand
TTATTTCTACTTCTTACTCGCGGTTTGTATCCTGTCCCCTCTTGCTTTCTCGGGACCTCTACCTGTCCTGTATTTCCTAGTTCTCCCCCTCACTCAATCTTTTTCAGCCTATTGAAGAGTTTTGCCCCTGAAACTTTTCCACCTCCTACCCCCTCTGGCGGGCTCACTCTCCCTCTCTCTCCTCCCGACCTACATTTGCTGGCTTCGTTTCTGGATCTCGGACACATTCCTTGGCCCCTGAAATCCGGCTGCTGTGTCTGCAAGTCCAGCTGTCCGGCTGTGTCCTCACTTCTCAGACCTGGTAGCATCTCATTCTAGTAGTATAAAACGCATGGTCACACCTTTTTGGGCAGGGGGAACTTTTTCCTGGCTTCCAGGAGCCCTACTTGCCTAGGCTTCCTCTAATTGTTCTTTTACTGGCTCCTTTTTCACTCTGCCTATTCCTTAAATGTTAGGTTCTGTCCTGGGCTGCCTTCAGCCATTCTGACCCTTCCTCCTCCCTCACCCTTTAGAGCTCATTATGCACTAAGGCCTCAAACATGTCTCTACCCAACTCCACCCACTTTTCCTGGGACCCTGCCACTCTCTGGTTCCAACATCACCTCTCAAGTGGATGACTACCAAATTCCCAACTGGCTTCTCATGGCTCCACCTCTGCCACCTCTATTCCCACACTGTAGTCAGGGCATATTTCCAATGATGTCACTCCCTTGTTGAAAGCTGCTTCAATGGCTCCCCATGGCTCTCACATAAAGTTCAGGCCTGCCCCTGCCTGACTGGCCCCTCAACTCACTCCATCTCTGGGTTTGGGCTCCTGGAAAAATTAACTTCTTTCTTTTCCTTGCATGAGCCACAGTCTCTCTCTCTCCTCCAGAACTTTGCCCTTATTACATTCTCTGCCTGCAACATACTTTCCTTCCCTCTTCTTCTGGATAACTTTTGTTCTTTCCTGTCAGTTCCCCTGGGCAGCCTTCCCTGAGGACCGAGGCTGCAGAGAGACACCCTTTCTGGAGCCTCCCTTCGCGTTAAAATGTAGTACAGTGGTGCTGTTTTCCTGCTTCTATCTGCCTGTGGATTGTGAATTTAGTGATGCCCAGGCAGGATCTACTGTTTCTCACAACTTTATCCCCTGTGGCTAGCACCAAGTAAGCCTTTTGTACTGATTAAATGAGCGAGTAAATGAATAAATAAGTGAATGTAGACATTTTCATTCCCCTGACCCTCTCCTCTCTTTTCCTGGCATGCCAAGACAGAGGGCCTGAACTGGAGTGGGGGAACCAGGCTGTGGGTTCCTGCCTTC
This sequence comes from Mandrillus leucophaeus, assembly GCF_000951045.1. Classification (NCBI taxonomy): domain Eukaryota; kingdom Metazoa; phylum Chordata; class Mammalia; order Primates; family Cercopithecidae; genus Mandrillus; species Mandrillus leucophaeus. The sequence goes on along the minus strand of NW_012101665.1, from coordinate 348,037 downwards.
TTAGGATGGCCTGAAGGCACTGATGGGCTTCTTTGGACTCCTTCAGAGAAGCAAAGTGAGGCTTGGGGAGAGCAAGGACCTCATCTACCTACCCTCCCGGCTCTGGCCCCATTATTCTGGCTTCCCTCTTGATATCGCTGATTACCTCTTAGCCACACTCTCAGCAAAAGCTAATCTGTCTCCCATTCCCTAAATCGCATCCCCTCTCATCTACTCAAGAACTGCCAGCAGCTCTCCCTTCTCCCCTCTAAATTATCACAATCCCCCTTCCTGTTAGACATTATCCATCAGCAACCAGCATTTTTTTTAGCTTATTCATAAGCACATTTCCTTCATCTTATATAACAAAACCAGAAACCTCTTGTTCCTCTTTCCTCTCCCGCTCCCACTTTTACCTCTCTCCTTCCCTTCAGCGGGCTATACCCATTCTTCTGATTTATCTTCTCCCATTCCCTCTGGAACCTCCTGCCATCACCTTTTATCCCGACTCAACTGACCAACTTCCCAGCTCACTAATGCCCTCTACCCAGCTAACCACCCTGCTCAGTTCAGTTCTGTCCTCACGGTACCCAATGTGTCAGCGGCATTCTCCTGGTCACTCCTTCCTTCCTGGAAACATGTTCTTCCCTGGCTTCCAGGGCACCACTCAGTTTTCTTCTCACCACACTGGCTGCTCTTGGCTTCATTTCTTTTCATGATTTTTGACTCCAAATGCTGGAGGGCTCAGGTGTCAGTCCTGGAACATTTTCTTTTCTTTCCACACTCAGTCTCGTAGTAACCTCCCCTGGTCTCATGGTCTCAAATACCTTTGATGCTGATGACTTCCAAATTTATCTTTCTGGCTTGGGCATCTCTCCTGAACTCCAGGTTCACCTGCTCACTTGGCATCTCTGCTTGGAAGTCTATGAAGCGTTAACATTTTCCCTATGGAAGACTGAGTTCCTGGTGTTCTCTCAAGCCTGCTTTTCCCACAGCCTTCCCCATCCCCATCAAATGGCAATTTCATCCTTCCAGTTGTTCGCGCCAGAAAATCTTGGGGTCACCCTTGGCCCCACACTCCCATCTCCCCCCATTCACTCTGCTCCATACCCAGGTATGCTTCACCTCTGCATACCTTCCCTGAAAGCCACAGGGTTTGCTCTCTCCATCCACTGGTCTTTCTGCAACCATTACCTTCTCAGTGAGTGTGGTCAGCTGAGTAGTCGCCCCTGAAGATAAGGTTCTAATCTTGGAATCTGTGAATGTTACCCTATATGGTAAGAGGAACTTTGCAGATATGATTAAGAATCCTGGCTGGGCGAAGTGGTTCACACCTGTAATCCCAGCACTTTGGGAGGCCGAGGCGGGCAGATCACTTGAGGTCAGGAGTTCAAGACCAGTCTGGCTAACATGGCAAAACCCCGTATCTACTAAAAGTACAAAAATTAGCCGGGTGTGTGCCTGTAGTCCCAGCTACTCGGCAGGCTGAGGCAGGAGAATCACTCAAACCCAGGAGGTGGAGGTTGCAGTGAGCCAAGATCACACTACTGTACTCCAGCCTGGGCGACAGAGCAAGACTCCATCTCAAAAAAAAAAAAAAAAAAAAAAAAGAACCTTCTCAGGTGTTGTGGCGCATACCTGTTATCCTAGCACTTTGGGAGGCCGAAGTGGGAGGACTGCTTGAGGCCAGGAGTTCAAGAACAGCCTGGGAAACATAGTGAGACTCCATCTCTACAAAAAATAAAATTAGCTGAGCATGATGGTGTGCACTGTAGTTCCAGCTACTTGGGAGGCTAAGGTGGGAGGATTTTGAGGAGGCCAGAAATTCGAGATTGCAGTGAGCCGTGATCACATCACTGCACTCCATACTAAGTGGCATCAAGACTGTGTCTCAAAAAAAAAAAAAAAAAAAAAACTCGAGATGGGGAGATTGTCCTGGATGATCTGTGTGGGCCCTAAATGCAATCACTCATATCCTTATAAAAGGGAAGCAGAGGGAGATTTGACCTGAAAGACAGAAATGTGAGCACTGAAGCAAGATGGGTGCCAGCTGTGAAGATGGAGGAAGGGGCTACAAGCTAAGGAACCGAAGGTATAGATCCAGAAGCTGGAAAAAAGCAAGTAAGTGGATTCTGCGGCACCTCTGAGCCTTACTCAAGAGGGAGTGTGGCCCTGCTCACACCTTGGCTTCAGCCTAGTAAAACTAATTTTGGACTTCCGACCTCTGGAACTGTTAAGAAGATAAATGTGTGTTAAACCACCAGGTTCATGATAATTTGTTACAACAGCTGTAGGAAACTAACACAGTGAGGGCTGCTCTGAACACCTCAAAAATTGCATCCCTTCCTTCAATGTTCCAGTCCACTTTATGTTCTCTTTAATAACTGTCAACAGCTAATGTACTCTCAATTTTACTAACTAGTTTGTCATCTGTCCCCTGTGCCCCATGCATGGCATGGTTAGGTTGTTTTGTTCCCTGCTGTACCCCAGAGAGAACACAGCCAAAGCAGGGCTGCACTGCACATCTCTTTTTTTTTTTTTTTTTTGAGACGGAGTCTTGCTTTGTAGCCCAGGCTGGAATGAAGCGGCCTGATCTCTGGTCACTGCAAACTACGCCTCCCAGGTTCATGTGATTCTCCTGTCTCAGCCTCCAGGGTAGCTGGGACCACGGGCACCCGCCGCCCTGCCCAGCTAAGGGCTGCACATCTGGAGAGAGAATATGACTCTTGCCCTCTAGGGCATTCCCACAACCTCTCTGGCCAGGCCACACCTTGCCTCTGTCTTCTTCAGTGCTGGTTCTTTCCCCTCCATTCAGTTGTCAGTGCAGCTGCTCTATGGAATGCATTGGGCAGAAGCCCAGAGTGCATGCTCTGTCCAATAGAGGTGGCCACACATCACCCCATGCCCTAGACCACTTTTCCCCAATGAAACATGGGCCCAATGATGTCATTTTCCAATTTTCCAAGATTTTCATTGGAAATCTCCCACTTTTAAAATGTTTACCCTATTAGAAAAATAAGCACGTGCAGAAGAAAGCACCATCTTGCTACTCCTGCTGTGGCAGTGCTGCTCCCCAGGAATTCACCCTCAGCTGTTTCCTTCTAGGTTAGAGTTTTGCTAAGGCTTCAACTGTCCTCTGTACACATGGATGGATGAGTTCCCAACTCACTCTTGAGCCCCAGAACAATGCTTTCAATCACCTACTGAGGGTCTCCATCTGAATGTACCAGAAGCATGCTCAACTCAAAATGCCCTAGACTGAAGTTGCCATCTTCCTCCTAACACTAACCCTCCTACAGTCCCTGCCTTGGTAAATGAACCCACTGTTTACTTGGTGCCCAAGCCAGAAATCTCAACTCTTAACTATTCAGATACAAAATCCTGTGGATTCTAACCAACCTCTCAACATTTCTATCTTCCCAAGGAACTGCCTCTCCGTGCATGAAGCCATTATCTTTAGACTGGAGCAGGACAATGACCTCTAGTCCTTCCTCTTCACTCCACATTTCCACCAGAATGCGCTAACGCAGTTCGATTATGCCATACTCCCTTCTCATGCAACCGTTCCAAAAACATTCTGTGTGTGACACTGATTCCATGGGAAATGAATGGTGTTGTGTGACAAAGAATTCTATGACACAGGTTTAGAACCAAAAATTTCAACACAGCTTTAGTTTTTTTTTGTAGCTTCTTAGACCCCTGCATGTCTAATGTATATTTTGATTCTCCAAGAGGGCGATACAGCAGTAAAGAGCTTCCCAAATTTATTTGGCCATGGAATTCTTTTGTTATGGGACATTTTAAGGTATCAATGTTTCATGGTGAGAAATACTGTTCAATGGCTTTCCATTATCTACAGGACACAATTCAAATTCCTTAGTACAGGCCTGAGAACAAGGACTGGGAAGCCAGAGTATCTGGGTGCAAATTATGACTGTGTCATTTGCTTAGCTGTGTGACGCTGGACAAATTCTTTCCCATGTCTTTATTTCCGTATCTATGAGGATGACAATACCGTATGTCACAGGGTCAGTGAAAGGATTAGAGTTACTATTATGCTGATAGTCCATTCAAAGTGTGTAGGACACTGCCTGGCTCATGGTATTAGCTATATTCTTATTCACGGTCTTTTATCAGCTGTCTTCTCCTATGAAGGTAGGTCTACTTGACTTTTGTGTCCTGGGACTGCATCTCCATCGCTGGTGTTGCTCTTCTCTCTGCCTGACATTCCTCTCCAGTCCCTCGCCTTTCCTCCTACTGATCTCCACCTGTGAGCTCAAACTTGTCCATGTTTTCCAGACAGACTTATGCACTTGCATGGTCAGCAAGTATTTGTCAGGTGACCAGGATGTACCTCGCATTTCTGCAGGGAGTCAGGCGTGTCATAACATTGAATACCCTGACTCCCCGTACATGCCAAGGAGTGTGACTCTGCGACTTCTCACATCCATCCTTCCCTTCTACACCCAGTCTGCTGTGGCCGGTTTTAGCCTCGTCCCCTCATCCCATTCCCCACTAAACCTCAAACTGCTCCAGAGCCTTTCATCTTTGTATCCCCAGAACCTAGAATAGCTTTTGGCACATAATATATGCCCAGTAAATATGTGTCAACTGCATACATGAATTTGTCTTGGCCACCATGCCAAGCTCTCCACTGCCTGCCACGATGTGGGACCAGGTCCTCTCTTGGCCTCAGTTTCCTTAACGGTAGACAGAGTAAAGGCTGCCTCATTGCGCCCTGCGAGGCTGCATCGCGCACTCTGTGACCTGGCTGTTCCGCCTGGCGCGCGGTGGGAGTTCAGGGCGGTATCCCTTTCCCCGAATTCTTGAAAGCAAGCGGAGAAGACTGAGCAGGATCCGAGCCGGTCACACCCAGGGGACTGTGTGGGCACAGTGGCATCCTGCGGTCCCCTGCCCGCCCGCCGGCCCCGCACTCACGCTGCGCGTTGCAGTTGCCTCAGCAAGTGCGCGACCCGGGCCCGGGCGGCTGCGGCCATGGCGCTGGGAGTCCTCTACCCTCCCCGGGTCCTACACCGCCCCCTCCGCCGGCCAATCACGGAGGCCGCTCGCCTCCCGCCCCTCGGCCGCGCCTGCCCACCCGCTCCGCCGGGTCACCTGTCTAAGCCCCAGCCCAGTCGGGCTCAGGGCCATTTTCCCACGGAATAAGAACCAGCACCCCAGCTGCCCCAGCCGCACTCGCACCATCCATCCTAGACATTGCCGTAGAAGGTAACTGCTCTGCAGGGCCTCGGGTCCGGCCTTAAATCTCTTTACTTATCCTCTATTTTTCACATGTTGAGGACTTGGGGAAAGGGAGAGGAACAGGGACATTCTTTTTCCATGTTTAAAGGATTTGTGAATCCTTTAAAATATTACTTTCCCTTCTGGGAGTATTTTAAGTGATCAAGACCCTGCCTTTAAACTGTTTTAACAGTAAACAAGAACCTAGCAGAGCCTGAGGGTCTTTGCTAAATACTGTGTGAATGGCTTTGCTTTTGATGAAAGCAAAATGGTTTCATCAATAGTTAAAACTTGCCATGATTAGGCTATGCTCCGGGAGGGCTTGGCAGTGCCATATCTGCCACGCCCCAGTGGAAAAGCTGATTAACGACGAAGCTCAACTTTATCAGAAAGTATCCAAAGGCAGTAACAACTAAACATGTGCATTTTTAGTAATCTGTTATTATGAAATCTGAATCCTTTACAGGAGATACTAAGTTTTGTAGAAATGAATTTGAGATCAAACTGGAAGAGACTGATGGACAGGAAGAAGACCAAGGACAGCTACATAAACATTTCACCTCCTAACCAAACCAGCTCAGGCCAACTTGACCAATGAATCAAAAGATAATAATGTTCTATGAGAACACATGTACACAGGGAGGGGAACAACACACATTGGGGCCTGGGGGCAGGGGACAGAAGGGGGCAGAGAGGCTTAATACTTAGGTGATGGGTTGATGGTGCAGCAAGCCACCATGGCACACGTTTACCTATGTAACAAACGTGCACATCCTGCACATGTACCCCGGAACTTAAAAAAAAAAACAAACCGATAATAATGTGTTAATTAAGAATCTTATGGGTCTGTTTCTTTCTTCCCCAAACAAAACTATACCTGACGTCAAGCTTAAAAACAAACACACACACACACACACACACACACACACACACACCCCTGGGGATACAAATGCAGAGAGATTTAAGTGTTTTCTGGGTTAATGAGGATTGTTACCATTAGTCAATGAAGCCCAAATTGATCATTTACAGGAAATCCATGTGTTCAGTGTTGAAAAGCATAAAATCTTTTTAAAAAAACAGCCATTGGTTTTACTACTTTGAATATTATATTTGATACCAAAAGAAGTATAAGTTTAAAAGTGGTCTCACTGAAACTATTATAATTTAATTGCTTTTTTTTTTTTTTTTTTTTTTGAGGTCCCTCTGTTGCCCAGGCTGGAGTGGAGTGCAGCGGCATGATCTGGGCTCACTGCAACCTCCGCCTCCCAGGTTCAAACGATCCTCCTGCCTCAGTCTCCCAAGTAGCTGAGACTACAGGTACCAGCCACCATGTCCGGCTAATTTTTTTATTTTTAGTAGAGATGGGGTTTCACTGTGTTGGCCAGGCTGGTGTCAAACTCCTGACCTCAGGTGATCCGCCTGCCTCTGCCTCCCAAAGTGCTGGGACTCTATAGGAGTGAGCCACTGCACCCGGCCTGCTTTGTGTTTTTTAGAAAGTAAACAAAAATAATCTGTACCAGGTATCCAGGTAACTGGCTTCATGTACAGTTTCTACCCAATAGTCAGAAAGTTAAAAGCCACACTAGATAAGACATCTTTATTACTTAACCTTTAAAACAGTCACTTGCCTATCCAATTCTGAAACTGTTTTCTTTCCCTTCCCCGCACCCCCAGCTGTGATACACAAGCTTGTTGTAAAAATAATGCAGAAACATATACGTCAATCTAAGTCTGAAATATGGCCAACTCTACCTCACTCTATAGCCAAAGTTAAAAATAAAAAAGGCTGTTTAAGAACAGAACTCATTCCTGGTTTCCACCAAATTATTTCCCTACTTCTTAAATCCTCAAATAAGTTCTTAATCTCCAGCCAAAGTCTCGGTTGTGGGAAAATCATTAATTTCTGCAGTCCAACACTTACATACTCTCTTGAGGGAAGGGCAATCCTGTCCCTTTAAACTCAATGAAGGCAGCGGCCAGGTCCTTCTGAGTCCCCGTACAAGTACCTAGAACTTAACACTTAGTATTTATAGTCCTTGGTTTTCAGTCGGGTCCGACGGTGAGAAACTATTACTTCCTCCTCTTTCCTCCTGGGCGCTGTCCTCCTTTTCTCTTGTCACCCAAGCCACGCGGCCCGGAATTCATCTTGCCTCCCAAGCCCCCTTTCCTCTTCCCTCCCTGGCTGGGCGGCCCCCCTTTCCTCTTGCCCCCAGGTCCCTGCCGGCCTCCCTTTCTCTTGCCCTTCTGGCTCATTTTCCTCCTCTTGGCGGCCTCCTCCTGGTCCTCCTCCCTCATCTGCTTATTGGTGGCTCTTGTCACATCCAGCTGAGGCTTCTTGCTGTTCATGACACGAAGCAGCTCCAACTGGTTCTTTTTCTCGGCTGCAAAGTCCCCGAAAAGGGGTTGAAACTTCCTCTTCTTGCCAGAGCCCCGGGGCGCCTTCTCCTTGGGGAGGCGCTCCTGGAAGCGCCCCACAGAGGCGGTGGAGACCTTGGCCACCTGCATAGCGCGGCCCAGCTCCTCCTTACTCTGGTGTCCGGTAGGGTGCAAGCCGGCTGCGCTGGGCAGCTGCATCTTGTGCGCGCGGGCCAGGTTACGCAGCCGGTTCAGCTCGTTCTTGGCCACTCGTTCTTTCTTGGCCTGAATACGCTTGGCGAACTGGTCCTCCAAGGGGTCGGCATTGCCGGGCACCTCAATCAGCCACTCCTTGGTGTCGTCCCGGGCGCGCTGGTAGCCCCAGCGCCGCCGCCACTGGCCGCTCACCTCGTCCCACACCAGGTTGGTCTTCTTCTTGGGACGGATGCCCTTGAGGCGCGCGAACTGCTGCCAGCGTGTAAGTGGCCGCGGCCGGGGCAGAGGCTTCTCTCGCGGCAGGCGTGTGGTGGGCTCCGGCAGCCGCGCCACTATCGTCTCTTCCACGCGCTCCGTGGGCAGCTGCCACAGCTGGTTGATGAGCAATTGCGTATTGTCCCGCGCCAGGGCCCGCAGCTCGGCCTCCGGCGTGGGTCCGGCGCACCGCAGTCCAGTCGGGGGGTTCCGGTCCGAAGCCAGGAGGTTGCCCAGGTCAAACTCCAGCTCCAGCTCCTTGTGCACCGTGATGCGTTGCAACTTCTCTGCCTCGTCCTGCTCTGCCTTTGCCAGCAGCTCCTCCACGCTCTGGCCCTCCATGGCTCCGGCTCGGCTCACTCGCTTTGGGGCTGCAGCTGAAGTTACTTTTCTTACAGCGGCGGCCCAAACTCCGGCAACATAACCACGTGCAGACGCCGGGATGCCCAATCCGGAAAAGAAAGGTTCGCTTCCGGAGCGCCCGGAACCGGCTCGCCATCCGGGCAACCAGAGGAAAGGCCGGCAGAGGGCGGTATGGAGAGATTATAGGATTAGAAGCGGGACCTTAGGCGGACGCCTGATAGAGGCGGAGCTGGCGCCAGCAGCCGGCACTACTCGTTCCAGAGCAGGATTGGGACTACGATTCCCAGGATGCAGCGGGGCGCGGGGGCGGTCCAGGGGGCGGTCCTGGGACAGTCTCGCGGACGGTCTAGAGAGGGCGGTCCTAGGGGGCGGTCTAGGGGGCGGTCCTGGGGGGGCAGTTCAGGGTGTGGTGTTAGGATGGTGGTCCGGGGACAGTCTTGGGGCGCAATCCGGAGGGGCGGTCCAGGACCAGGGCGGGTACAAATTCCTGGGACTGCCTGTGGTGTGGGTTTCCAATCAAGTGCATTTTACAATTTCTGTGTAAATCCGTTGTGAAGATGTTTAGACAATCACCCTTCTTAGGGCCAAATTGTTTCACCGGAGTCATAATTTGCTTTCAGGGTTCCTAGTTGTGGCACGAGAAACATAACATCCCACAGATACACACAGAGCTAATTGTAGAAGATTGGTTTTGTTTTGGGAGTCAGTGGCTCTGGCAATGAAGCTGCCCCGAGTGGGCGCAGGTGTGCACCGACCCTAGCGAGCTAGCTGACTTGGAGCTCCGGGGTTCTGCAGTTACAGAACCTAGTCTAGTTCAATCAGTCTAGTACAATGCTGAAACTACGCTACGCTCTGCAGTTACACTCTCCACCAGGCTCTGCAGTTGCACTGCCTAGGTTCCAATCCTGACTGTGCCACTGTTGGTCCTTCAGCAATTTTACTTGTTGAGGCCATTTTAAGGCCTGTGAGATAAGGATAAAAATACTTTCTAGGGTGGTTATAAGATAAATGAGTTAATATCTTCCAAGGGAGGGTTAAACGAGGGCCTGGAGCATATGAGTACTCGATACAAGTTAGCTAAATACCGATTATTATTTCGTTTTCGTAGGCTCTGGGAGCTAAGCTGAAGAGGCAGTGCTGCATGGTGTTCTGCGGTGGTTCTTGAGTCAAACGGCCTACAGTCAGGTATCAGGTCACAATTACTTGGAGAGGATGTTTGACCTAAAGCCTTATTTATAAATTGACAAACATGAAACATTAGTTCCTGCTACATAGTAAGAACTCAATATGTGTTAGCTATTAGTATTAACTATGTTATTAATTATTATATTAGCTATATTATTTTCACAGATGAAACAAGGAGGGCTCAGAGAGGTGAAATGACTTATCTAAAGTTATGCAACTAGGAAGTATAAGAACAAGCGATATGTTAACTCTGGCTTTAAGTCTGTAGATGTGTTCTCTGATTGTCATCCAAGCTCTTGATACTTATTAAAGTGTGGTCTGCATACCAGCAGCATAATATCCCCTGGGAGCTTGTTGGAAATGCAGAATCTCAGGCCTCACTCTAGATGTAATTTATCAGAACGTTTATTTTAATAAGATCTGTAGGTGACTAGTATGTACATTTGAGTATCAGAGGCACTGCTGATTGTGTGGTTTACAGGATTTATCTTCCTTTCACTGGGGGCCAGGTTTATCCTAGAGGGGGTTATGCTGGAGAATTAACCAATGAAATTAACTTAACAGCAATTAGCAAATAGACTCAGTTTAGTTTCAGCATTGAACTAGCCTTTCTCTTATCCGAAAGCATTTTAGAATTTGCTGGTTTTTTTCCCCCTGAATCTACTTTAACTTCAGCATCAAGGCTTTAACATCAGTCATCCCATGTAGCCAAGGCTATGTCAAAGACATATTAGCTAACTGCCTTGAGCCTTAAACTTTTGGGATTTGCCATAGGAGAGAGTTGAATGTATTGATATGACTGCTACAGGCTTGGCTTGGTTTCTTATTCATTCATTCACTTGACACACATTTAATTGAATGGCTACCATGTGCCAGACACTAGGTGCAAAGATAACTGAGACCTTATGACGGAATACTGGGGAAGAAAGGTAAGAAGAAATTAACTATATAATGTAACATCATTGGATCTTTAATAGGAAGTACAGATATATAGGAGTTAGCTTCTCTGTCAGTCTTCTGAATTGGGAAAAAAAGAGCAGAGGTTGACAAGTGTTAAATGGTATGATCTGGAGCATACAGATCAGCTTTTAATTGAGCTCTGTTTTATGTTCAGTGGTTTTTTTTTTTTTTTTTTTTTAAAGACGTTTAAAGACGGGGTGTCACTTTGTCACCCAGGCCGGAGTGAAGTGGCACGATCTCGGCTCACTGCAGCCTCAACCTCCTGGGTTCAAGTGAACTTCCTGCCTCAGCCCCCTACGAAGCTGGGACTACAGGCATGTGCCACTACACCTGGCTGTTTGTGTGTGTATGTGTGTGTATGTGTGTGTATTTTTTGTAGAGCTGGGGTTTTGCCATGTGACCCAGACTGGTCTCAAACTCCTGATCCACCTACCTTGGCCTTTCAAAGTGCTAGGATTACAGGCGTGAATGACCATGCTCAGCCATATTCAGTGGTTTTTTTAATAATCTAAATTGATTTTAATTTCCTTGAAGACTAGAGACTGATTTTTACTTCCACGTAGTGCTGGGCATATATTAGGCATTCAATAAATGATTGTTTGAAAGCATAAACATTATAGGGTTATCTAATTAAAGGTTATTAATATTGATTGTGTTAGATTCAAGGTGAGCAGAAACAGTAAGATTGGGATTTTGGGCTTAAAAAAAATCTTACTGAGGTAAGTGAGTAAGTTGTGGTCTCCAGGTTGCATTTGTATCATTCTTATTTTAGGCAAGACTATACGGTGTCCAGAAAAAGAAGGCCCTGGCCAGGTGTGGTGGCTCACACCTGTAATCTCAGAACATTGGGAGGCCAAGGCGGGAAGATCCCTTGAGACCGGGAGTTTGAGACCAGTGTGAGCAAGATGGTGAGACCCTGTCTCTACAAAAAACAAAAAAATTAGCTGGCCATGGTGGCATGTGTTTGTAGTCCCAGCTACTAGGAGGCTGAGGAAGGCTCCCTTGAGTTTGAAGTTACACTCAGCTGTGATGGTGCCACTGCACTCCAGCCTGGGCAACAGAGCGAGACCCTGATTCTGAAATAAATAAATAAATAAAAGTCCCCTTCATTAAAAAAAGAAAAAGAAGGCCTACCAGAGATGTAGAAATATATATGAATATATATTAATAGTACAACAAATGGTGGTATATATTGTCTTTTTCCTTTGTTGGTTTCCCTTCCTCCTTATGTCCCATAAATACAGAGAGATCCTAAGTTTGGTCATCAGATCCCACTTTTTCTCTCTATGTGCTCTCTATGACATATCATCCACTTGCATGGTGTCAGCTACCACTTTTGTGCAGCTGGTTCTTACAGGTACGTCTTTCTTTCTTTTTCAGAGCTCTAGGATTAAATCTTCAATTACCTACTGGGCTTTTTCAACATATTCTAAACTCAGTATGGCTAAAACGACATAACACATCATCATCTCCCAAATTTGCTTCTCCTTCCATCATCCATCCATCCATCCATCCATCCATCCATCCATCCATCCATCCATTCATCCATCCATCCGTCATCCAGCCCCTCTTTTTCTCCCAGGAAATGTTTATAGAAGGCTTTGATGCCTGAGGCACTGTGCTGGCATTGAGAAGTAGTAAAGACCAACTCAGTTGATGTTATCATCATTCTAGTCTAGAACTTGGGCTTGAAACTATGACATCATCCTTGACTTTTCTCTTCTTATCTCCAAATCCAATCAATGTAAAAGTTTTGTTTGGTTTATCTCTGTATTATACCTTTTCCATTCCCACTGCCATGACCTTGCCACTATTTTCCTAGACTGGATCTCTTTCATCTGCTTCTCCATATTCTTTCTCCACTCTGTCCCTGGCTTCCAACTGGGTTTGGTCAGCAGGGGCAGTGACAGAAGATCAGAAGGTGTGAAGAGAGTGAGGGCATGTATACAGATTGCCATCAAAAGTCCATCAAAAGGCCACAGCTCCCATCAGGTAGCCCTGTCCACGCAGCCATCCTCCTCCTGCTCCTCTAGCTGCTCCCTTGGTTGCTGCAGGCCTAGGAGTGATTATAGTTCTCTGCTAACGCAGCACTACCGTTCTTTGTTAGTTTCCTTAAACTGCCCACGTCTCTGCAAGTATTCTTTGTTTATCTTTCTTAAATTACCCACTGCCTGTTTGCTGCCCTGACTGATATCCTGGGAACCATCCTAGGAGCATCCCAACATTTCCTGCTTCCATATTCTTTTCAGGGCAGTCCTGAAGCTTTACCTTTTGTGCATCTGGCCAAATCACTCTTCTCAAAGACTCTCCTTTCTCCTTGATGGAATAGCGACTGTTCTTGGTCTTGGATGTTCATGATCTGGCCCCAAACAACTATGTTTTAGTCACATGTCATGATAGTCCTCGTTATGCTTGGTTTCCAAGTATTTCTTTCCCACTCTTATTTTCCATCTTAGATCTCTCTAGAGCCTTAAGAACATTCCTCAAGAAAGGCAAAAGTGAGGTGAGGTGCAGGGCAGAAAAAGCAGCAATTATATTTTTGTAGCAATTATTGTAAAGTGAACCCGGAAGGGAGAGTTTTTCCCAAAACAGGAACAAGAAGGTTAAAGCCATGAAAGCAATACCTTTCATGTTCCCTCAAAACATAACTATGTTGGTCAGTAAAACATTTTTGTAAGAAGTTTCTTTTTCATTCTTTGATGCCACATTAACTTAGATTTACTTTCTAAATGTCTCTTTTTTCAGTTGCCTCTTTTTGGTAGCGGAAATTGTCAGGGATGATTCAACCATTCTTTAATCCTGCTGTGAACATAGTTTATAAAAGTATTTTTGTCTGGGAAATTCAATGTGCCAGTAATTTGATAAAATAGAAGAAAAGGGCCCTTGAAATGCTTACATTATTTTCACATGGCTCATTTTTACTGATTTGTAATTTCAATTTGGAAGTACTTAAAGGAAAAAAAGTTTCTTAATCATAGACAAAACTTGTATTTATGTATTTCAGTCTTAGTGAGAAACCTGTACTAAAAGTTTGTTTTATTTTAAAGAGGAACAAAGAAGATATAGCATTTTGTATAGTTAATGTAGAAGCAGATAGAAAAACGATCAAACTTTGTACATTCACCTACAAAGAACTTTGGATTTTAGGATAGTAAAAATGATGGTAGACTTTTGGAACTGATTTAAGTTGTTTTGGACTCTGTTGCGGGGTGAAAATGCTGTGATACCGTTCCTTAGCCCTCAAAAGGGTCATGGCTGCCGGGAGCGGTGGCTCATGCCTATAATCCCAGCACTTTAGGAGGCCGAGGTGGGCAGACCACCTGAGGTCAGGAGTTTGAGACCAGCCTGGCCAACATGGTGAAACCCCGTCTCTACTAAAAATACAAAAATTAGCCAGATGTGGCGGGCGCCTGTAATCCCAGCTACTTAGGAGACTGAGGCAGGAGAATCACTTGAACCTGGGAGGTTGGAGGTTGCAGCGAGCCGAGATTGGGCCACTGCACTCCAGCCTGGCTGACAGAGCATCTCAAAAAAAAAAAAAAAAGGAGGCGGGTTGTCATGTTTGACACTCCTATAACAAAAGACAGGTTAACAAGACAAAAGCGCGGCAAATTTATTCAGTCAAAGTTTTGCATGACACAGAAGCCTTCACAGTGAAGACCCAAAGACCTAAGGGAAAACTGTCCATTTTTATGCTTAGATTCAATGAAGAGTGGACAACCATGTAAAAATGGGATTGGACACAAAGGAAATAATCTAATTTAATAGATTGAAGGGGAACAACCCAACAAGGCCTGTCTATTTGGATTCTTCTTGGCCTCTCTGTGTGGCATTCCTTCCTCCTCGGTATAGAGCAAGACCCCTTCTGGAATAAGGGTTTTATGATCTACTATCAGACAAGGTAGACCAGAGAATTTCTTTATGACCAGCTCATATGCAGAAAGGCAATGGAAGTTGAGAGAAATATGTTTAGTTTCTATGACCCACTGTGGGGAAGGGGAATTCTGATTTCTATGGCCTGCCTTAGGGTAAAAGAGGGACCAGGAGACAGGAGGGCAGGAGAAGACCAGAGAGAAGCTTTGTTTCTAGGGTCCTTCCAGTATCCTACAGCTCAAAGTACTCAGCGTGCCAAAGCACCTTACTTTGGGGCATTGTTTTTCTGAGCTCCAATGCCGTAAAAGACACAATGGTTTTTATTTTCCAAAAATTGCTAGATACAGTTTTTTGCATTTGCCACAATCTTATTATGGCCTATAAGATAAATAAGTACCACTAACTGATAGTTTTTATTCATAAAACATCATCATCGTATCCTAAGAGAATGAGATTGGTATTAGTCATTAGATTTTACTTCTATAAGGAGATCAGTTACATGGATGAAAAACTGATATAAAATGGAAAGCTAAATTTCCAGAATTTTAGGGATATTTGCACTCGAAGAATCTAATAACAGAAAATTTAGATCTGCTTATTAATCTGTCATTTTAATTGCATTTTAATTTTTGAATTTAAAGTTACAATGAGTAAAAAATCCTTTTGGATTTTTATTAATCAGTAACACCCGAACAGTTTTTGTAAACTGCTTTAGAGTAGATTTACTCCAGACGAGGCAGATGAGTCCGGAATATCTTTCCCCGAAGGAAAGCAACCTTGTTGCCATGCAGCCTTCAATTTGCCTTTGTAGTCATAGACCATGTATGAAATATCAATCCCTTCTAAATGAAGTAACTGCCAATCAAATTTTTCTTTTAAACTTCCCACTAGAGCAATATTAAGAATACACAGGGAAGTTATGAAGTTGTGACTATGCCTAATAAACATGAATTCCTGGCCCTTCTTAACCGTGAATTATTTCTAAACATTATTAACCCATTATTTTTTAGAACACATCTATGAAAAGTGAAAACAATGGATAGAAAAACCAAAACTCTGACCACATATGTGGTCAGTTCTGTAGCCTACACTTCTTTTTCAAAGTGTTTTTACTTGCCAAAGGAAGACAGCAAAGGGAAGAACCTCTTAGTGGCAAGTAGGTGTCACTGTGTACTTGTCAGCCTCTGAGAGTGCACCAGTCTCGTCAGCTCCCTGGGCCGCTTGGGGATGCAGAAGATCCAGTTGATTCTAGCATAGGTGCTTTCCCCCAGGCCTAAACAGAACTTATTTAGAATGTATAAATAATGTTCCTGGCATTTCCTAATGTTTATTTCCCTTGCCTCATTATCCAAAATACTGTGAATTTGTAGCTGAGGAAGCTGACTTCTTATGGTGTATCTGGGATTTTCTTCCCCGGAAAGCCTATGAATTTCAAAGGAAACAAAGTTTAGGTCTCATTTATCTTGAAAATGAAGGGTTTTGAAGAGGTGGCCTTTACAGTTCATCTCTATGATCCTTTTCTTTTGTTTCAAACCTCCATCCTTCAGGTGCTCCAGTGTTGTTTTCTTATAAAGTGCTTTCTTTCCTAGTTGTTGATTAAAGTTTTTTTCAGGATATCTCATTTTACAAACCTCCCCCTCTTTCTGAGTCATTTATCTCATTTCCTAGGCTGACTGTATGATTTCACTTATTGAAACAGCTTCCTGTGTGCACAAGGAGTCTGTGACTATACAAATGTCAATCAGTTTTTAATTATGTGGAGGCTGATTATTGTGTTTTATAACTTATTTGTAATTCTTTTCTTTTTTCTTTGCTTACCATTAAAGAGAGAATGTGCAGCATATAGTCCATTTTATTGTTTGCTACTTGTTCTGGCAAAATGTCGTAGAGAAGAAGATAGAGGAGATATTTATAAAATATTTATGTTTATAAAGTTGAATCTGAGAATGGAAGCATTGTGGATTGACTATCTCTTTTTTAGCTCAAGATCTAGAACTGATGATGTCCTTTGATTATTACAGTTACAGAAAAGTTTTAAAGACAGCTTCAAAATTAACTTCCCCAAATAATAAAATTGGGACAGGTTTGTGCTTCCTAGTTTGATGTTGCTTCAGAGAAAGTTAGTGAGGAAATTTTAATACAAGGAAGTAAAGTAAAAAAAAAAAAAAGAAAACAAAAAACATTACTAGTATGTTTAGTAATTATTATTCTGAGTATGAGTCTTGGGATTTTTGGCCTGATTACCTGGGGATAAATTCCCTAAGAGATCATCACCCCACCTGAAAAATGGGCTAACATGATTTCTCAGTTTTAGAGTTCTAGGAGTTGGAGATTAGTTTGTCAAGCACACTTTTGCAAAGAACTCTACAGGGGTAGTCAGGGGACAGCCTCCAGCTCCATCTCTGTCACTCCACAGTTGTATATGACTTTGGCCAGTCACTTTACTTCTCTGTGAATTTCGTTATGTATGAAGTGAGCTTCACCAGCTTCTCTCTGTGCCTCTTCCAGCTCCATGTAGCAGTCTGTGCTTTTGTTAAGATGGCCTCAGCAGAACAGGGTGGGTGATGGTGAACCACAGACTTGAAGTCAGATGTTTGTAATTGGGGATCCATGGGTGAGCTTTACAGGGACATGAATCCCTTGATGTTTTATGCAAATGTGTGTATGCATGGGCATTTTTATGAATAGAAGATTTTTTCCCATCAGATTCTCAAAGGCATCGGTGACTCTCTGTCCCTCTTTCACAAGGTTAAGAACTACTGTATTGTAGGAGAGGGAGATAAATGAAGGCTGTAGGGAGTAACTGATGAAGGCTTTATTAAAGAGGAAGATCCTGAGTTGGCTTTTGAGCCTGAGTTTTAATAGACAGGAGAAGGAAAGGAGCATTCCAGTAGATGGTAACAATACGAATAAAGGTGTGTAGCTAATACTTACGGCAAGTGTAATATGTCAGGCACTGATTGTCTGTATAAATCCTCACAATAGGCCTAAGAGGTAGATGTTATCAATATCCTCATCTTATAGATGAGAAGACTGAGGGTCATAAAGATTAAGTTATTAAATTACTATGCAGTTAATGGTTGGTAGAATCAGGATTTGAACCTTTGCAGTCCAATCTCAGAGTCCATGAACATAAACACTACGTCATAAAGCTTCTTCTTTCTGGTTCACTAGCAATTTGATTTGCCTAGAATAGATGATTTGTGTTGGGGACAGGTAAGAAATAAGCTTGGCAAATGGTCAGGATGGTGCCAACTGTGGTGCAACTTTAGGATCAAGAAGAAGAATTTCAATTTGATACTATAGGCAATAGGGAGTCATGGAAGGTTTTAGACCGGTGAAGACATAATCACAATGGTATTTTCTTAACTTTATTATTTAAATCTTCCATGTTCTTACTAATTTTGTGTTTTCTTGATCTATCAGTTACTGTAAGATGTGTTGAAACTTTCTACTTTGATTATAAATTCCCATTCTATATTTGATGCTCTAATATTAAAAACATAACATTTTGAATTGCTGAATCTTCTTGGTGATGTTTTCCTTTTATCTTTTTATTATAACATAGCAACCATCTTTATTCCTAAAAATGCTTTCGATGACACTATAGCTATGTTGTTCGTGGTTAGTGTATACATGGTACATCTTTTTTCATTTTTTATTTTCAACCTCTTTGCATCTTTTTGCTTTAGCTATATGTCTCTTTAAGCAACATATATCTGAATTTTGTTGATTGGTTTTTATGTAAAATCTGCCAATATCTGACTTTAAATTAGTACAGTTAGATTATATTTATTGTCATTACTGATGTGTTGAATTTATTTCTATCTTATTTTGTGCTATCTGTCTACCTGGACTTTTCCATTTCTATTTTTTCCTCTGCTCCTGCATTTTAATAGCTCACTTGAGTTTTCTTTTACATTTTAACCTTAACTTCCTACTAGTTTGGAAATTGAACACTCTATTTTTATCCTTCTGGGGTGACCCTTCGAGTGTTAACAGCATAATTGACTTAAATCTAAAGTTAAACAACTTTACCCTTCTTCTATCAAATATATGAATTTTTGAATGCTTTAACTCTGACGGCACTCTTTTCATACACACTACTATTTTCCTGAGTTTTAGCTCCATCTTGTTTTTATGCACTACAGATTAATCATCTTAAAAACACTATTTTATGTAGTGAAATTTGGCCATATGGTTATATATTTCTTTGCTCATCACTCCTTACATTTTGGTCCTTCCTTTTTGGTTCATTTTCCTTCATCCTGAAACACATCTTTTAGTAGTTTTGTTGGTGAGGGTCAATTAGTAGTAAACAGTTGTAGTCTTTGTTCCTATGGCTTTATTTCACCCTCACTGTTGAATGGTAAGTTGGCTGGATTTGAAATCCAGGCTGCCAGTTTTTTTTTTTCAGTTCTTTGAGGATATTATCCCATTATCTTTTGTTTTATTTTGGTTTGTTTTCTTGCTGCTATTGCTGCTACTAAAAAATCTGTCAGTTGAATTGTCATTCCATGTAGATAACTCCTATGTTAGATGCAGAGATTTGCCTCCCAGATGCCTCTTCCAGGACAACTTCCTGTCCAGATGGGGAGGACTGTGACCGTCACACAGCCTCTACCTGGCAGCTCTTTTCAGGTCTGTCTCAGTTGCAGAGGGCTGCTTCCCCTGAAATCATGGTCTACGGAATACCTGCCTTCTGCAACTGAGCATGGCAGGGATAGACAGGCCTGGCCAGCCATTTCAGCCCAGTGCAGGGCGCTCTGAAAGGTCACTCTTTCCTCTGAGCTCCCTGCTGGGTTGGCTGAGGCCTTGTCAGGCCGCATCACAGTGTGATTTCTCCCTCTGCTCAGTCCTCCTTCCACCCTTTTCCTCTCCTGGGAGTTGATCCCTAATAAACATTTTGCACCCAAAACTATGTCTCAGTGTCTTCTTACTTCTCTTTTCTCTGTGGCTTCATCTAAGGTCTTTGCAGTGTCTTCGGGTTCTGTGGTTTCACCAAAATAGTTCTAACTGTGGATTTCTTTGTATTTGCCATACTCAGGATTTCTCTTTCCTGAATTGGAGGGTTTATGTCTTTCACTAACATTATTAGTCTTTCTCATTTTGAGTATTTCCCCTGCCATTTCTGTTTTCTTTTTCTGGAATAGAAATAAATACATTAGAACTTTGTTTTCTTTGTCTCTGTGTGCTGTCTTCAGGGTACTCCCTCAGGTCAGTTTCCCATTTCACTAATTTTCCCTTCATATTTATATTAACTGCTTTGTAAACTATCTACTGAGAGCCAGGTGCAGTGGCTCACACCTGTAATCCCAGTGCTTTGGGAGACTAAGATGGGAAGATAGCTTGAGGCCAGAAGTTTGAGACCAGCTTAGGCAGCACAGTGAGACCTCATCTCTTAAAAAAACGGAAAAAGAAATTAGGTCGGTGCAAAAGTAATTGCGGTTTTAATTTAATTTATAAAATTAGCCAGGTGTGGTGGCATGTGCTTGTGTCCCAGCTACTCAGGAGGCTGAGGCAGGAGGATTGCTTGAGCCCAGGAGTTCAAGTCTGCAGTAAGCTATGATTCTCCAAGCTGGGCGACAGAGTTAGACCCTGCCTCTAAAAGAAAGAACGAAATAAATAATCGATTGAACTTGTAATGAACACGCTATACTTTTGATTTGTAAAAATTCTAATTGTTTTGTTTTCAGGTCTGTTATTTTCACATAGTATCTTGGGCTTTTTGCATATTTTAAGTTTGTCTTTTAGGTCTTTACTTAGAACATGTATTATGGTCTCCATCTGTTAGCTCTATTATCTAAAGACCCCAAGGGCCTAATATTGCTTTTGTTGCGTATGTTGATTGATTTTCCATGTGTTTGGTAGTTTCAAATTATGCACTTGTTTTTGGCAAGGCTTTATCTGTGAGAATCCTATGTAATCTGGATTGAGGGCATGTCCTCTCAGAGAAGTTTTGAATTTGCTTCATCATTAGCTGGAAACCTTTTTAAAAAATTAATAACTTGGTTTAGGGGCTCCTAGATCATTTGGGTTATATAAATCTAAACCCAACCCACATGAGAAGGAGCCCATAGCAAAATTGAGTTAAAACATTTTCACAATTAATTTTTATGGGTTATGTGAGATATTTTGATATAGGCATGCAATGTGTAATAATCACATCAGGGTAAATGGGGTATCCATCATCTCAAGCATAGGTAAAATATTTTTTCATACCCAATCCAGGTTATGCCCTTTAAGCTTCTTTATTATAATTTCCTTCCATTACTGGTTGGATTTTTAAATTTTTTTAGTTTACCCTTTCATCTAGACCTATTTGGGGATCTTGTTTCTAATTTCCCACTTCATGTGGCCCGAGATCTTTTCCTATGAGCCGTAAAATCCAACTCCTTAGGTGTTGGAGATCAGCACCCATCCTTTCCACCCTCCCAGGACTGCTGTAGCATCCTCTCTAGTTTTTAGTTCTTTCTTTGCTTTTGGTCTCTGAAACTATTTTTTCCTTTCATGAAAGCTCAACTATGAATTCAAAATTGTCCTATTTCATGCAACATTTTTGACATTTGCCATTGCACTCCAGCCCGGGCAATAGAGCAAGACCCCATCTCTAAGATGATAATAATAATAATAATAATAATAATAATAATAATTTTTTTTTGAGGCGGAGTTTTACTCTTGTTGCCCAGGCTGGAGTGCAATGGCACCATCTCAGCTCACTGCAACCTCTGCCTCCCAGGTTCAAGCGATTCTCCTGCCTCAGCCTCCTGAGTAGCTGGGATTACAGGCATGT
>NW_012101665.1:283718-326357 GCF_000951045.1 Mandrillus leucophaeus | reverse complement strand
GATGGTCTCGATCTCCTGACCTCGTGATCCACCCGTCTCGGCCTCCCAAAGTGCTGGGATTACAGGCTTGAGCCACCGCGCCCGGCCCTTTCCTTCCTTTCTTCCCTCCCTCCCTCCCTCCTTCTCTTTCTTCCTTCCTTTCTTTTTTTGAGACTGAGTCTTATTCTGTCACCCAGGCTGGAATGCAATGGCATGATTTTGGCTCACTGCAACCTTCGCCTCCTGAGTTCAAGTGATTCTCCTGCCTCAGCCTCCCAAATAGCTGGGATTACAGGCACATGCCACCATGCACCGCTAATTTTTGTATTTTTAGTAGAGATGAGGTTTCATCATGTTGGTCAGGCTGGCCTTGAACTCCTGACCTCAAGTGATCTGCCTGCCTCAGCTTCCTAAAGTGTGGGATTACAGGCGTGAGCCACTGCGCCTGGCCTACTTTCTATTGTTTAACCCACCCAGTGTGTGTTACTTTGTTAGGGCAGCCCTAGCAAACTACTACACTGATCAACATATTTAAATTGTATAGACTTCATTTTTCTTATCTGTAAACTGAAGAAAAGTTACAATATCTTCTTCATCCTATTGTGAGGATTAAATAAGATAATATATGCATCATGTCTGGCACATGGAAAGTATTTGTTACATGTTAGCTTTTATTACTAGTATTGAACTTGGTATTGAATGTGATTGTTACATCCTTTAAATAGCAGATTGGTTTATCTGCTATTTTACTATTTTGGAGGTGTCTTCAGGCATTCACATTTCCTTCATTTTGAGTTATCAAAATCTCAGCTTAATAGAACTGGAGTTTTAAAATTTATGGTTCAAACTATTCTCTAAAAATATCTCATATGCAAATGATCCCAACCAGATTGTGGTATTCAAAAATAGTCAAAAGACCATTAGCTTAACTCCATGGAAGTCTATATAAAGAAAAATACCTAAAATAGCATGTGAAGTATTGTTGAAGTCTTTCAGAAGGAACTTTAAAGAGGTAAAGGTGGTCGTAGATTATTAGAATAAAGTACCTCAGTAAACTACATATCCCATAAAATATATTACATTATTATGTAGGAAAAATATTAAACCTGCTTAGCCAAGTAACCTTTTAAAAAAAGATAAAAAGACTTCTCTATTTACTTTGCCCAAAGCTTCCTTTGCAATAGCTGATAATGTTACAGACCTCTTAGTGCGTAAGGTAGGAAAATAGCAGAAAACCTAGGAGAAGAGTACTTTAGAATAAAGTGTTAAAAGGATCAGTGGGAAGGATTGGCATCTCTAGAAATGGATGCTTTAGGAAAGAATCATATGCACTTTCCCCCAGTTTACTCTAATTGTGCAAGGCATCCTTCATTAGAGAGTGAATTAGACTTTAATCATGAATATTGAAGGTTGGCCTAGAAGAATCTTTCCTGATAGTGGGATATAATTATGTTTGTAACAAAACAAGAGTGGATTCTAATTCTGAGTCTAATTAATTTGCCAATTCTAGGCATTGTCAGAAAAGTGATGCAAACTGTTAGGTAATAATGCTAACTTGTTTCTCACACAGCATCATTGAAAAGGCTATCAGTTGGGGTTCCGAGTTGTTTATATTGAAGAGGCAGCCTCTTAGTCTGGAGTTTTCCACTCTCCAGTGTGAGGAAGAGAGGAGAGTAGAAAGGAGATGTTGATGGGGATGGTACATGTGAAACATTGGAAGATTTGGAAGCAATCCTAGATTATATGTAAGAAACAATCTGGCTTTTTTCTTTAGAAAATATTTAACTATACAAGCAATGCATAAAATATGCTTTTGAAAAATTCAGGCAGTATAGAAGCATGGAATTCCTTATCATTTTATCTCTTCTCTCCCTAAGATTTTGACTTCCGCTTCTCAGAGATGAAAATTGTTAACCCTTGAGAGATTTACATTCATATATAAGAAAGTACACATGTGTATAGTTTAGAAAACATTTATAGGATAATACTTTTCAATTTTTTTTCCTGTGATTTGCTTTCCCCCACCCCTTAACAATAAATATTAATTAGGTTTGGCTAGGTTGTATTACAGTAACAAATTGATGACAAAATTCCAGTGGTTTTAACACACTTAAAATTTATTTCTTATTCATATTTTATGGATTGGTCAGGGGTCATCTCTGCTTCACAGAGTTATTCAGGGTCCTCGGCTTTTGCAGTTTTCACTTTTAAAAACTGCACCCTCTTTGGTTGCTGTCATAGGAGAGGTGCAACTGCAGAGAAGGCTATGAGCTTTTTGCTGTTTCAGCCCAGAAATGACACGTTACCTTTTTTCTAAGCCTATTGGCCAGAACTAATCATGTGGACTTGCTTAAATGCAAGAGGTGTTAGAAACAGGAGTAAATACAATATTTGGTGAGCATTATGATCTCTGACAATGTCTTAGAGCGATTTCAGTATCAATATGTTTAAATCTACTAAATTTTAAAATAACTGCATTGCATTCCATAATGTGAATGCATTGTAATTTAGTTAACTATCTCTATTGGTGGACATTAGAGTCATCCTTATTCTTACGCTGTTGCACTGCACATATTTGCATATACTGTATATCTTTGTACATCTTTGGGATAGATACCTGAGTAATAGAATAGTGGGATCAAAGGGTACTCCATGTTTAGTTTTGATGAACACTCCAAAATTGTTATCCAAAAGGACCCTATCATGCGATACCATCTTACTCCTGCAAGAATGGCCATAATCAAAAAATTAAAAAAAAAAAATAGATGTTGGTGTGGATGTGGTGAAAAGGGAACACTTTTACACTGTTGGTGGAAATGTAAACTAGTATAATCACTATGGAAAACAGTGTGGAGATTCCTAAAGAATTAAAAGTAGATCTATCATTTGATCCAGCAATCCCACTCCTGGGTATCTACCCAGAGGAAGAGAAGTCATACGAAAAACATGCTTGCACATGCATGTTTATTGCAGCACAATTCGCAATTGCAAAAATATGGAACCAGCCCAAATGCCCATCAATCAACAAGTAGATAAAGAAAATGCAGTATATATATGCCATGGAATGCTACTCAGCTATAAAAACGAACAAAATAATGGCATTTGCAGCAACCGGGACAGCATTGGAGACCATTATTCTAAGCGAAGTAACTCAGGGAATGGAAAACCAAACATATGTTCTCACTCATAAGTGGGAGCTAAGCTATGAGGATGCAAAAGCATAAGAATGATACAATGGACTCTGGGGACTCAGAGGAAAGGGTAGGAGGGGGGTGAGGGATAAAAGACTACACATTGGGTACAGTGTACACTGCTTGGGTGATGGGTGCAGCAAAATCGCAGAAATAACCACTAAAGGACTTATTCTTGAAGCCAAACACCACTTGTTCCCCCCAAACCTATTGAAATAAAAAACAAAATACAATGAAATAAAAAAATACAATAAAATAAAAAACCAAGAAAACCCCAAAAGGACTGTATCAGTTTCAACTCTTGCCAACTTCGGATAGTATCAATGTTTTACATTTTTTGCCTGTGCTGTGGATTAAAAATATGGCATCTTGTCTGGGCAGCATGGCTCATGCCTGTAATCCTGGCACTTTGTGAGGCCAAGGGAGGAGGATCACTTGGGCCCAGGAGTTGGAGACCAGCCTGGGCATCATAGGGAGACCCTGTCTATACAAAAAAAATTTAAAAAATTAACTGGACATGGTGGCACTTGCCTGTGATCCTAGCTACTTGGGAGGCTGAGGTGGGAGGATCATCTGAGCCCAGGAGGTTGAGGCTGCTGTGAGCCATGATTGTGCCCTTGTACTCCAGACTGGGCAACAGGAAGAGACCCTGTCTCAAAAATAAAAAAAATCACATTTTTTTAAATTGCATTTTCTGATTACTAGTGAAATTAACATCTTGTGATATATTTATTTTCTATAGTCCTTTGACTATTTTTCATTTTTTTCCTCTTTTCCTGTTAGTTTGTAGGAGCTCTATAGTACACACACACACACACACACACACGCACACACTGATTTCCAGTTTGTGGATTACTTTTTAACTTTATAGAAATCTTTTATGGACAACAGTTTTTAGTTATAGTATAGTCTGGCTGGGCATGGTGGCTCATACCTGTAATCCCAGCACTTTGGCAGGCCAAGGTGGGTGTATCATTTGAGGTCAGGAGTTTGAGACCAGCCTGGCCAACATGGTGAAACCCTGTCTCTACTAAAAATACAGAAAGTAGCCAGGTGTGGTGGCACATGCCTGTAATCCCAGCTACTCGGGAGGCTGAGGCAGGAGAATCGCTTGAACCCAGGAGGTGGAGGTTGCAGTGAATCGAGATCATGCCATTGCACTCCAGCCTGGGGGACAGAGCAAGACTCTGTCTTAAAAAAAAAAAAAATTATAATATAGTCACATTTGTGTAAAGTAACTTTTTATTAGTGATTTTTCTGTCTTATACAATAAATATTCTTTACTCTGAGATCATAAATATATTATCCTTCTTTCTTAGAAAAGTCTTAAATTTTATCTTTTACACATGAATATATCTAGAACTGATTTTTTAATTTTGTGTAAAATAGGGATCCAATTTTTTTATTTCTTTATAAACAGTCACTGCAGTATTATTTATTTAAAAGCCCATTCTTTCCTCCAATAACTTGCAATGCCATCTTTGTCATATATCATTTTAACATGTACAAAGTTCTGTTTCTTAGT
The DNA here is from genome assembly GCF_000951045.1 of Mandrillus leucophaeus. Taxonomy (NCBI): domain Eukaryota; kingdom Metazoa; phylum Chordata; class Mammalia; order Primates; family Cercopithecidae; genus Mandrillus; species Mandrillus leucophaeus. Next base: position 321,662 of record NW_012101665.1, on the reverse strand, counting down.
TTTCTATCCGGTTTCATTATTTTGTCTATTTCTGCATCAATGCCAATACTGTCTCAATTAGTATAACTTCCTAATAAGTCTTGCTATCCTGTAGGGAAAATGCTGTTTCATTCTTCTTATTAGAAATGCCTTTTCTAATCTTGGACTTTTGTTCTTTGATACACATTTTAGAGTTGGTTTAAGTTCCTGAAAAAGCACTGTTGAGATTTTTATTGGGATATCTGCATCAATTTGGGGAGAAGTTTTGACATCTCAACATTACTGAATCTTCCTATATACTAACATGATATATTTCTCCATTTATTTAGGCTTTCTTTAATGTCTCAATAATTCTCCATAAAGGTATTGCATGGCTTTTCTCAGATTTGCTTCTAGGTACCCTAGATATTTGTTTCTGTTCCAAATTATATCTTTTAATAGGCTATGTTTTTAACTGTTAATGGTGTGAAAAAGTACAATTGATTTTGAATAATGATTTTGAATATTGATTTTATGTTCATCTACCTTGCTAAACTCTCTTATTAAGTCTAATAATTTATTTGTATGTATTTTCTACAAAAATAATATCATCTGCGAATAATGGTATTTTTGGTTTTTCATTCCCAAACCTTATACCTTTGAATTTTCGTATCTTACCACAGTTGTTAGAATCAACAGTGTAAAGTTCAATGGATGGGTGATGGTAGGTGTCCTTGTCTTATTTCTGCTTTTCAGAGGAATCCTTAAAGAGGAATCCTTCTTTAATGTTTCACTATGGAGAATGATGTTTACTATAGGTTTGTAGTAGATGCCCTGTATGGGGTGAGGAAATTCTACTCAACTCCTAGTTTGCAGAGATTTTTTTTTATAACAAATAAGTGTTGAATACTATCAAAACTTTTCTGTATAAATGAAAATTACCATATGGGTTTCTCTTTTAATCTGTTAATGCAGTAAATTATGTTTATACATTTCATAAATTTTGCATCATGGGATAAACTCAGCTTAATCACCGTGTATTATCTTTTAAAAATGCTGCTTGATTTGGTTTGCTAACATTTGGTTTGCATCTCTGCATCTATGTTCATGGGTAAGGTGGACCTGTAATTTTTTCTTTTTGTATTATCCTTGTCTAGATTGGATATAAGTGTTATAGTAACTGCATTGGATAAGTATTCCTATTTTTCTGAAAGAGGTGTAATTTGTGTCACATTGGAACATCTGGTTACTTGAAAGTTTGATAAAATTCACATATAAAATCTAGGCTTGGTATTTACTGTGAATAGATTTTAACATTCTGATGCCATTTTAAAAGATGAAGTCATTTGACTTCTTTTCAAAACAACTTAGGTAAGATATACTTTTCTAGGAATTTTTCTATTTCTTCTTTTTTTTGTGTGTGTGATGGAGTCTCACTCTGTCACCCAGGCTGGAGTGCAGTGGTGCGATCTTGGCTCACTGCAACCTCTGCCTCCCAGGTTCATGCCATTCTCCTGCCTCAGCCTCCCGAGTAGCTGGGACTACAGGTGCCCACCACCACACCTGGCTAATTTTTTTTGTATTTTTAGTAGAGACAAGATTTCACTGTGTTAGCCAGGATGGTCTTGATCTCCTGACCTCGTGATCCGCCCGCTTCAGCTTCCCAAAGTGCTGGGATTACAGGCGTGAGCCACCACGCCCAGTAATTTCTTCTAACTTTTCAAATTAGTTGGCATAAATTTTTTATAATAGTCTCCTTTAAAAAAACTTCTCTTTGCCTGTAGTTATAGCCACCATCTCATTCCTTACATCATTTTGCCATTTGTGTTTTTTTCTTGATCAATCTTACCAGAGGATTTTCTGTCTTATTATTTGCAAAAAAAAAAAAAAAAAAAAACCAAAAAAAACCAAAACACTTTTCGGCATAATTGGTACTCTCCATTATATCTTTCTTTTCTATCTTATTTGTGCTCTTGTATTAATCCTCTCTCAACTTAGATGTTTTGGTTATTCTTTGTTTTAAACTTCTACATGCTTGACTTCAGTTCACTAATTTTCAGACTTTGTTTTTTAAAATATGTAAGTATTTAAGGCTATTCCTTCCTTTCCAGTACTACTTTCACTACTTCCTGCATATCTTGATTTATGGTACTCAGTTCTCTTTATATTCCTGGAATATATTTTTTCTATTTATTTATTTAGAGACAGGGTCTTGCTGTGTCACTCAGGCTGGAGTGCAGTGGCACAATCATAGCTCACTGCGGCCTTGATCTCCCAGGCTCAAATGATCCTCTCACCTTAGCCTCCTGAGTAGCTGGGATAGCTGTGCATCACCAGCTCAACTAATTTTTTGTTTTTGTTTTATGTGGAGATGGGGTCTCACTTTGTTGCCCAGGCTGGTCTTGAACTCCTGGGCTCAAGTGATCCTCCTGCTTTGGTCTCTCAAAGTGCTGGGTTTACAGGCCTGAGCCACTGCACCTGGCCTGTTTTTTCTTTTTAAATTTTACTTCTCTGTCTTTATATTTTAGATATGTTTCTTGTAAGTCGCATGTAGCTGGATTTTAAAAAATTCACCTGACAGTCTCTATCTTTTAAGCAGAAAGTTTAATCCTTTAATATTCATTGGAATTTAGGACATATTTGAATTTGAACTTAATGTTTTTTATTTGTCCTGCTTGTCTTCTTTATCTCTTTATTTATTTTGAATGATAGTTAGTTTGTGTTTATTCTCACATTTATTTCTCTCTAATTGTTTAGAAGTTAGATACTGTTTTTATTTTCTTTCCAAAGTTTTCTCTGGACTTTTTTTTTTTTTTTTTTTCCCTGAGATAGTCTCACTCTGTCACCCAGGCTGGGGTGCAGTGGCGCTATCTCAGCTCACTGCAACCTCTGTCTTCCGGGTTCAAGCAATTCTCCTGCCTCAGCCTCCTGAGTATCTGGGATTACAGGCATGCACCATGGCGCCAGGATAATTTTTGTATTTTTAGTGGAGAGAGGGTTTCACCATGTTGGCCAGTCTGGTCTCAGACTCCTTCTGACCTAAGTGACCAGCCCACCTTGGCCTCCCAAAGTGCTGGGATTACAGGCGTGAGCCATTGTGCCTGGCCTGGATTTTTTCCTTTTCTATTTAACTTAATGAAGTTTAAGGTTAGTCAATATCTTAGCACTGCCTACTGAATATGGGAAGATACTGAACTTTGATTATCCTCCTTCAAATTATTTACTATTGTTGGCCAGTATTTTAGTTTTATCTTTTTTTCTCCAAATTAGACATCATTATTATTACAAATAATATGTTTCAATTTATCAGTTTGTTTCAATATTTACCAATATCTTTGCTGATTTTTCCTTCTTGTCGTTTAAAAATTCTTTTGCTCAGAAGCTACATGAATCAAAAAAATTATTTTGGGTTTGTTTTCTTTCTTCCTGAAGTACATTCTTATAAAATTCCTTCATTAAGTTCTGCTGATGGCAAACTTGCAGTTTTTGTTTATCTGAAGATGTTTTTAGTTTACTCCAGTTAAGGAAAGATAGTTTAGTTGAAAATGCAAGTCTAGAATGACAGTTCTCTTCTCTCAGCACTTTGAAGAGTGTTTTGCCTTGTATTTTTGTTTCTATTCTGCTCTTGAGAAGTATGCTGTTTTTCTTACATTACGTAAATATAATATCACTACGCATTTAGATATAACTACATATTTTACTAGATTCATTGATCTTATTGTTTCTGTATACTTTATCTTCTTTTACAATGAATTTATTATTTAGATTTAATTTTCTTTTGAAGTGTTCTGCCTTGAGTGATTTCCCCAGAAAAAGGTGTATGGTTGGTGTAAACTGAGTCATTTTATGTTTGTAAATGCTCTTCTTTGACTTCTTTTGTGGTTTGACCCTGCCACTGCTGAGCTTGTTGTTTTCTCTCTTTGAATGTGTCCCTGCCAAGGCACCACACCAGAGCCATAACTGCAAGATACTCAAAGTTTATTACTTGCTCAGGCACAGGCAAAATGAGGGAAGTTGGTGGTGGTGGGGGGTCCGTCAATGGGAGGGCTCTTTGACTTCCCTATAAGTGACATTCTGGCCAGGCATACACTTCTTGGATCTTAATTTTCTTCTTTCAAAAATCTCTAAATAGTATTTTTTTTCCTTTGGGATTCTAATACTATCAATGAGAAATATGATACCTTTCTGATTCTCTTTCCTTTTTAAGTAATTTGAAACCTGGTCTCTCTCTAGAAGTTTGTATGACTTTTTCTTCATCTGTGGAGTTTAGAAATTTCACCAGAATTTGCCTAAAGAACTGTAATTTTTCATTAATCCTGTCTGGCACTTTGTATGCCCCTGCTATTTGAAATGTCAAGTCTTTTTTTCAGCTTGGAGAAGGAAAAGAAAAGAAAGGGAAACTTTTTTTTTCTTTTTCTCTTATTGTGGTGTCTTCTCTCTGAAATGCCTTTATTTTCATTTGCATATTAGGCTTCTTGAAACTATCTTCTATATTTCTTTTTACTAATAATTTCCCTTTTTTTTTTTTTTTTTTGGTTAGAGCCTCACCGAGGCTGGAGTGCAGTCGCTTGATCTCGGCCCACCTCTGCCTTCCAGTGACCCCATCTCAGCCTCCTGAGTAGCTGGGACTACAGGCATGAGCCACCAATGTGGGCTAATTTTTGTATTTTTTGTAGAGACAGGATTTTGCCGTGTTGCCCAGGTTGGTCTCAAACTCTTCGGCTCAAGAGATCTGCCCCCCCTGGCCTTCCAAAGTGCTGAAATTACAGGCATGGGCCACCACACCCAACCTAATTTCCTTTTATTTGTATTTTTCTCTCTGCTGTAAAATATTTTCTCCATTTCATCTTATCGATCTTCTAGCTCACTACTCCTGGTCACTAGTGTTCAGCAGCAGTAGTAGTTTTTTTGGCAGGGCGGCGGTAGATATTCTGTTTGATTTTTAAATTCAGAAGTAATGTTTATTTTTTATTTTGCCAAAACATGTTTCATCCCTTTAAATGAATCTACTCAAGAATTGCCATTACATTTTTATTAAAGTTCTCCCCAGGTTTTCTCCCTCATCAAATTTGCCTCAGCAGAAGCCACCTGTTTGTTATGTTCTACAGACTTTCTTTGCTTGCTCATGTCAGCTGGTAGGGGCTGGATCCCATCTGGAATAGGATTTGGGGCGTTTTTGAGCAGCATGGTCCTTCCTCAGTGCTGCAGAGGTTCAGTGGTCTGTTTTCTGGTTCTCCCTCAGGCGATCCCGGCATTGCCCCAGGCTTGGGCAGAGAAGCCGGTTTTCTCCGCAGCAGCCAAGTCCTCTTGGAGTTGTAAACAAGGTAGAAGAAGCATTCGTCACTGGCTGCTCTGCTCAATTTTCTGAGGAACTAAATGTCGCAGATATGGGTAGGATTGCTAGGATTGCTTTTACCATGGTGACACACACACACACACACACACACACATACTCTGTCTCTCTCTCTCTTCTCCCATTGACTGTTTATTTTGCTTGTTAAATGATGTTGAATGAAACATTATATGTGTGCAAGCATTCATAATCCAGCCCAAACCTACATTTCTGAAGCTGGAAAGGGGCCACCCTTCTCCTCCATACACACTGTTTCAGAAGTTCTGAACTATTCTTCTGTTCCCTGAATATATATTTTCTCATTTTCAGATTTTTTTGGTCATTTTTTTAGTTTTATCTTTTTTTCTCCAAATTAGACATCATTATTATTACAGATAATATGTTCCAATTTACCAGTTTGTTTATATATTTACCAATATCTAAATCAATTTTTTTAGATATTTACCAATATCTAAAAACAAGGAAATCATTAGTAAAAAGATATATAGAAGACAGTTTCAAGAAGCCTAGGAATGAGAGTATTACAAATGTGGACCCAGATGATGTCACCCCATAATCTGTCTCCCAACTACATTTTTTTAAACAGATAAGGAAACTGAGTCTTGTTTAGGATCACAGAGGTAGTTTTAGTTAAAATTAGAATATGATGGAATACAAATCTTGACAGGAAGGAGTAAGACTGGGAGAATTGTGTTGACGGGGAAGTCTTGTCAGTGTGACACAGGAATAGAGGCAGGTACTTAAGGAGAATTGTTCATTCATTCATTCATCAGATTTGTGAGTCTGAACTTTACAAGATCAATTGGGAGGTAACAGAATAGAAATGAATGAGGGATATTTTAATCAGAGAGTATCCTCATCAAATATCAGAAAAATGAAACTGTATCCTGTGTTTGAAAAATAGAGTAATTCAGCGCTGCTAGGTCAGTTGGAGGGATAGCTGGAAAAGAGGCTATGATCAAGTAGGGCCAGATTTTAAAGGGGTTTGCATGTTATGCTTTGCTCTATATTTATTCAGCCGACAAGTACTGACGGCTTACTGTATACCAACGAACCATGCTGGGCCTTGGGGATATAGGAGTGAGAAAGGCAGCATTCTTGCTCTCCAGGAGCTGCAGGCATCTTTAAGGAACTCATAGAATGCAGTAAGTAAGCCTGTAGGTGGATGGACATGTCACCGAAGTGGCAGTCCGGAGGAAGGAGCCTGGAAGCAGGAGTCCAGAGAGGAGCTGGCTGCCTTAGTGCAAGGGAGGAATGATGTGAGCCTGGACTATAGGAGAGGGATGGTAGTTGGCAGAGAAGATGTAATCAAGAGACATGCGTGGGTCAGGGAAGAAGTCAAGGAGGCTGGACCTAGAGAGGGAAGTCAGCCAGCAGCCTCTAGCCGCATCCATCTTACTCTGGTCTAAAGATGGTGATGCTGCGGCTCAGCTCTTGTTTCTGCTTCTTCTGAGTTCTTGGAAAGACAGAGAGTCTGGTAGGCCGAGACGGGCGGATCACGAGGTCAGGAGATCGAGACCATCCTGGCGAACACGGTGAAACCCCGTCTCTACTAAAAATACAAAAAACTAGCTGGGCGAGGTGGCGGGCGCCTATAGTCCCAGCTACTCGGGAGGCTGAGGCAGGAGAACGGCGTAAACCCGGGAGGCGGAGCTTGCAGTGAGCTGAGATCCGGCCACTGCACTCCAGCTTGGGCAACAGAGCGAGACTCCGTCTCAAAAAAAAAAAAAAAAAAAAAAAAAAAGACAGAGAGTCCAACTGCCCATCTTGCTCCCCATGGCTTGAAGCTTCACGTTGGTATTTCTAGTAAACATGGGCTGTGCCTGGAGGCTGTTGTTTCATGCTTGGCCAGGTTAGAGTTCATCAAAATTGACTTATTGGAAATGCTCCCGTATGGGAATTAAATTATTTTCTAAATTTTTATTAAAGTGGTTAGAGATCCCTTTGAGGCAATTCTGTAAATTATCTCCAGGAGCTACAGGCATTAAGGAGCTGATAGAATGCAGTAAGTAAACCTGTAGATGGATGGACATTTCACCGAACTGGCAGTCAAGGGAAGGAGCCTGGAGGAAGAAGTCCAGAGAGGCGCCAGCTGCCTTAGTGCAAAGGCGCTGTTGTAAAAAAAATTGCTAAATAAGGCAATAGTGCACCCTTGAATTAAACATATATTTAATATATATGTACACAATAGTTTGAAATATTTAAGATTGTTACTTTTTGTTTTCTTCATTGTCTTTTTTTGAGATGGAGTCTCCCTCTGTTGCCCAGGCTGGAGTGCAATAGTGCGATCTCAGCTCACTGCAACCTCTGCCTTCCAGGTTCAAGTGATTCTCCTGCCTCCGTCTCCCGGGTAGCTGGGATTACAGGTGTGCGCCACTATGCCCAACTAATTTTGTATTTTTAGTAGAGATGGGGTTTCAACATGTGGCAGGCTGGTCTCAAACTCCTGACTTCAAGTGATCCACACTCCTCGGCCTCTGAAAGTGCTGGGATTCCAGGCGTATGCCACCTCACCTGGCTGTCCTCATTGTCTTTTAACAGCTATAATAATAAAGGGGAAATGGCAACTTCCATTTTAACAAAGAGTATTTTGCCAAATATCCATTCTCCTCTTTTTTCCTCCTCTTGGTATCTTGTTTAAAGCTGTTTTCTTACAATATGCATCAGAAAGATTTATTCCCTTGACAATATATTTAATAATAGACAATTTAGCAGACACTATCAATACCTTCTGAATCTCAATTTCTCAGTTTCTTCTAAGAAAATAAATGTTAGGAACATTTTGTTACATTATATTTTTCTCCCTGTTTACAGCTCCCAGGTTAGCTATAGATGTAAACTGCACACTGCAGTTTTTCTGCTAAGCCTCTATGACAGCATCTCCTGCTATTTGCAGCCTTGAAAATGGATATATGATGGGATATCTTAATTTTTTCCCTTTTTGAGCTTGTATCAGTCATGAGCCAACAAATGCTTGGTAAATGCCTAATAGAATAGAGCACAGGTGCCATAGGGGGATAACAAGATAACTGCATTGCAGGGACTGTGAATCGCACCAGAAAGACAAAATAGCTACCCTGGGAAGGCATCGATTATAAGAAGTGTGACAGAACTTCCCAGACGTTGTAATATACATTGACATATGTATTTAATCCCTTCCTGTCATACTCCCATATTGGTCCCAATGTTCTTCTTTGGCCACATATGGCCTACTTACCATGTGTAGAAAAAGAAGAGCAACCATCTGCCTCAATATTTTGGGAATAAGACCCAGTCCCTCTCAGGAGGAAACAAGATCTGATGAAGTATCATCAAAATAAAGTAGAAGGCAGAAATTGCAAAGGATAACTCAATCCTTATGCAGTCCTTTCTGATACACTTAGTAGTAGTCCGTGGGAAATAAAAAGTGATATAATTTGCAAACTTTCTGCCTGCCAAGAAAGAGTTGTAAGCTTAGGAGTTTAATTAGAAAATGCCAGTGTTTCCTTACTTGGCAATGCTGCTGTCCTCTGGTTTGCAGGCAGAGGAGAGGATGGGCCCCTTGGGAACCTGCTCTTCTGACTGCAGTATTTGGTCAGCCTCAGCAGTGCTCTTCGTCCACCAGCACCAGAAGCAAGTCCAAAGCCTGTGCCTAGAAAGTTTTCAGGAAGCCATCAGAGCCTGCATTTTTTGACTCTGCACCATTTGCCCTCTCCCCTCCTGGCTCCTGTCTTCTCTGGGTTACAAAAGTCAGATCAGAGCCTGTTTTAGAGATGCTCGGGGACAGCAGCCTCAGACTTGGGCTCTCTCAAAACCATGTAATCGTGGTGCCTTATGATCTCTAATTGCTGCTCTGGACTCTCAGACCCTGTGCTCTTTTGTGAAATGTTGTTGCAACCCATGTATCAAAGTGATTAATGTTTTCTACAACTAAGTTATAAAAGTATAATGTGGTATCATTTTAAAATTTGAGACACATGACAAATTACTACTACAATTTAAAATGTAAATCTTTTGTTCAGTAGAGCTGAAATCAAAAATGGTTAAAATTTTGGGGAAAAAAAGCCCTAGAGATACCACAAGTTTGGGCTTTTTAAAAAACTGGGCATTTAAAAAAATGGAGCAAATGCTTTCTAAAGATTCTCTTCTACCAGAGTCTCCATGGCATGGCATGCTGAGTCAAGTGGCTTTTCTTTTCTTTCTTTCTTTTCTCGTGATATAGTAGATTGGAAATGTAGTTTCAGGGTCTAAACCTATAAGAACAATGAATCTAGGTAGGAATGGTTAAGTCCAATACCAAAAGGGCCAGGCAAGAAATGTACCTGAACAAAGCCAGATGAGGCACAGCTAACAGGAGCATGGGGGATACCCCACCGTGACTACCCCACGCTGACATGACTGGTAACTGCCATGCAGGAAAACTAGCCACAACAGCCACACCTTCTGAGTATTTGCAGAGATCTTTGGGTTCATGGCTTCTCTGAGCCCGAAATTTTGAAAATACTATTTAGTATCTATAGGCTAATCTGAGCCTAAAAGTAATTACCTAAGGAACCCATTAAGGGTGTTTGTGCAATCTCCTGGAACTAGCATTTCCTTGAAAGGGAACCTGTGTGATCCTTTCAAGTGTCTGGTGTGTTTCTCTGAGTAACCAGTTATACTTTGTGAGGACTTTCCAATTCATCAGACAGCAGTATAGTTTCATGTGCTCTTAAACCTCATCAACAAGCAAAAAATAGTAAAAGAAAAAAAAAGTCAAGATTAGAAAGAACTGGAAAACGCTCATGGGAATGCAGGTTTCTAAATGTTAAGACCAGAGAATTACATATTGGTTAAGAAACAGCAGCATCTTTTCTGAAACATTATGCTCATTCAAACCAAAGTTGTTATAGCTCAGAGCAAGAGAAACCCAACGTAAAGGTGAATGATCAGAGTTGCTATGGAGATGATGCAGGAAATGATTCAGAAGGTTGCTCAGAAAAATATTTCTTTGAATATTGATAAATCTCATTAACATGTGTTAGTCTATGGCTGTTATAAAATGAATTGAATATCAGGGATTCCTAGTGAATCTGCCCTTAGGCTGTACCCATCATTTGTGACCTACAGTTAGTGGCCACAATAGGTATGAAAATCGAAACTGCCAAATGACACTGTATGCCACAGAGTTACACGTGCAGAGTGGGTGGTTTTCAGATTTGAGCATGCATGAGAATCATAATGGTGCTTATTACAAAAGCTGATCTCATTCTGATTCAGGGGGTCTTCAGATGTGTTTTGGGAAATAATACTTTAAAATGAAAGAATGGGAAGCATCATAGGGTGAGGTTTTGACTGGTTTCTTTTATAAATGGTCTTATACTCTTTAGAAGCCATTCTGTCAGCTACAAAATGTTAAGCTTCCTTGAAGAAAGGAAATTTGGTAAATAATTTTTCAGATGATGATAAAAAGAGCCCTTTATTCATCTGCTCATGATGACTCCAAAGTTTATACTCTTAGCCCAGAACTTTTGTTTGAACTCTAGGTGTATGTATCCAACTGCCTACTGGATATGTCTGCTGGCACGTCTGATAGAGGTCTCCGCCTTCACGTAGCCACACCATAATCCTCCCTCTGAGTCCGCTCCATCTGTAGTTTTCCCTGTTTCCGTCAATGGCAACATCGTTTTTCCAGGGAGCTATGCCAAAAAACTTGGAGTCATCCTTGATTCTTTCTTTTTCATTCACCACATGTAATTGGCCAACAAATTTCTTTGCTTCTATATTCAAATATATCTAGAATCTGAACATTTTCCCCACCTTTTGCGATATCCTGGTCCATGCTTTTAGCTGTCTTTTACCCGGGTTGTTGCAGTTTTCCTAACTTTGTGCTTCCATTTTTGTTCCTTTATAGTGTGTTCCCAACACAACAGCTGGAGTATCCTTCTAAAGTTAAAGTCACATCCTGTCTCTCTTCTCTTCTGCCCCAAGACCTGTCATGGCTCCTCATGTCACTCAGAGTCACAGCCAAAGAACAGAGATTGACCTACAGGGTTCAAGATCTCTGACTTTTCCGGGCGTGGTAGCGGGCACCTGTAGTCCCAGCTACTTGGGAGGCTGAGGCAGTGAACCTGGGAGGCAGAGCTTGCAGTGAGCCAAGATCACACCACTGCACTCCAGCCTGGGCGACAGAGTGACTCTGTTAAAAAAAAAAAAAAAGATCTCCGACTTTGTTTTTTTCTTTTTTCTTTTTTTTCCAGAAACAGGGTTTCATTCTGTTGCCCAGGCTAGCCTCACCCTGGTGGGTAGCTAGGACTACAGGTACATATCACCACAAAACACCTGGATATGTATTTTTTAATTTTCTTAGAGACAGGTTCTTATTCTGTTGCCCCGGTTGGGTTCAAACTCCTGACCTCAAGCGACCCTCCCACCTCAAGCGACCCTCCCACCTCAGCCTCCCAAAGCACTGGGATTATAGGCATAAGCCACCATGCCTGGCCACTCTCTGACCTTTTCTGAAACCTCCCTCCCACCTACTCACTCTCCTCTAGGCTCAGTATCCTCCTGACTATTACTTGAAGCCACAGGGCCTTTGCACAGGCTGTTCCCTCATGGTCCTAGCTGCCAGGAATGCTCTTTCCTGGGATATTGGAATGGCTCCCTTCCCCACCACCTTCAAGTTCTGGCTTAAACACTGCCTTCTCTAAGGGCCAACTCTTCCCCCTTTAATTAAAATTTGACCCCCTCCCTACTTGCCCCTCTTCTGCACTGTGAGACTCCCAATCCCCTCTGCACTGTTTGATTTTCCATAGCACCTCTCCCTGCTAACGTGCTGGATTAGTAATTTAATTTTTTCATTGATAGATTGATTTAATGTTATTTATTTTTATTTCTCCCACAGTAGAATATAAGTGCAACAGGAAAGCAGTTTTTATCTATTTTGTTCATTGATGTGTCCCTAGTGCTTAAAAAGGTACTTGGCACATACTAGGTGCTCAACAAACATTTGCTGAGTAAATGGGATGAAATATTTTTGATGTGGTTACTCAAAGTCAAGCAGTGTTCTAAGTTCTAGGAATACAGCCATGGACTAGACTGTCCCTTCCTTCTGGGAGCTGACGTTCCTAGTGGGAACTAATCGCAGTGACAGAACTGCAGAGTGGACAGCACTTTATGTTGAGAATGCAGCATGATGGAGCCACTAAAGCAGCCACGGCAGCCAGGGATACAGGAGAGCACTTAGTAGTGGCCCTAAGCAAAACACAGAGTGGATTGCAGAGGGTAGGGTGTGCAGGAAAGCTAACGCTTCCAGAAAACAGAACACTTCACAGTGTTCAAAAGTACAGGAATCCAGAAAAGAAAAGTGAGCATGAGGAGTAAAGAATGTGCAGGAGAAAGAGAAAGAAAACTTACATGAATAGCATAAAGCAAAAACTCTAAATAACAGTGGCTCAACCACACAATGATTTATTCTCCCACACAAAATAAATCCATAGGAAGGAGCCAAGTCTTGGATAGAAGCTTCATGATTCTGTCCCATCATCTTCAGCGCATACCTTCTATCCTCAATCACTTCCCAGGAGACAAAGGAAGGGCAAAAGATGTGCATCGCCTCACTGAGGCATCTTCCAGAATGTGACACAACAGTTCTCACTGAGTAGAGCTCAGTCACATGGCCACAAACCTGGCTGCAAAGGCATATAAGAAAAGTAGTCTTTTCATCTGAGGCATTGCCACTACAAATATCTCTGCCTTAGGAATGTATGAATAAATTACAATTCATTTAGAAGAGGACCCAAGATTAAAACACGTAAAAGAGCTGGACCAAGACCCTGAATTAATCATACCAGGGAGGAAGGATTGATGGTTACAGTTTTACTATTTGCGTAATTTATCATGAACTCTTTCTATAAAAATAAATTTTATTGTCTATATTTTAGATATATGTATACAAATGTATACGTGTGTATATATACATATACACATATATGGTAGAATAAATTAACATATTCATTATCTGATATACTTACCCATTTTTCCCCCTGTGGCAAGAGCAGCTATCATCTACTCACTTAGCAAAAATCCTGAATACAATACCCTACTATTAACTGTAGTCCTCATCTTGTACACTGGATCTTTTGGCTTGTTCATCCTATTTGCTACTTTGTATCCTTTGACCTATATCTCCCCATTTCCTTCCCCATTAGTTCTTTATATTTAACCAACTGTTTAATATGTATATTTATAGTTTCATCCCTAGTATGGCTGTTTTTCAGTTTCTTTTTTTTTTCAAGCCTCAATATAAGAACATCAATCATGTATTATCTGAAATGGTAATACCCAAATCTGGTCCTCCAACTGATGGGAAACAAGTATTTGGGTGTTGAGTGGTGATTAGCAGGGAGGGAGATTTCATAGTTACAAAGATGACTCCCAGAAGGGATAGTTAGAGTTAAAAATGAAAGAATGCTTTGGTAGTTATCTGATGAAAGCTTCTGATATGGAACATTGGCTTTACGCGTTTTGAATAAAAGAAATACAGGAAACTAAGACAATTTTGTTGTATCTTTCAGACCAAATTTTGAGAATCTTTTTTCTTTTTTTTTTTGTTTGAGATGGAGTTTCATTCTCGTCACCCAGGCTGGAGTGCAATGACATGATCTCGGCTCACTGCAACCTCCGCCTCCTGAGTTCAGGCGATTCTCCTGTCTCAGCCTCCCCAGTAGCTGGGATAACAGTCTCCCACCACCATGCCCAGCTAATTTTCATATTTTTAGTAGAGACGAGATTTCACCATGTTGGCCAGGCTGGTCTTGGCCAGGCTGGTCTTGAATTCCTGACCTCATGTGATCCGCCCACCTCGGCCTCCCAAAGTACTGGGATTACAGGCATGAGCCACGGCGCCCAGCCAAGAATCTTTCAAAAGAGGATCAGGAGTCATTTAAGTTTTTAAAAAATATTTGTATTTTTAAAATTTTTTATTGATTTTTTTATTTCCATAGGTTATTGGGGAACAGGTCGTGTTTGGTTACATGAGTAAGTTCTTTGGTGGTGATTTGTGAGATTTTGATGCACCCATCACCCAAGCAGTATGCACTGCACCCAATTTGTGGTCTTCTATCCCTTACCCCCTGAGTCCCCCAAATCCATGTTTTTCTTATGCCTTTGCATCCTCATAGCTTAGCTCCCACATATGAGAGAGAACCTATGGTGTTTGGTTTTCCATTCGTAAGTTACTTCACTTAAAATAATAGTCTCTAATCTCATCCAGGTCACTGTGAATGCCATTAATTCATTTTTTTTTTTTTTATGGCTGAGTAGTATTCCATCTGAGTAGTATTCCACAGTTACTACTGAGTAATATTCTACAATTTCTTTATCCACTCATTGATTGATGGGCATTTGGGTTGGTTCCATGTTTTTGCAATTGCAAATTGTGCTGCTATCAACGTATGTGTGCAAGTATCTTTTTCATATAATGACTTCATTTCCTCTGGGTAGATACCCAGTACTGGGACTGCTGGATCAAATGGTAGTTTTACTTTTAGTTCTTTAAGGAATCTCCACACTGTTTTCCATAATGGTTGTACTAGTTTACATTCCAGCAACAGTGTAGAAGTGTTCCCTGTTCACCACATCCATACCAATATCTATTGTTTTTTGATTTGGGCCCTTCTTACAGCCAACTGATCTTCAACAAAGCAAACAAAAACATAAAGTGGGGAAAGGACACCTATTCAACAAATGGTGCTGGGATAATTGACAAGCCACATGTAGAAGAATGAAACTGGATCCTTATCTCTCACCTTATATAAAAATCAACTCAAGATGGATCAAGGACTTAAATCTAAACCTGAAACTATAAAAATTCTAGAAGAGACAACATTGGAAAAGCCCTTCTAGACATTGGTTTAAGCAAGGATTTCATGACCAAGAACCCAAAAGCAAATTTAATAAAAACAAAGATAAATAGCTGAGACTTAATTAAACTAAAGAGCTTTTGTGTGGCAAAAGGAACAGTCAACAGAGTAGTCAGACAACTCACAGAGTGGGAGAAAGTCTTCACAATCTATATATCTGACGAAGGACTAATATCCAGAATCTACAATGAACTCAAACAAATTAGCAAGAAAAAACAAACAATCCCATCAAAAAGTGGGCTAAGGACATGAACAGACAATTCTCAAAAGGGGATGTATAAATGGCCAGCAAACATATGAAAAAATGCAACATCACTAATGATCAGGGAAATGCAAATATTTGTATTTTAAACAAAAAGAAATAAATGCACAGTGAAAAGTAAGTCTTTTTCTACACCAGGCCATCAAATCCCTAAACTTCTAGATTTCTAGTGCCTCTGCCCAGAGCACCCTGTCTTACTAGTTTCTTGTATAAGGAAGGTGACACGAAAATGAATGCTTGCTTCTTATTGTCCACAGTATGAACTTTGATTTGCAGGCATTAACAGGAAGAGCAAGTGCAAATGGGACCATCTCTAGGAACCCCCTCCTTGGTTATCCCAGAAAGATATTCTCAGTGCCTCCCAAGCTCCTTCATGGCTTAAAAAAATTGTACTGAAATCTATAACATAAAATATACTATATTAATTATTTTTAAAATGTACAGTTCAGTGGCATTACATATGTTCACATTGCATAGCCACCACCAGCATCCATTTCCAGAATGTTTTCATCATCTGAAACAGAAATCCTTTATTCATTAAGCAATAACTCCATATTCCCCCTCCATCATAGCCCCTGGTAACGATTCTTCTACTTTATGTCTCTATAAATGTGACTATTCTAGGGACCTCACGTAAGTGGAATAATACAATATTTGTCCTTTTGGGCCTAGCTTAATTAACTTGGCATACTGTCCACAAGGTTCATCTATGTTGTAACATGTGTCAGAATTTCCTTCCTTTCCATGGCTGAGTAAAATTTATTGTTATGTATACAACACATTTTGTTGATCCATTCATCTGTCAGTGGACATTTGAATTGTTTCCACCTTTTGGCTATTGTGAATAAAGCTGCTATGAACATTGGTGTGCAAGTATCTGTTAGAGTTTCTGCTTTAAATTCTTTTGTTTCCTTTGTGTCTTTTTATAACATACTATTATTTATTGTAGTTGATGAGTGGATGCACACATGCTTTAAATTCACTGTTAAATTCTAATCCCTTGAGAGCAGGGCCCTTGATTGTTTTTTTCACTCCCACAGTCATACAGTTTTCCATTCAACAATCCTATATTAAGCATTGCTGAGTATGAGGCACTATGCTAGACTTTGAGGATACAGGGTGTAATGATGAATGTGACCTGTATCCTCTAGCAGCATAGGTCTAGTGAGGTACATTTTTATTTATCATTGTATCTGGTACAATGTCTGGTACATAGTAAATATTCAACAAATGTTTGTTGACTTGTTGGTTGACTTACTGACTTCATGCATCTTCAGTCGTTCCTGAAAGTGTCATATCAATTATTGGATAGCAGTAAAAATTTTTGGAACAAATGTAAGCTCTTTTAGAGTATGACTTTCTTGTTCCTTACTTTATTTATAGCAGATAGGATGGTGTCTATCATACGGTACGGGCTCAATAGTTTAAATAGTTTTAAAATGAATGATGATAGCATAATTTGCCATAGAGAAATCTGACAAGGGCCAGACATTAATGCTCATATATTATGAATGGAAAAACTGAGGCATTTAAGAAAATCCAGAAAAGTAGTGACCAAGTCAGGAAAAACTTGGGTCTGTTGACCTGCAACCTAATTCCCTGTGCCCTCCATCACACCAGTGCATAAAATTAGAACTGATGTCCCACCTTTCTGCGAAAGATGTGAACTTTAATTAGGTGTAATCACACACAGCATGGAGAAGAATTAAGGCCTTTAAATTTCCTAAAAATGAAAATGAATCAGATTCTAAAATAAGCTTGTTAAATGCTATTCTTAAATAAAAAAGATAGTAGCATATGATGATGAATTGCTTTTTCTGCTGTGAGAGGTGAAGTGTTACTGTGCCACCTGCTTGGGAAGACCAAGCTGTGTCTAACTTTATACATCATTTCTCTGCTCATTCAGCTCAACCTCATTCCTGACTGTCCATGAATTTTTGAGGCTTTTTGTATCTTTTTGAGCAATCTGATTTAGAAATATTTAATCCTGTGTTATATGAACTAGAGTTTAAATCACTTTATTTCATTAAGAATTCTGACTAAATTTTTCATGAAGGAGAAGGTTGAGGCTTTTAATTATTTATAAGTTTTTGGATTATTTGTGAATCTGAAGGCCAAGTTTTTCTTATAAATTTAAGATATTTCAGTTTCAAAAACTATCCTGTATTTGAAATATGTAAACTCATTTAATAAACCTAAGTACATTGGCAAAGTGAGACAGTGGAGAAAAAAAGAAAAAAGAAAAGATAAAAAAAAAAAAAGCCTAAGTACAGCACAGTTTGGAAACCCGAGGAAAGCATAGACTAAATTCACACTCAAGCTTAGCTGGTCAAATCCTGAAACTGTCATTGGTCCACTGAGGGTACAGGAGTCAGAGGACCTTAATTAATAAGGCAAAGGATTGTATATATAGATAGAAGGAGTTTGACGTTTTAAGAAGAGTGAATTGAACAGAAATTCTCCAGAAGAACTTAAAGAGAACAGAGTGGACTCTTCCCCATTCTACCAGTTCTGGCCCCAAAGTTATAAAGGGCTTGGATACAGAGGTCAGGCTTGTTATCTTGTTAAAGCTCAGATTTTCTAAATAATAAAATATGTTTTTGCCTTTATGACAATAGGAAATGCTCAGAAGCCTTCAGACTTGGCATAATTTGTCATAAGAATATAGCTATTCCATTGATTTTATTGTCAAATTTATGCATTCTCCATTGTACCTTTTTCTAGAGTCAGGAGGAGGAAGGTAACCTGGCCAAGTCGTGGCCCATAGTGTTACTGCTTTGTTACCAGCCTTATGTGATTTGGGTGAAATAATGTACAAGTGTGCATTGTGGTGGGAAGGGTCAGAGCAATCAGCAGGGGTCATACGGTGAAATCAAAGACAGGAAAATGGCTTTTGGCCAAAAGTTGTACTGGTGACTGACTCAGAATATGTTGGCTCCCCTTCTGTGTTCTGGAGAATGACTGGAGCTCTGCCTCCAGTGGGCCATACTTTCTTCCTACCCAACCGTATGTAATGACAAAAATCCCTCCCTCTTAATAAGCTCCCCCTTGATCTTGCCAGGCAACTGTTAGTGCCTGTGAGAATATAAGATCGGCAGTTCTTACTGTTTTGGTCACTTACATGTGTTCTCTGGCAGAGAGTTTGGTGTTTTGCAATACAGATGGAGAGAGGCAGTCAGAGGAGGAACTGAGGTTGGAGTCAGGAGAAAGATGCAGGCGGGCAAATCTAGGGTCAAGTATTCTCTCCCGCATCTAAGACAGTGAACAGAAAGTAGACACCTTTGGTAGTTCTGGCCTCTAATAACATAAACAACTTATTTGCCCAGATACTATGCCAAATGCTTTATAAGTAGAACCTCATTAAATTCTTACAATATGGCCAGGCGTGGTGGCTCATGCCTGTAATCCCAGTACTTTACGAGGCCGAGGCAGGCAGATCGCTTGAGCTCAGGAATTCAAGACCAGCCTGGTCAACATGGCAAGACCCTGATTCTACAAAAAATCCAAAATTAGCCTGGCATAGTGTTGCCTGCCTGTAGTCCCAGCTACTTGGGAGGCTGAGGTGGGAGGATCGCTTGAGCCCAGGAGGTTGAGGCTGCACTCCAGTCTGGGTGGCAGAGTAAGATCCTGTAGGCCCCCACAAACAAAATTTTTAAAAATTCTTACAGTACCCCATAAAGTAAGCATTATTCTTTATCTCCATGTTACAGATAAGAAAACCAAGATCTATGCTGTCTCAAATTCACAGAAAAAGAAAGTAAAAACATTTTTTAAAAAAGAAAACCAAGATCGACAAAGAGTAAGTAACTTCTAAGAATATGGAGCAAGAAAAGGGAGAAACCCAGGCTGCAGGCCCTGGACACTCCAGGCTGGTCCACCGTGATGGGCCCTGGTTCAGCAGGCTCCATACTGCCCTCAGGAGCAGCACTGAATAAATCGCTCCCTTTTTCAAATACATGAAGCCAGCCATGACATCAGATGATGCCCTGCCTGAAGGCTCCCCCTGGCCTAGCTTCTATTAGTAATACCCGTCTTAAATACTCTTTTCCAGTAATGGTAGTTCTCTTACAGTGAGCTTCAGTATTCATCAGGATGCTACTTCCATCCTCCTCTACAATCTTCTGGTTAACAATGCTAGTCTAGACTATCCTTCTAGGAGAAGGGAGGGGAAGGAGGCAGGCCGAAGCTGTGGAGTCCCCTGAAAGCTCCTGGAACACATGTGCCACACGAGGAAGATGCTGCCATCTGGACAACCTCATTAGCTTTCCAGCTGCCTCTGTGTGTATCTTTCTATGGACAGCAACTATGCAAATGTGATCTTTGTTTTAATAAGCATATCAGGTGTATTTTGCTGGAACATTATATATGATTCACTGTGGTATTAAAGTAACAATTTGGGCCAGACGGCTCATGCCTGCCTGTAATCCCAGCACTTTGGAAGGTAGAGGCAGGCAGGCAGATCACTTGAGGTCAGGAGTTTGAGACCAGCCTGGCCAATATGGTGAAATCCTGTCTCTACTAAAAATACAAAAATTAGCCAGGCGTGGTAGTGCACACCTGTAATCCCAGGACCAAGCAGAGGGATGGGGTGGGGACCATTCTAACACCACTGTTCAGCAATGAAGCTGCTGCCTTGTAAAACAGGCTGAATGAATGCAGGGGCTGCAGTAGAGGGGAGTCCTGTGTTGAGGAGGTAGGAGGAGATTAGATGGCATCAGAGGTCCCTTCCAAATTGCAGCATGTATAATTCTAAAAATAAAGTGCTGCTGGTATGGTCTCCTTCTTTATCAATGGATTGATACATTTCAACACCCCACCCCACCTCAACCTCCCCTTGGCTCCTCAGAGTCTGTCTCACTTCTCCAAACAGTTTGCACAGTGGCCACAGATGGACCCTGATGCATGACACAGCCATCTCCGAAAGGCTGATAGCCCTACTCCATCAATCATGGCTACTGATCTCTTAACTCTGCGTGGGTCAATCCATCCGAAACAGGAGGATATCTTCTATCTGGTAAGTTCCACAAGAGTAAAGACCATGCCCATCTTGCTCACCACTGAATTTCCAGCACCAGTCCCAGAGCCTGATATGTAGTTGAATGACTAGCAAGTGATGAATGAATGAATGAATGAGTAATAAGCACAGTTGCCAAAAAAGAATTGGGAGAGGAAGGTGGCATTATCACCCAGATCATTTTATCCTATTCAAGGAGCTGTTTGAACCAAGATCTAACACTTTCAAAAGCCATAATCATCTGCCATTTGGCCCAGATTGTGAACTGGGAGAGAGTAAGCGTGCTGTCATACCTAGGAAAGGCCCCCGGTGAGTCCCTCCTTCGGTTCAAACCAATCTGCTGACCTTTTCTTTGAACTGTGGCACCAAGCATAATCTTTTGGGCATAGAATGTGCTCTACAAATGTCTGTGATGGTGACTAAGTACCCCAGGTACTTGCAAGAAGGCAGTGTCCTGAATTCTGTGGTTTCCTAGCACAGAATATAAGAACATAATATAATAAAGCTCTAAGGTTTGTTGGGCTTGTGAATCATGAAGGCTTGCCCTATACTGAACTGGAGTCTCCACTCAGGGGTGCTGCCCCTGAGATCCTGAGATGCAGAAATGCATGGGAGCTTTTTTTTTTTTTAAATGAAGTAGTTTGGGTCTTTACCAGAATCCTACTCAAAATGCATCTTTCTTTTTGAGACATGATTCATTCAAATGTTCTTTCTGTGACTCCCCTTTACCTGATATTCTTTTAGGGTAAAATGCTATATGCAAATTTGGGTTAATTTTAAAACATTTAAAAACTTCGTTCTAATCTTGCTTTTGACTTCATTACTCCACTGAAAAAGTTAAGATCATCAGTGACCTCCAGTCACTTAATTCATTGTTGAACTCTCTGTCCAAAAAAATACTTTTCCCCTTAGCTTCTGTAACACTACATTTTGGTTTTCCTCTCACTTATGTGGCCTTTCCTTTCTCAGTTCCCTTTAAAGCTCGTGCTTCTATACTCAGTGGTTAAATGATGGAGCTCCGGAGAGCTTGGCTCCAGGGCCTCTTCTTTCCTAACTCCATACTTGCTCCATACCAGTGGCCTCAGTTTTCTTCCATATGCTGATGACTGTTAAATTAACTCCAGCTCAGATTCCTTCTCTAAACTCCAGACCCATTTATTGCCTTGACGTGACCATTTGAACGTTTTAAAAGCACCTCTAGCTCAATTTGTCTAAAATTGAACCTGCAATCTTCCTCCTAAAACTCTCCTAAACTGGTTCTTTTCCAGTGTTTTCTATTCCAGCCAATGGCTTTAGCAACCTGCCAGTTACTTGGGCCATCAACTTTGGAGGCATTCTTTTTTTTGTTTTTGAAATGGTGTCTCCCTCTGTCACCCAGGCTGGAGTCCAGTGGCGCGATCTTGGCTCACTGCAAGCTCCGCCTCCCGGGTTCACACCATTCTCCTGCCTCAGCCTCCCAAGTAGCTGGGACTACAGGTACCCGCCACCATGCCCAGCTAATTTTTTGTATTTTTAGTAGAGACGGGGATTCACCGTGTTAGCCAGGATGGTCTTGAGCTCCTGACCTTGTGATCCGCCTGCCTCGAACTGAGGTTGGAGTTAGGAGAAAGATGCAGGCGGGCAAATCTAGGGTCAAGTATTCTCTCCTGCATTTAAGACATTTAAGGCCCGATATTCTCATCCCAGCCTCCCAAAGTGCTGGGATTACAGGCGTGAGCCACTGCGCCCGGCCTGGAGGCATTCTTGACAAATCCCTCTCCCTACCCTCCATTGCTAAGTCCTGCTGATTTTACCACCTGCTATGGTTTGAATGATGGCTCGTTGTCCCCACCCCAAATTCATGTGGAAGCTTAATCCCCAATGGAAGACTGTTAGGAGGTGTGGCTTTAAGGAGGTGATTGAATCACAAGGGCTCTGCCCACATGAATAGAATTAGATGCCCTTATGAAAGGGTTTGACAAAGGGAGTTTGCCTCTCTCTTGCCCTTCCGTCCCTTCCACCCTGTGAGGACACAACATTCCTCCCCTGTGGAGAATACAGCAACAAGGCACCAACTTGGAAGTGGAGACCAGGCCATTGCCATACACTGAATCTGCTGGCGCCTAGATCTTGGACTCTCAACTTCCAGAACTTTGAGAAATTTCTGTTTTTTATGAACCACCTACACTCAGGTATTTTGTTGTCACAGCACAAATGGACTAAGATGCCACCTAAATAAAATCCACCTTTTATTTCCATCTTCATTGCCATCACCCTAGTCTAAGCACTTACCATTCATTACCTGGGCTACTGAAGTAGTGTACTGACTGGTCTCCATGTCTCTGCTCTGGTCTTCAATCCAAAGTATTGGAGATCATAGCATATTACTCCCTTGCTTAAGTTATTCAGTGGGTTAAATCCTACTTCTCTTAGAGCAAATATCAGAATCTTTGAGGAGACCTACAAGGCATGGTCTGGCCCCTGACTACTTGTCCAAAACTCATCTTGCTCATATTTCACTTCTTCCTCTGCTCCAGCTACACTGACCGGAGCCACATGCCCTCCTTTTTAGTTCAATCCTCACATATTACAGATGAAGCAATAGACAAAGGGATATGAAATGGTCTGCTGAAGGTCAAAGCAGACTCTTGTCTTCCAGGTCAGGGCTTTTTCCCTCATGCAGCCTGTGCTGCTTTAGTTTGTGTTTTCCTATTTTGATGTGGCCAAGAGAGCCTCTTGAAAAAGAAGGAAACAAATAGTGTGTGACTGCTTATTCAACTCTAATGAAATCATTAATTTTACTTAATTGAGACCTTTTAAGAAATCCAGGATATAGTCAGAGTCTAGTGAAGCTAATGTTAACAGTGTCTTTCTTTGGATGAAAAGCCTTTAGAAAATCTTCAGTCCATGAAATCGTATTTGAAAAATGCTCATGTATTATCCTTGGCTAATGATAGGATGATAATATGAAATAAAGATTAAAGGTCAGTTGTCAAATGTAGCTGTTAGCCGAAAAGTCTTCCTGACGGTGTTTCCTGAAACCTTTTGAGCCCTGACATGGTTGATGAACAGAGTGAGTGAGAGCTGTGAATCATCAGAGCCTCTCAGCTGACAATGGCTTTCTTGGGTAGCAGCCTGAATGTGTTCAAGTCCCGAGTTGTCTGCTGTTCCTTTGTTAAACTGCCTCAGAGTGTACTTTTTCACTCTATTATTGATGGTAGGCCAAAATGACAGTGTTCAATTGTGAAAAGCTTTGGGGGCTATTATGGGAAAGTGCCTATTTCAGAAATTAATTCCCTTCACTGCCACGGAGTCCCAAGTTAGTGCTTTCACTGAACTGGGAAGATAGGGATAACGAATAAGCCTATCTTGAGGTGGGAAGTGATGGAGTGATCATTGTTAGGAACGTAATGGCTGTCATATTGTGAAGAGCTGTGCTACATTTGCTGAGTCCACGGGTAGGCATTGAAGAGAAAAGCCTTTTCAGTCTCTTAGCCTCCAGGACTTTAAAAAGTGCTAGAGTTTTAGAAACAAGCATTAGAAATGACCCATCCAAAGTATTTTTTAAGTTTACCCAAGATTACCATGGCAACTAAATTACTGCATGACTAAAGCAAGTGCATTTAATGACATTTTTTTCCAGCTTATGTGCAAATCGCTCTTATTAAAGAGGAAATGCTAGGGTTTGAGACCATCGTGCTTTTTGTAAAGGAAGAGAATGAACCTTCTCTGGAGGGGGTGTATACTCTTAACAATATGAAGGAAGTGTGTTAAGAGCCTCTCCGTGCATCTCACGTAAGTGCCTGGTGACACTGCAAGATTAAGATTGTTCCATGGGACATGATTGCTCCCTGAACAAGGAAGTCAGAAAGGCAGAGTTTTACTACAGGTCCAGTTTTGGGATGATCTGGTGATAGCTTCCTTTTTACATATGTTTTTGTGTCCACCTACATTGTGTGCATTAAATTTCTTGTCCTACTGGGTGAATCTTTTCATGATTTGAGATTGAAAGCAGGAACCACAGTCAAACCTTATTATACATTTTTGGAGGATGATATTGATTCTCCAGGATTTCACATGGATTTTTATAAAAGAAACTTTTTCTTTGTCATTTATGTGTGTATAATTTAATTTAATTTTATTATTTTTGAGACAGGATCTCACTCTGTCACTCAGACTGGAGTGCAGTGGTGTGATCTTGGTTCACTGCAACCTCTGCCTCTAGGGCTCAGGCCATACTCCCACCTCAGCCCCCTGAGTAGCTGGGACTGTAGGCACATGCCATGTGTGCCACAATGCTCAGCTGATCTCTTTTGTATTTTCTCGTAGAGATGGAGTTTTGCCTTGTTGCCCAGGTTGGTCTTGAATTACTGGGCTCAGGTGATCCACTGGCCTTTGCCTCCCAAAGTGTTGGGATTACAGACATGAGCCACTGCACCTGGCCTGTGTGTGTATTCCTAGAAAACAGCTGTTTCCTTGTGATGTAAAGATAACATTTATTATTACAACACACTAATCCTTGGTAAAGAAAATAGGAACAACACTATTTGAAATTAAAGTTTTGCTTGAGGCCAAGAGTTTGAGACCAGCCTGGGCAACATAGCTACAAGAAAATAGAAAAAATTAGCTGGGCATGGTGGTGCACACCTGTAGTCCTAGCTACTTGGGAGGCTGAGGTGGGAGGATCACTTGAGCCTGGGAGTTTAAGGCTGCGGTGAGCTATGATTATACCACTGTACTCCAGCCTGGGAAACAGAGTGAGAACCTGTCTCAAAAAAAAAAAAAAAAGAAGAAAATTGAGGTTTTGTTTTGTCTTCTAGATTAAAGTGTTTATAGCAAGTACAGGTGTGTATCATTTCAACCTAGATCACCATCTCTACTAAAAATACGAAAACAAGCTGGGTATGGTGCCGCATGCCTGTAATCCCAGCTACTCAGGAGGCTGAGGCAGGAAAATCACTTGAACCCGGGAGGCAGAGGTTACAGTGAGCTGAGATCGCACCATTGCACTCCAACCTGGGCAACACAGCAAGACTGTTCCCCCCAACCCCCACCAAAAAAAGTTATTTCTTTTATTAAACGGAAAGCTGCTACCATAAAACTTTTACCCATAGATCCTGGCTTCACTCTCTGGATCAACGAGAGTACGATATGCCAACAATGGCAAAAATAATAGTTTTTCAACTGACAATGTAAGTGCCACTGGGTTAGAAGTGAAAGACTTGCACAGAATGGGGTCAGATTAAAGGGATTTGGGCTTTGTTTGGGCTATATACTGAAGGAGCTGAGGACCTTGCTTTGGGCTCATGACATCCTCTCAATTTTTCCCCAAATGAGAACCATCTTTGGCTCATTTAGTTTGTAACAGAAAAGAGCATTTGGCCTAGGGAACATTGGGCAGGGTTTGGGACTGGGAGATACAGGATTTTGGTTTTCAGATATTCCAACCTTGAAGTGAATGTTAAATTGATTGACACATGCACAGAGAAACTTCATGGGGTAGAGGAGTGTTGGAGGATCTCAGGGTAGTTGTGGAACTCCCCACTGCTATGAAACTCACCACTTCCTATGGCAGCAACTTAGATTTTGAGCTCCTCATTGAACAATTCTTCCTATGGTGAGTTTAAAAAAAAAAAAATCTGTCTCCCTTGTAGTAGTTCTTTCATCTGCGTAACAACCAACAACCTTCAAATATTTGAGCATAGCAACCCCGTGTGATTTTTAAGATGACTCTTCTCACAGCTTATTCTTCCAAGTTCTATTACTTTTTATATGAAATCAAAGAAAATTCGTTGTTCTTTGTACTTAAAGGTATCCATTTGTACTTGAAAATGCTTAGACTATTTATTTTTTTGAGAACCTTACTATCTTTGCTAGACATCGTAGCACTCTACCTTTAGAGTACAGTAAATATCACTAGGAATTTTTTATTTAATTCTCACAACAATAGCAGGAGATATGCATTATCAATATCTCCACTTGGCAGACATGAAAGCTCAGGCTCGGAGTGGTGAACCGACATGCTGAGTCGCTGGAGCTGATATTCCGATTTCCATCTTTCAAACTCTGAATTCCATGGTTTTAATCACCATAATACATTTGCTCTAAATTGTCTGTGAGCTTATTATAGGGCCTTATCTGGAGCCAAATACATGACTCTAGGTATGATTCCATCTGCACGGAGCAGAGTAGAACTCTCTTTGTTTTGGAGACTGTGTTTCTGTCAGTGTATCCAAGATCTCATTAGTTTTTTGGCAAATGCATCACACTATTGACAATCAGACAATCCCCGGGTTCTTAAAATATGTGGTCTTATCAGGATATGTCTTCCCAACTATACTTGTATGGTTTATTTTTAGGACGTAAGTGTAGGAGTTTGCAGTTATATTTATGAATTTTTATTTTACTATAGTTGGCATGCAATTTAGGATCTCAATTCTGGCACCAAGCCCAATTCGTTTTCTTCTTGGCTTCCTATCATAGGCCAGTTATCCTTAGATGTTTTGGTGGTAGATTTTTTATTGTGTTTTCATTTTAATGACAATCAAAGAAATATGATATAAACATTTGTAATTTTGACTAATTTGACTATTTTATTACCAAATACAGGTGCACAATTTCAGAGCCTCCCCTTGTGTTAATACTTTGATATAACCTGATTAGGGTAGAATAGATGAAAACAATGCGCCAGTGTTGAATTTCACTCCAGCAAAAGGTCATATGCAATCATGCTGTACTGAGCAAATGCAGTTTTCCCAGTAGTAGGAATACAGTGTGTAAATTGAATCATCATACAGATGGTAGTACAGGTTGAGCATCCCAAATTTGAAAGTCTAAAATCTGAAATGCTCTGAAATCTGAAACGTTTGGAACACTGGCATAATGCTCAAGGGAAATGGTCATTGGAGCTTTTAGATTTTGAATTTTTGGATTTGGGATAATGCAAATATCCCCAAATCCAGGAAACTCTGAAATCCAGAACAGTTCTGGTCCCAAGCATTTTGGATAAGGGATACACAGCCTGTATAAATATAGACCTTGTGCCAAGCTCAGTACCATATTCATATTGGTTATTTGGTTTCAGCAAAATGTCGTGTATTTCATTACACTAATTCAATTTGCATTTTATTGGGTTTGGTAATAATAAAAGTAGCAAACTCTGTGGCTTACATTAACTAAGTACTTAATACTTTACGTGTATTATTTAATCCTGAAGCAATCTGTGTAATAGGAATTATTATAATTTCTGTTTCACAGATGAGGAAACCAAGGTCTGAGAGTTTAAGTAACATTCAAAAAGACACACTTAATAAATGGTGGCAGTAGAATTTGAACTCAGACATTCTGGTTTTAGTGCCCAATTTCTTACCTATTGTGTTTTATTTATTTTGTACATTTATTTTGTTTTTATACTTTTACAATAGCTAGAAACATAAGCTACATAAAGTTAATTTTGTATTTGTATATATTTAATGAATGTATGATAAAAACTATTTTGGTTTTGGCATTAACAATTTTTTTTTTCAAAAGAAGTCATTACGTATGTTTGATAAGCTCTGTCAAGGACAAATTTAATCAAAATCCCTCTGTGACAAGCAGAGCTCAATGCATGAGACTTGGGTGGGGTTGGGAATTGGGGTCATGCGCTGGGGAGAAGGGGCACTGGCTGTGGCTGCAGGCTATGTTTATTAACTGAGCTATGAGCTGCCTAAGGTCAGAACTGTGACCCAGAATATATATGTCATAATCCACATGACAAATGCTTAGCAATAATCTTTTCCAAAAATCTTCAACATATCAGACAATATGTTAGTTCCATTCTCCTCCCTTGTCTCCCCAAGGCCTCTTTCCCACATCCTGTGTCCTCCTGCTATACAGTAGAGAATGGAAGCTGAAAATCAGCCAGTCTGTCCAGGGTTTAAAGATTATCTGCCTGTTCTCGGCCTCATTCCCCATTCTTGCTTTAAAGTGCTGTGTTTCTCAGGGGCTGTGCAACGCACAAAGTTCTTTTCTGGGCTGAATTCCCTTTTTACAGGCATGAAGGCTGGAACATTGTCCACTCACTTATGACAGTTGTCTTCTACCTGATTTCCATATTTCCAAAATATGTTGAAATCTCTTATCTGCTATTGTCTTCTCTCCCATTCTCTTTCCGTCTGGTTGCATATCATTTTAATTCTTCTAAAAAATTTATGTCATCCACGTTTTGTATCTTGGTGCATTATCTCTAGTGTTAATATTTGATTCTTGACCCTCAAGGTCAAGACGTGAAGCATTACCCTGTTTCTCATCAAAGAATCTCTGTGGGTGTGAACTCCTGACGGCAAACAGAGCCAGCTGTGGGCTCCTTGACAGAGAGGAGACAGAAATAAGAAGTGACTTGTGGAAACACTCCTGGTGAGCCAGCAAGAATAGATACCAGCACGTTCAGCAGTTATTTCCCTATTTGCATTATTAGTATAAATATTAGAAATGTGGAATCCAAAAGATGCATGTGTATGAAGGGATAAGAATTTCTGAGGTTCTCATTAACGTACATAGATCAATGCCCAAGTATCAGATTAATTAGGATTTGGGAGGCTCTGTTGGTGCTTACCTAGGAGCTTGTGATTTTAGGAAAACTCTCTGGGAACTTCTGGGGCTCCCCTTGTCTTTATAGCTTTCTTTTGTGAGGTGTTTATATTGTAAGAAAGAAGAGTGAGACAAATTCACTGTTGTTTCCTCTGTGTACTAGCATTTTTCCACAGAAAAGTTAAAAGTTTCAAGTTACTTGAGTAAAGACATTCAGTGTGCAATCAGCTATTTACAGTGAGCAGAAACATTACAACTTGTCAGTCAGCCTACGTATAGTCCACACTTCAAGCGGTGGGTAGCATAAGATGAACAGAAGAAGAGAAAGCAAATGGATTGGTGTGTCATTTATGGAATTAAGAATAATGGGTAGGTATATTTCAGGATATTCAAAATGCAGAAAACTATATTTTTGGGGTTAATATTGGTGTAGAGGTTAGCCAAGATTTCAGGTATTTTTTCCTCCTTCCAGAATTTGGGCCAAATCATGCCACAAGCTGCTTATGCTAACGGTTCTAACACATGCTTGGTATATGCAGAGGCAGAAAATTACTGGCTAAGATGAGGCTTTAGAGCAGAGGTGTCCAGTCTTTTGGCTTCCCTGGGCCACATAGGAAGAAGAATTGTCTTGGGCCACACATCATATACACTAACATTAATGACAGCTGATGAGGTAAAAAAAAAAGTCGCAAAGAAAAGTTATAATGTTTTAAGAAAGTTTATGAATTAGTGTTGGGCCGCATTCAAAGCCATCCTAGGCCGCATGTGGCCCGCAGGCTGCGGAATGGACAAGCTTGCTTTAGAATGATTTGTGGATTTCTTTCTGTCTGTTCTATCTGGGGAGACATTAGAGAGCTCAGAGTGAGGGCTGTGGAGTCAGTTGTCTGGTTCCAATTCTGATGTTGTGGGCTGGGATCTCTGGATGGAGTTCATTCTGTAGGGTATTACAGGGATCAACCTTTGTGAACAGGAGAGGAAAGAAGCAGATTTGGACAGGGAGAGGAGCAGAAGATTCAGCAAAGCTTCAGGCCACTCTGTAGGGGAGACCTGGAGTGTGTACAACCCATTATAACTGTTCTCCAGAGAGCCCCAAAGGTCAGACCTTTATATCTCTGCTGTAATCAGTCATTTGTTTGGGCTGCCCTGGGAAGGGTGTGCTCTTGGGCAAGTCTCTCTGCATCTGAGGGAGACCCTGAATGAGTGGACAGCTGGAGGCTGTGGCTGCCAGCACTCCCCAAAGATGACACAAGTCCTTCCTCCAGGTGCGGGCTGGGTGGTGCATTTCCATGTCTACCACACCTGGGTCACCTTTTGGAAGCTATGTAACCTTGGGCATGTTATGTAACCTCAGGGGGGTCTCAGTGTCCTCATCTGTAAAATGGGAATAATAAGCCTATCTCATAAGGTTTTGTCAGGATTTTGTGAATTATTATAAAGCTCTTAGAACTATGCCAGGCACATAGTAAGCATATAGTAAATGTTAGCTATTATTCTATTTAGGTAATTTCCCCTTCAGCCCACAGTAGCCAGGCTAATGGAGAAAGTTTGTAGCATTGTCAGACTTCGCAAGATACAGTTCACCCTCTAAGGAGAAGGTCATGACAGCCCTTTTTAAAAAAAAAAAAAAAAAAAAAAAGAAATAATAATTGGGATACTTCATGTTCTCCCCTTGTCACTTTCTATTCTGTGATCTATACCGCCAGCAGAAAGTGCTCATGACCTCTGAGCAACAGAATATTAACAACCGCTAATAAGCTGAAATCATAGAGAACTATTTAGAAGTGATTCGTAAATTACACGATTCTGTTCTTAATACCTGTGCATTCCCCTCATAAAATTGTATTTAACAATGGATAATTAAGGGACTTTGGTCTTTAACCCTCAGATAATTCATAAATGCACTTTTCTACTGTTTTGTAAGAGTCTCAATGAAAATTTAGGGCCTATTGGAGTTTTTCAGTTTCTATGGCTTTGAATTTTTCGAGTTTTCTTTGAAAACACTGAATATATCAAAATAAAGCCCTCCAAACTCCATTCATGGCTGAATTTGAAAGGATTATGCTCTCATCTGAGAAGTGGCAAATTACCAATTCTGCTGCTGCTATTGAATAATCAACTAGGGAGGAATGTTGCAGAAAATGGGTAGGGGATGAGGAGATGAGAAGAGGAGAACCTATTAGAAATAAAGATCGATTATTCCTTTCCACCCATTTGTTCACTGAAAAGATATTAATCTAGCACCCACTGTGCCCTAGTCAGGATGCTGGGTGCTGAGATGAATAGAACATGAACCCTTCATTGGAGGAGCTTATGGTCTATTAGGGGTCATGGCGGTGGAGGGGTAGAGGTGGGGTGTAGTGGGGAGTGCACCCAAGTACACTATTATAGACACTGTAATAAAGGCCTGCATTCAGAAGCTGGCCTTGGAAATGGCAAAGAAGGAAGTGATGTAAGATACTGTGAATGAAGAACAAGAAGTACTTCACCACCAGTTTACTGAGGCAGCCAGAAGGAGAGTGACTCAACAAGAATGAGAGTTTCACTCAAAACAGAAAATCAAATTCTGCACATTCTCACTTGTAAGGGAGCTAAACACTGGGTACACATGGACGTGAAGGTGGAAATAATAGACACTGGGGACTCCAAAAGTGGGGAGGGTGGAAGAGGAGTGAAGGTTGAAAAATTACCTATTGGGTACAGTGTTCACTATTTGGGTGATGGGTGCACTAGAAGCCCAGACCTCACCATTATACAATATATCCATGTAGCAAACCTGCACATGTATCCCCTGAGCCTAAAATAACAAATAAAAACAAAATTACAAAAAAAAAAAGAATGAGAGTTTGAATCTCAGCTGGTGGGTAGAAGGGGAATGTCCTTAGAAGACACAGGGGGAGATATGTTAGTTTTGAGTCCGTGGGAACATCCAGGTGGAAATGCCTATCAGGCAGGTGTGCAGGCTCGTGAGGGGATTTGTAGATCAGAAAGTAAAATAAAACTAAGGTTGCATTAATAAAGTTGAAGACCAAGTGTATATTAAGTTAAACAGTTTGAGATCAAATGGGGACTGCAAACCCCAAAGTAAAATCTTCATAATTCTATTATTTATGACACTAAATTTTATTCAGTTGAAAGCGCTGAAATGAAACACATAATTATAAGCTTAAAGCTTCATTTGCTAATGTGTCTGTGTCTGATTTTCTTAATTTTTCTCTAAGAATAGCTGATCTCAAAAGTATGAGGCCTACTAGTCCTTTAAAAAATTTAAAATATCACCTGCTTGTCAAAATTCAGTTTATGGAGAACTACGTAAAGTAAAGAGTGAAAGGCAGTTCTTCCTCAGCCCCAGCCCCATTCCACTCTCCAGAATTAATAACTGCTGGCAGTCTGGTGGACATCATTCTGGTGTTTTGAATGCAGATATTAATATGTAGCTGTATATTTTTCATAAATGGGATTGTATCATGTATACGGCCTTGCACCCAACTTTTTTGCATAGAATAATATTTGCGGCCCTTTTTCCTTGTTGAAACACATGTCTCTTATCCCTTTTACTCACTAAACAATATATACCATTGTACGATATATATAATTCGTTTAACCATGCTTGTATGGATGCACGATTACTTTGCGGTTTTTCAAATTACAAATGTCAAAGTGTGTCTGCCGTCTCCTTGCATATGCATACATACACGTGTTCTAGTAATTGTTCTAGAAGTGGAATCACGAGGTCAGAGGGAATCCATATTTAAATTTTGTTGCATTTCACAGATTTCATCCCAAGAGGTTTATACTGCTTTACAAGCTTCTTTTAAATCAGTTTGTCATTTCTTTGTGTCTGTTATCTTCCAGTGCATCTTGTCTTGTGGCTGTTTGAGAGAAGCCTTGTCAAAGACCCTTTATAGAATTACTTCCCTAAAGAAACAAGTTCCTGCGGGGGCAGGAACTCAGGCCATTGTTGGTGGTGCTTCCTGCCACTGCGACATCTGCTACGGGCACAGCTTGTGTTCATTATACTGATGTGACAGGTTATCTGGGCAGGGGGAGCAGAGCAGAGGAACAGGGCAGAGACCCGATGGCTCGCCTCGTGAATATTTAAAAGCCATTTAAATAGATTTCTTTTTATCCCTTAATTTCCTATTGATGACAGCCCTGAAACTACTTATCTCATTTTTCAAATCAAAGCTTCCTAAAGCAAAATGGCTTGGCGACTGAACAGCTCTTGAAGCTCTGTTAATCATGGGATGGGGGTGAGAAGACCAATAAATTGTTTAGGGGGTGGAAAAGTACTTCAGGCTTCAAACCTCCTCTCCCTTCAGCCAACCTCTTCGCAGGCTGTGGCTCTGAGAGGGTGTCCTGGCACAGTCTGGAGCCTTGGCGCATGTCATCTCCCTCAGCTTTAGGAACCAGAGAGATGGGGACTGGAATCTGGCCTCAGCTGTTGTTACCTGTATGACCTTGGGCAAGGAGCTTCACTTCTCTCTGTTTGCTGTCTGTAAAACCTTTGGTGTTCCCTTTGGGTTAATCATACATGTCTGCCAGGGTCGTCTTTGGGATGAGTGATAATTCTTTGTCACTGGCAAATCATGTGCCAGTTTTATTCTTCATCTATTGTGGGAGCTGCTGAGTTTCCACAGAGTGGCACCTGGGGCGCTCACTTTCACAGAGCAGTGTCTGGGTGCTCACTTTCACAGAGCGGTGTGTGGATGATCACTTTCACAGAGCGGCGTCTGGGTGATCACTTCCGCAGAGCGGTGTGTGGATGATCACTTCCACAGGGCGGTGTCTGGGTGATCACTTCCGCAGGGCGGTGTCTGGGTGATCACTTCCGCAGAGCGGTGTGTGGTCCTCATTTCCACAGAGTAGTGTCTGGGTGATCACTTCCACAGAGCGGTGTGTGGTCCTCATTTCCACAGAGTAGTGTCTGGGTGATCACTTCCACAGAGCGGTTTCTGGATGATCACTTCCAGAGTGGTTTCTGGGGTGCTCACTTCCACAGAGCGGTGGCTGGGTGATTGTATGGTGGTGGTGTGTTGGCATGGTAGGTGTTGGAGCTTTGAGGCTGTGCCCCAGGGCTGTTTACACAAGACTAAAAAAACATCAATTACTCATTTCAAAGTCTGGGGGTGAGGTGGTGTGGACATTGAATGGGAGCTCTAAAGCCTCCAGAGGTCCCCTTGGTGCATCCATTACTCATCTACTTTAGCTCCATAGAACTTGGACAAGTTACTTAATCTCTCTTTCCTTCAATTTTCTTTTTTTTAAATTTCTGAAATGAAGGCAATAGTAGTCTCTACTGCATACAGCCCCTATAAGGATTCATGAGGGTGTCATTCATGTTGCCCTTGCCTGCTCTATTTTTCCTTTTGGCGCCTTTCAGAATCTTGCTCACTTTACAGTTTCCTTGTTTATCTTTGTAATTGATTCCCCTTCTCTGATGGAATTTTGTTTGTTTTTCTCACTGCTCTTTATGTGCTCACCTAGCACCATGCCTGGCACATAGCAGGTACTCAGTATTTGTTGAATGAATGAATATGGGATGCATAGAACAGTGCCTGAAACGTAGTAAGCACTCCGTAAATGTGAGCTACCTTTAAAAAAATTAACTACTATCTATAAAATTTGGATAATAAAATATCCGTCACAAAATAGGAGATCGTATAAATAGCATAGCTGGCATAGTACACAGAAGGCTCTCAGTAAATGGTAACTGAATTATGTATGAGGGTCAGTCACTTTCAGCTGAATTTTTGTGAAAAAAGCTCTTGTAGTAGTTATGTTCTCTCCAATTCTGTGTTTGAGCTCATGGCTTCAAAAAAATTTGGCTTCCTCCTTGGGTGGGAGTTGAGGAAGGAGGGGTACTAGGAGAGGTTTGAACAGGGAGTGTGTGGTAGGAAATTTTAGCTATTTTAAAGTGAATTTGGCTAATGCATCCAAAAAGTATTTTGTCAATTCTTAATCATATTATTAGCACTGTGCTGGGCATGGAAGTAATGACAAAGAAGGAGGAAAAGGGTTTCTTCTCACAGTCAGTCAGGAATCAGTAGCTTTTCAAAACTAAAGGGCTAGTTCTCATGAAGACTTGAAAAGATCTAGCAATTCTCACCTAGGAATTTATGCTCTAGATATCATCACTGATAAATACAAAGAAAAACACAGATATTCATCACAGCATTAAAAAAATTTTACACCAATCTAAATGTCCTGCAAAAATGAATTAATGTTGTGTTCAAACAATGAAATACTATTGTACCAGAAAAAGGTAATATGTAGAACCTTTGCTATGTGGAGAGATATTCATGACATATTTGTTTACAAAAGGTTGTAGATCTAAATTTGACAGAGCATATTGATAAATAATTGATAAACATAGGTATTAATTTAAGCATATAGAAATTTGGAATGACATATATCCAAACATGAACAGTGTGAGAGGGGTGACTCTATTGTCCTCTTAGTGGTTATTTGCATTTTCTAATATTTCTAAAGTAAACACTGATTTATATGTAATAAAATTTTAAAATTCTTTCTTTTACAATTTGTGTCTAGAAGGTTACACAAGAAACTGGTAACATTTGTTTTCTAGAGAAGGGGAGCTGGGTGTTTGGGAAACAAGGGTGGTGTGAGAAGAAGTTTTCACTATCTAACTGCTGTACTTTTGAATTTTGAAATATGTGTATATAATACATATTAAGACATATAAAATAAAAAATTATAAATGGTGATCTGAGAAATGGCAGTGGGCACCCTGACTGGGCTCTCACAGGTAGGGGACAGAGGCTGGGACTGCAGCAACTGGCTTGGGGAGGACGTGCATACTCCTTGTAGGGAGGGGAGACCAGCACACTGGACAGAGCTGATGCCGTGAGTCAGACCACACAGCTGCCTGTGCCAGTCTCTTCCTTCTTGAAGAATCACACACAACTTGGGTGTGGCTGAGAGCTGAGATATTTATCCAATAAGTTCATTTATTAAATTTACTAATAAATACTAACAAGAAAGTATTAATTTTTTTCTTAATACAAAAATGGCACATTCATTGTAGAAAATTTATAAAGTGCATACAATGAAAAAATTAATTATAATCCAATTATCAAAATACTGACATTTACATTTTAATAGCAGTCCTCAATTATTTACAAATATGTATAAAGTGTGTGTGTGTGCATGTGTGCACACATGCATGAGAGTGTATATGTTTGCAGGTTACTCAATGCATACTGCTTTGCAACCTACCTTTTTCCAGGGAAGATTTCCAGGAAGATTTCTGGTCCCCTTCTGCTATGTGAGGACACATTTTTTGAGAGGGCTGGATAGAGAACAGTGACAAAAAATGTTCTAAGATTTCTTCCTTTAGTGTTGCTTCTGCAAGATGTCAAGATTAGGTTTGAAAATTGTGGTCATTGAACAGATTCATCTTCTCTTTCATGGGTGTATAACCCACTGTTCCCTCCATACTGACTGGCCAAAGTCTATGGTCTAAGGTTCCATGAACTTAGTGACGCTTAGCCCCCAAGTGCCCAGATTGGCAAGTAGCCCAGATTTTGCAACTCTGGGGCCCACTAAAGATTGATTCCTTCTTTACCCTGTATCTTCGCTCGCCTTCTCTGCAATGGCTGATTTCCATCAGCATTCAAAAATGCTCAAGCCTCTGTACTCATCACTCATCACCTTGGTTCTTTCTTCAACATATTCTGTTTCAGTAAATGGCATCCAAGGAGTTGCTCAGGTCAAAAAGCTAGGACTCAACCTTAATTCCTGTTTTCCTTTCTCCTATATTTAATCCATGAAGACATTCTGCAGGCTTTATCTCTGATTCCTCTACTTTTCTGCCTCTTCACTGTTACCACTCTAGAGCAAGCCACCATTGTTATTTGCCTAGATATGGGAACAGTCTGTTTGACTAGTTTTTCTACAGCCTCTTCTCCACATAGCAGCCAGTGAAGCCTCTGAAAAACCCAAGCCCAATATGTCTTTCCTCTGCAGAAAGCCCATGAACGGCTTCCCTCACATTGAGAAGAATACTACATTCTTTATCATGACCTATAAGGCCCCCTCAAAGATGGGTTCTGTCCACATCTCTGCATTTGCCTCATTTACTTTCTCCTTCATTTGCTCTGGCTTTTTTTTTACAGTTTTTTGAAAATTCACATTTCCTTTGCTGCAAAGGAAGCTTCATCAGGGAAGAGACTGTGACTGTCTTCTTCCTTGCTGAAGCATCACTGTCTATCCCAGTTCCTTGAGCATAATAAGTATTCTATGCATGGTTTTTAACAAGTAGATGAATTTACGACCTACTGAGGATGATCAAAATAAGTGCATAACCTTTAAAAATGCAAAGGCAAATGTGGTAAGTTTCTTAAGACAGACTTGATTTAAGTAGTCTAGGAATTTATGGAGGGGTGCTGTGGTTTGAATTTTATTTCTCTTCAAAATTCATGTTGAAACCAAATCCCCAATTTGGTGACATTAAGAGGTGGGCCTTTAGGAAGTGATTAGGTCATAAGAGTTCCACACTCATGAATGGGGTTAGTGCCTTTATAAAAGAGGCTTGAGCCAGGTATGGTGGCTCATGCCTGTAATCCCAGCACTTTGGGAGGGTCGAGGTGGGCAGATCACTTGAGGCCAGGAGTTCGAGACCAGCCTGGCCAATGTGGTGAAACTCCATCTTTATTAAAAATACAAAAATTAGCAGACATGGTGCTGCACACCTGTAGTCCCAGCTGCTTGGGAGGCTGAGGCACGAGAATCTCTTAAATCTGGGAGGTGGAGGTTGCAGTGAGCTGAGATCACGCCACTGCATCCAGTCTGGGTGACAGCAAGACTCCGTCTCAAAAAAAAAAAAAAAAAAAAAGAAGCTTGAAAGAGCCTGTTTCCCCTTCTGTTATGTGAGGACACATCTATGAGGAACAGGCCTTCACCAGAC
>NW_012101665.1:269772-283668 GCF_000951045.1 Mandrillus leucophaeus | reverse complement strand
GCTTGAAAGAGCCTGTTTCCCCTTCTGTTATGTGAGGACACATCTATGAGGAACAGGCCTTCACCAGACACTGAATCTGCTGGCCTTGATCTTGGACTTCCCGGTCTCCAGAACTGTGGACAATAAATTTCTGTTGTTCATAAATTACCCAGTTTAAGGTATTTTGTTATAGCAGCTTGAGCAGATTAAGACAAGGGGGTGCTTACTCTGGATGGCAGTCACTGAGGGCTTATGGATGAGAAAATATTTGAGCTGGACCTCAAGGGTACGTAAGACTCTCCAGGCTCGAGTAAAGGAGCAGAGTCTGGAGAGGGTGACAACTAATCCAGATGAATCAGGAGATAAAGTATATGTAACATACCTGTACAGGTTAGGGCTGGAAAAGTAATTCTGGATCTGATCATGTGGGGTCTGTTCTGGTCATGCTGAACATGCCAGGCTAAAGTGTTTTGACTGAGTATGAGATGAAAAACCAAATGCAGACTTGAGCTTGGGTAACTCAGAAAATGGGGGTATCTTTGATAGAAATAGAAAATCATGAAAAAAGGATTTTTTTTTTCTTTTTTATTGTGACGGAGTCTCACTCTGTCACCCAGGCTGGAGTGCAGTGGTGTGATCTCGGTTCACTGCAACCTCCACTTCTCTGGGTTCAAGTGATTCTCCTGCCTCAGCCTCCCAAGTAGCTGGGATTACAGGCATGAGCCACCACGCCTGACTAGTTTCTGTATTTTTAGTAGAGACGGGGTTTTGCTGTGTTGGCCAGGCTGGTCTCAAACTCCTGATCTCAGGTGATCCACACACCTTGGCCTTGCAAAGTGTTAGGATTACAGCTGTGAGCCATCGTGCCTGGCCTGGGTTGAATCTTGTTGAGTTTAAGGTAGCAATGAACCATCCAGTTTGTAATGGAATTTGGGAGTAGAGGAAAGATTAGAGGTGTAATTTTCACTAATTAATTCATTTGTCCAGTGATTATTTCTTGAGCATCTAGCATATTCCAGGCATGGTGTCAGGCATTGGAAATATAAAGATGAAAAGCATAAATCCTGTCCATAGGAGTTCCCTTTTTCTATGTCTAGCTTTTTGACCCAGTAAGACATGCCTCTGTTGACACAGAATTTCAAATGATCAAGATCAACAATGTAATTATTTGAATGTGCATGGATGTTTATATTTCTCAGCTCTGCTATCATTATAGCCTTGTATTCATAGTTTCATTATGCATATATAATTGCTCATGATTTATAACTTAGAGTTAACAGAAATCCTAATTTGATGATTAGAAGAAACAACTTGAGGATCTACACGTTTCCTTCACTTTTTTTTTTTTTTTGAGACAGAGTCTTGCTCTGTCATCTAGTCTGGAGTGCAGTAGCATGATCTCAGTTCCCTGCAATCTTCCCTCCTGGGTTCAAGCGATTTTCCTGCCTGAGCCTTCTGAGTAGCTGGGACTACAGGTGTGCTCCTCTAGGTCTGGCTAATTTTTGTATTTTTTTTTTTTTTGGTAGAGATGGGGTTTCACCATGTTGGCCAGGCTGATCTCGAACTCCTGACCTCAGGTGATCTGCCCGCCTCGGCCTCCCAAAGTGCTGGGATTACAGGTGTGATGTCTTTGATTTTTAACCCATAATTAGGCCATCTCATTTACATATCTAATACAGTGAAATGGCACTGAAAGAAAAGTCCAAAATACCAATTCCACTGTCCTGGAATTTAGATGGCTTTTATTCCTCACTGGAGCTTATCAAAGGGTATAAGTTCTGTGGATAGTTTTAGCTAGGGTGTCAATCTGGAGACATCTTCAAAAGGGAAACAATACCTCTTGCACTCAGCCTCAGAAGATGCAGGGATGGCTATTTAATGTTATTTAATATTATTATTTTTCTATTGAAGGAGGATGGGATATTGAAGATAAGGTGAGGAAAACTGTGGGAACAAATTGGGAGGCAGAAACACAGGGTAACTGGGGAAAAGGGTCTTGAGAAAAGGGAACGTGAGTTTAATTGTAATGATGAACTTCAACTTCTTTGTTATCCTATTTTATTTGCACAACTGCATGCAGATTTGAACAGTAATTATCTTTCCCAATCTGTAGAAGGAAACTGAAGCTTAGAAAACTTAAGTGATGAAGGTTACAGGTCTAAAAGCTAACAAAGCTAGGGCTTGACCCAAAGCTTTGATTCTAAGCCTGGGACTCTTGGAGCCTACTGAACTGTCGGGAGATGCTGTCTGCTCCAGGGCCCTGCAGCTCAGCTTAAACACCCTTCTCTCCTTCTCCAGTGTTCACACCCTGTTTGTTCTCAAGCACCGCCTTCTCTATGAAATGTCTCAGGTCCCACCAGCTGGCACTCAGCAGCTGTCTTTATCTCTATAGGGAGGCTGTCTGTTTTGTTTGTTTGTTTGTTTTATATTTTTGTTTTGTTTTGTTTTTTTGAGACAGAGTCTCATTCCATCGCCTAGGCTGGAGTGCAGTTGGCATGATCTCAGCTCACTGCAACATCTGCCTCCTGGGTTCAAGCGATTCTCCTGCCTAAGCCTCTTGAGTAGCTGGGATTACAGGCACACACCACCATGCCGGCTAATTTTTGTGTTTTTAGTAGAGACGTGTTGCCCAGGCTGGTCTTGAACTCCTAACCTTAAGTGATCCACCCAACTTGGCTGCCCAAAGTGCTGGGATTACAGGCATCAGCCAGCTCGCCCAGCTGAGGCTCTCTTTCTCTATGGATTGTGTCACCCTCTCTGATGGCATTATGGTAGCTATTTATACATGTTTAATATCTACTGGTAGACAGTAAACCTCTTTAGGATAAACCCTTGTTTGGAATCATCTTTATTTCCTCACAGTACTTAGCATAATGCCTTGTAGGTATTTAATAAATGAAGACTGAATGAGTCAGTGAATGAATGAGTCTTCAGTTTCCCTGATCTGAACTGGCTAAAAAAGTGCTAGGAGCCACCTTGTCTGTCCAATTCAGGGTAGGACTGATGTTGCTTGGGTGATATGGAGGGGGATAGCCAGATTAAAAACAAGAGAACAAGGTTTGCTCTACTTTATGTGGACAAAGATAGGAAGATGTAGCATAGTGAATGTATAGGCTTAGAGCTGAGATGCAATGTGTATGATTGTCCAAAGGTCCTAGGGAAAAAGCTCCAGTCCCTTAGCTTATGTAAATTGGAATGATTAGCACTCTAGGCTGTGTAGTTGTGTTATTTGGCACAAAGACTACAAAAATGTATTGAGTCAAGTGTTACAGAGAGGTCACAAAAGGCCAAGGATAAATTGAGACTGTGGCCTTTTCCAGTCATTTTCCCTTTGGGCACACACCATAATGG
The DNA here is from genome assembly GCF_000951045.1 of Mandrillus leucophaeus. Classification (NCBI taxonomy): domain Eukaryota; kingdom Metazoa; phylum Chordata; class Mammalia; order Primates; family Cercopithecidae; genus Mandrillus; species Mandrillus leucophaeus. The sequence continues at coordinate 280,338 of NW_012101665.1, read as the reverse complement.
GCTGATGCCCTGAATTAGCCATTTTGCGGTCACGTGATTTTGTCTGCTGCCAGACTACCAGGCGTGCTGGGAGCAATGGCAATTAATTCACTGGCTCCGTGGCTCACTTCCCACAGTCTGTGCTGAAGAAGTTCAGCATAGCAGTGCAAGAGAATTGAAGATTAAGGATGAGGAAGCAAGGGGGACTGTTGCCAGGTCCCTGGATGAAATCATCCCTATGCCAAAGGTATTAATCACTCTCTCAACCATCAGGGGAGCAACTTACTCTATAGAGAGTTACCCTCTGTAACTGCCTCCAAGAGGAATTAAAAATGACTCAACTTTAAAGTTTGAAACTAAGTAATGTGGGTTTAAAGTATGAGAACGTGCGACCCGTGCTCCTGAGGAATCTGTATGTGTGCTATGCAATAGCTGCTTTGGCATTCCTTCACTGACGGTATCCCAAAGAACTAATAATTAGTTCCCTTATTGCAATGAATGCAAACAGTGGAAATCAGGAAATTCAGATTAAAGTGCATTAACACTATTTCGAGCCAAGCAAATGAAAATCAATAGGGATTTAGTGTTTAAAAAGCTAGTCATTTGAAGGCAGTTGTTATTGTTTTGTAGCAAGCATTCTGGAAAATGGCATTGTAAACAGGTTGTGGTCAATCAGAGGATATTTTCCATCAGGAAAATGTTGTATTTGGGGTTTTCATGACAGTATCATAGAAGCAAAAGTAATACTAAATTTAATTCCTCTATAATAACTAAATATAGAAAAATTGTGGTTTACGCTAGAGTTATCTAGCATAATAGCATACATAGTGGTTTATGCTAGTGTGGTTTATCACCTAGAGTGATCAAGTGGAGTTAAATATTTGAAAATATTTCATAAAATATTACATAAAAGCTAGCTATTCTTCTTAAAAATGGAAATAGGAGTATATTAATTTATATTCAAGAGGATTACTTCAAACTATCCATAAAGCTTATGCAGAATAGAGCTTTATTATCTCAAACATTTGACCTACAGTTAATATGCTACTTACAAGAAATAATCATTAAACAACTAATTAGGTACTATTTTTTTTGGCTTCCTAGAAATTCTAAGCTTCTTTTTCTTTTCTTTTTTTAAAGGGGTGATAATTTGAATGATTCACGTCACTTCCAAAATTTAGAATTGCTGTTTTTTTCTTTCTTAACATATTTCTGATGAGAAATTTAATAACTTTAAAATAATTCTAGCAGGGTTATAATTCAAGTAATGTATGCTCAATTTATGTGGCTTCTTCTAATGATGGTTCCCTCCACTTTAATAAGAAAAGGGCTGAGTCACCTTCTATGACCTACAGTTTATTCACATTTATAGATGTTATCTACGCTAGTGTGTTAGGAGGGCATTCATTTATTAAACAAGTATTTTACTGAACATCTGCTATATGCCAAGCACTGTTACAGGTAATGGGGATACAAAAGTGAATAGGATGGACAAGGTTCCTGCCTTAATAGAGCTTATGTGTCAAAAAGGAAAAAAAAAAAAAAGGAAATGAGATAGTGGCTGGGTCAGGGGGACGTGTGTGTTGGGAGCCATACAGATTGGGTGAGTAGAGAATGCTTTTCTGAGGAGGTGATATTTGCTCTGCGATTTGGATGACAAAGAAAGCTGAGTCATATGACAATGATCTGGGAGCAGAGAGCCCCGGAAAAGGGGATAGCAGCAAGTGCAAGGGATAAGGCAGGGATGAGTCTTGCCTGGTAAAATACAGGATGCCCAGTTAAATGTGGATTTTGTATTAATAACGAGTACTCCTTTTTTAGGATAAGCATGTCCCAAATATTTTATAGGTTATACTTACACTAAAAAAGTATTCCTTTTAATCTGAAATTCAGATTTAACTCATCATCCTGTATTTTTATTTGCCAAATCTGACAACTCTACCCTAAGGTGTTGAAGCAACAGAAAGGAAGCCAGTTTTGCTGGAAACTGTAAGGAAGCGGAGGGTGGGGGGGATGTGCTTAGAGATATTGGTAGGGACTGGATTGTTTAGAACCTTATGAGCCAAAGTGAAAAGTTTGGATTTACCCTAAATGCAATAAGAAGCCACTGGAGGAGATTTTTAATTAATTAATTAATTAATTTTTTTTTTTTTTTAGAGATGGGTCTCATTCTATCACCTAGGCTGGAGTGCAGTGGTGAGGTCATGGCTCACTGGAGCCTGAACTCCTGGGCTCAAGCAATCCTCCTGCCTCAGTCTCTTGAGTAGCTGGGACTACAGATGCATACCACCACATTTGTAGAGACAGGAGTCTCACAGTGTTGCCCAGGCTGACCTCAAACTCCTGGGCTCAAGCTACCCTCTCACCTTGGCCTCCCAAAACACTGGGATTACAGGTGTGAACCACTGCACCTGGCCAACTGGAGTATTTTAAGAAGAGGAGTAACATGGTCTGATCTCCATTTTAACAGCTTCACTTTTGCTCCTGCATGAAGAGCGGATCATGGAGAGTTAGAGTGGAAGCAGTTAGGCAGGTAGGCAGTTCTCACAGGATTCTGGTGAAGGAATGATGGTGCCTTGAACTGAGATGGTAGTTGTGGAGACAGAGTTATGGAGACGTGGACTTGGGAGAGAAGTAAACCTGTCAAGATTTGCTGTTGGAATGAATATGAGAGGTGAGGGGAAGAGAAGAATTGAGGATGACTCATTGTTTTGGTTTGAGCAACCAGGTGGAAAGAATTGACATGTAAAGATTTGGGGAAGACTGGGAGAAAAGAGGTTTGTGGGAAGGAAAAAAAAATCAAAATTCTGTTTTGAGCCTGTTAAGTTTGAGATGCTTATTACACATCTAAGTAATATATTGAAAGGCAATTGCATAAGTGTGCCTGCTCTTCAGGACGTTTTTAAAGCTCAAGATATAAATTTTGGAGTTTTCCCATATGTATGGTATAAGATGGTTGATTCTTGTTATCTGTGGTACTTATATTCTATAAAGCTGCTGCAAACACTGAATTAGGAAATACTGAACTATTGCTTTTACAGGAAATACTGAGTTAGGTTCCTGTGAGCCACTGTTCACAATTTTCATTAAGCAATCTATACAAAACCTTATTTTATGTGTGTTTCTGTTTAAAGACATCTTTTGTAATGTATAGTGTTGACTCATTAATGTTGCACTCATGGCAACAGTACTATATCTCATGCATGAACAAAGCTTCTCTAACCATGTATTTTCCCTGTAGGGTGCATCACAACCTCCTTGCACTTAGGAACACTACACAGCACTTCTGCAGTATTCTTGGAGGCCATTTTAAATGATTTAACCATTTTAAATGGTTAAATCAATAAAAAGAGCCTAACAATTAAAAAATATGGCACTAAATAGAGCACTAAAAGGACACTTGTTTGCAGTATGACAGCTGAAACAAGAAGGCAGAAATTGCTTTGTTTGCCTCAACTGGGAACATATGTGTTAGGGGACTCAAAGTTTTGCTGCTCTGCACATGTTCATGAATGACTATGAAAGTGCTTGGAATATTTATTTTGGAGTTATAAGTAATTTTAGTGAGTAGGTGACTTTGCAAATATGGAATCTGTGAATAGTGAGGATTGCCTGAATACAGAGAGGAACAAAGGGCTTAGGCTTCCCTTTGTTGGATGTACACCAAACAAAATTGATAGACCTGTTGAGCCCTCATCTCCCACTACCTGCAATGTTTGTTTGCTCTTCTATAATATACTCTTCTGAATAAGCAGGACAGCTGTTAGTACATAAAACAGTATCATTCAGTGTCTCAGTAATTTATTCATTCCTTCAATGAATATTTACTGAGTACCTCTTCTATATCAGACTTAGGGTATATACACTTTAGACATAGTTCCTGCCCTCAAAGGGCACCCACTGTAGTGAGAGAAACAGACACATAATAAATGGTAGGAGGAGTCCCAGTTAAAGATGGTGGAATTGAGTAATATTTACTCCCCTCGTCTTCTTGAAGTAATCTATCATAAAGAATAGAAAATATTATGAAAATATCATCTATAATGAAACTGGGAAAGAATGCCAAACAGGTTATGAAGCATTTCTGTTAAACAGAGTGAAATCTCTATCCAATGGAGGAAGATTCTGGAAAGTGAATACATTGCTCTTTAGATTTCCTAACCTGGGGAAACTATGTGGAGGGAGGCAGGGGAAGCAACAGTCGGCTTCATGGCTCTGGCCATAGTCCACCGAGTAGCCCAGTCACGGATCGCTGGGCAGATGAGCAGCTAGGTTTCATTGACCTTGCTCCAGAACAGGGTGCCCGCACTGAAGGAACAAGCCTCAAACTTGAAAGGATCTCTCTTCCCAGGATAACTGATTAGAAGGTGTTAAACAAAATGTATGAAAATTAAATTTGCCGACAAGATCACTCATTCACATACTATTTTATTAAAGATCATTGCTGATGAGAATTATACTGATTCAATGTTGAATAATAATCAGAAAGGATTCAGCATGAGATCTATTCACAGCCACCATAAAAGAGAAGAAAGTAATAAAACACAGAAAAGACCAATACAGATTATACTTCAGCTAAATTATCCCAGTAAAGAGAAGATTTCAGGCAAACACCTTCTCCATGCTTTCAGAGAAATTAATGGGAAAATGGACTGTTAAAAAGGAGCTCAAGGAAGTGATAATTACTCAAACACATAATAAATGAGCTGACAGAACTCTGCAAAGAATTTTTTTAAAGAATCCACTGCAAAAATTAAAGCCACCTTGGAAGCAGCAAGAAATAGGATACTGATGGGAAAAAAGATGGTCAAGGATTTATGGAACAGTCCTAAGAAAATCTAACAAAACAAAATAAAACAAAAACTGCCAAAGAAATATCATTAATTAAACAGATGATGGTAGCTATGGAAGACAGAAAAATGATTCAATAGAAGCATAGCATAATTTATTTCAGTAAATAAATAAAACAAGTAAAGAAAGAAAAATATTAAAATATACAGTAGAAGAAACTTTTCCTGAAATTTAGAAAGCATCTGATCGACATAAAAAGGAATATGTAATGATTAACAAAGCATATCTTGATGAAGTTATTAAATTTCAAGATCAAGAAAAGTCTCCAATAGCCAGTGAAACTAAGAAATGAAGAAAATATTAATCTGGTCTCAGAGTTTTTCACAGCAACATTAAATGCAGAAAAGAATGAAATTACTTTTATAAAGAACTCCAAGGTAAGAATTTTATACCCAGTCAAGTTATCCTCCCAAATAAGTATAACAAAAAGACATTTGTAATATGTATAATCTCAGCATATTAATGAGCCCTGCTTGGAAAAATATATTTGATGATGAGATATAGACAATTAAATGATACATTGCACTTAAAAAATTAGGAATGGAAAAGCTGTGGTATGAACTGACTAGTGGTGAGCATTGAGTACATTTAAATAATGTAATAAGGTTTTAAAAGTAACCCTTTAAATGAGGGTAGCAATTATAATTTGACTTCTTTCAGAAGAGAATTAAGTAGTGCCTATAATTATTTAAACAAGGAGTAGATGAGATCACCCAGTGAGTTAAGATCGTATGAGGTTCCTAACACCACTAATAGTGTTGGGTTTAAAAAAAATTAAAGGCCAGGCGTCGTGGCTCATGCCTGTAATACCAGCACTTTGGGAGGCCGAGACGCATGGGTCACAGGGTCAAGAGATCGAGACCATCCTGGCCAACGTGGTGAAACCCTGTCTTTACTGAAAATACAAAAATTAGCTGGGTGTGGTAGCACGCACCTGTAGTCCCAGCTACTCGAGGTGCTGAGGCTGGAGTATCGCTTAAACCCTGGAGGTGGAGGTTCCAGTGAGCCGAGATTGCGCCACTGCACTCCAGCCTGGCAACAGAGTGAGACTCTGTCTCAAAACAAACAAACAGACAAACAAAAAACAAATTAAAAAAGAGTATGAAAGACTTCATTTAACTTGTGATAACAGATTCACAAGTATTTTTAAACACATAGATTAAAAAAAAGAATGGTCCCATATTACACCTTGTGTCTTTAATTACCTAGCATAATTCTAGTTCTATTCTGAGCCTTATATACTAATTTTTTTAAATTTTGAAAAATATTTTGAAAGAAAATATAACAAAAAGAAAGAGAAACAGAGGATAATGAAAGTACCTGCTTGCCAAAAATTCCAGAAAGAATTATTTTGAACCTATCTTTATGAAGCCAGCTCTTAGAAGTTCACATTGGAAGCATGTATGTTTACATATAGCTACATTTCTCAATCTTTCCCTCCCCTAATATAGTGACACAAGCCCCAGTCAAGTTTGTATCCAGGACAAAGACCCATGTGCATATCCAGGGGTGTGTACAATTCATGACTAAGGGCTATAAATCTGTCGCTTTCTCCACGTCTCAAGAAAGGCTCTCACAATGAAGTGAGTGCATCAATTAGGGAGCTTTCAGCTGCAAGCCACACTCAAAATCAGTCAAATAATAAGGGGCTTGATTATGTCACAAAATGAAATCAAGATTTAGAGTGATTCAGAGTTGGTTAATTTAGCAAATCCACAGCGTCAAGACCGGGTTCTTTGCATCCTTCAACTCTGCCATCTTCAGCAGTGTGTTTGCTTTTATCTTCAGATTTATTCCCTCATGGCCTCAAGGTGGCTGCAGCAGTGCCAGACTAAATCCTCACTTACTAAGCCTAAAGCTTAGAAGACAGAACATCCCTTTCTTGTGACTCTTTTTGAGAGTGAAGAAGAATCTGTTAGAACCTCCTGGAAAAGACTTACTCTCATGTCTCATTAGTCTGAATTCTGTCACAGGACAAGTCCTAAACCAAACATTTGCAAAGGAAATGGCAGAGGGGATTAGCTCTTCTGAAGCTAAAGATCTGTTTGCAGTCAAAAAACAGGTAGGCGACTGACACTGTTTGTTGGAGTGAAAGTGACATTAGAGGAGTAACTTCCAATTGCTATACCATTTATATAAAATAAATAAATGAAAAGGTGTTCTGGTACCACAATAGTTACTATAGGCAAAATCCATTGATGAATACTACTCTTAGTCGGTGAGACTTTAAGGAGAAGTAGGGTATTTGCATAGCTGGAAAGGAATTTCCCAAAGACATTTATTAATTACTATTAATGGTGGGTTTTGACATGTACTCCCAAATTCTTCTACCAGGAGGTGAAGTTTAATTTTTCTCTCCTTTATGGTGAGTTTCACTTAGAAACTTGCTTCTAAGGACGAGAGTATGGAAAGGAAAAAATACCTTTACGGCACAGAAACTGGCAGATACTACCTTAACTGAACAATCAATGTTAACGTCACCAGTAATAAGTCGTATTGACATGATGTATCCCTTATATGATGTGATGAGAAGGGCACCTCACCTCTGTGGTATATGGTATTATTCCTCCAAATCTATAAGCTCAGTCTAATAATGAGAAAGCACCAGACAAATCCAAATGAAGCCAGGATCATGAAAAGCAAATGAGGAATGGCTGGTAAATTGTCAGAACTGAGTTTATAAGGAGATGGGATGACTTAATGCAACATGGTATCCTGAATCAAATCCTGAAACAGGAAAAGGACATCAGTTGAAAAACCAGTGAAATCTGCATAATTCTATAGTTGATAGTATTGTTAATGTTAATTTCTTAGTTTTATTAATGCACCATGGCTATGTAACAAGTTAGCATTAGGGGAAATGGGATGAAGGGTACATAGGAACTGTCTGTTTTGTCTTTGCAACTCTTCCATTAATCCAAACACAAGTCAAGATTAAAAGTTTTAAAACAATTCAGTTATTAGGGCAAAAAGATTTCTTTATCATTAGGTCTAATTACTTTCAACATATCTCTCAATAGATCATGACACTGCAACGTCTCATGGCATCCCTTTGGTTGAGAATGACTGCTACTTTGTTCATTTAATATGTATTAATGGACACCTACTAGGTGCCAGGCACGATGCTACCAATGATGAACTGAGAAGATACTGCCCTGGGCCTCCTGCAACTCACATTCAATTGACCTAAACTGGGAAGCAAAGTTTTTTTCCTGTCCAATACAATAGTGATTTGCAGAGAATCCCCAACTTTGAGGGTTTTGAAATGAGTTACAGATTTTTGTTTTTTAAAATTTGACACAAATTTTATTGAATGTGGAAAATTGATACTACTCATTTTTGAATACCAGCAAGTGAAATTAATCCTTTCAATTTTTTTTTACAAAAGGAGATATGAGTTAAGGGTTTTACTTATGCTTGAACATAATGTTTTACTCCTTTTGCCCAAGAGTAAACATGGACCATTTCAGCTAAAGTAAGGAATTTGTTCAGTTATTATCAGGTTCAGGAAAACAACAAACAAACAAACAAACAAATAGAATGTATTAGATTTACCAATGATTGAAGACAGGACTGGGAGAGACTTTGATGACAAACCTTATACTGTTTGACTTAGCACATTGGCAAATCTGATTGTAATATATGTCAGGTGAGTTCTGAAAAAGTGAATACAGAATTTAATAAAGAGGGAATAGAAAAAGACAAGGTATTAGAATGTAAAATAAAAATAACACTTAGGCTTAGAGACCCAGGAATTCACAGCTTTTTAATAGTGCTTTGCCTCATGCTTGCTGAATCTTTCCTTTAATTACCTGAATGAAAAATGGTCTTAAAATAAATGAACAGGACATTGTAGCTTTCCCAAGACAATGCTGCAGCTATGTCAGGATACCTGTAGGAGGTTGTAGTAAGGCTGCTGGGTGAATTTTAATTCAAAATGCATTTAAAACAATCATATTAATTATTCATAAACAACAACCAGAGTAACATAAAGTTATTTTCAGGTTTATTTTTGATTATTTAGAAATGGTTATTATATTCATTTTGGTTATTTAACAGTCATATACATACACGAAAAAGAAAATAAAATCACTAAAGACCAGTTTGTTTCAAAAAATCAATTTTGGTCAAGATTCATCCTATAGGATTCAGAAAATATTTTCTGCAGCTAAATAAAATGGAAAAGCTTCATTTCAGTCAAGCTCAATGAACATTGTTTTCATCAGTGAGATGTGTGATTTTTGTGCCTACTTTGATCCTCTTGATCACTGCGTTTTTTTCCCCACAGTGAACTTTTACAGCTTTTACTCAACATCATATCTCTTCCTCCTCTTGATGATATCACCCCAATATTTTTTATTGAGGTGATTTTACAAGCAGTGATATGTACAGATCTTAAGTGCACAATTAAATGAGTTTAGACAAATGCATGTGCTCACATAATACCATCCCAATTAAGATACAGAACACTGTGCTGGGCACAGTGGCTCATGCCTGTAATCCCAGCACTTTGGGAGGCCAAGGCGGGAAGATCGCTTAAGCTCAGGAGTTTGAGACCAGTCTGGGTAACATGGAGAAACCATGTCTCAAAAAAAGAAAAGAAAAGAAAAGAGAAAAGATGCAGAACATTTCCATCGCCCCAGAAAGTTCCTTCATGCACCAGGCAGTCAACTCTTAACCCCTATACACAAAAATGTTATAATTCCGTTGCCATAAATTAATCGCCTGTCTTTGAACTTCACATACATGGAATTGCTCAGTATGTATTTCAGTGTGTCTGGCTTCTTTTGCTCAACATATTTTTGAGATTCACTCCGTTGCTGTGTGCATCAATAGTTTATTCCTTTTTACTGCTTAGTAGTATTCTATTATGTGACTAAACCACAACTTGCTTATGAACTCTTCTGTTGATGGCATAACATTGCAATAAATATTCTTGTAGTTTTTTGGTGGACATATGTTTTAATTGTCTTGGGTAAAACCTAAGAATGAAATTGCTGAGTTGTAGGGTAGGTATAGATTTAACTTTATGAGAAACTGACAGTTTTGCAAAATGTATCATTTTACAGTTCTACTAGCAATATATGATACTTCAATTGTTCCATATCTGCCAACATTTGCTGTTGTCATTTAATTTTAGCCATCCTAGTGCATGAAATGGTAACTCATTGTGGTTTTAATTTATATTGTTATAATGATTAAAGAGATTGAGACAGTTTTCATGTCTTATTGGCCATTTGTATGTGTAGCTCCATGAAGTGTCAATTCAAATCTTTTGCTGTTACATAGTTTTTGGTTGTTTTGTTATTAATTCATGAGTTCTTTAGATATTCTGTACATTAGTGCTTTGTTGGATATATGTATCATAAATGTTTTCATTTTTTTTTTTTTCCCAGACAGAGTCTCACCCAGGCTGGAGTGCAGTGGCGGGATCTCGGTTCACTGCAACCTCCGCCTTCCGGGTTCAAGCAATTCTCCTGCCTCAGCCTCCCAAGTAGCTGGGATTACAGGTGCCCGCCACAAGCCCAGCTAATTTTTGTATTTTCAGTAAAGATGGGGTTTCACCATGTTGGACAGGCTGGTCTCGAACTACTGACCTCAGGTGATCGATCTGCCTTGGCCTCCCAAAGTGCTGGGATTACAGATGTGAGCCACTGCGCCTGGCCACATTTTCACTTTTTATATCTTTTAATGAGCAGAATTTCTACATTTTTATGAAACACAACTTTTCTTTTT
>NW_012101665.1:267556-269143 GCF_000951045.1 Mandrillus leucophaeus | reverse complement strand
AAAAAAAAAAAAAAAAAAAAAAAATAGTTAGTGATTTCTGTGTCCTAAAAATCTATGCCTTGACAACAAAAAATGCTGACAAGGATTTTTAGGGCAGCGAAACTACTTTGTATAACACTATAATGGTGAATACATGTTATTATACATTCATGAAAATGCATAGAATATACAACACCAAGAGTGAACCCTAATGTAAAACTCTGATGGATTTTGGTGATAAGGTTAATGTATGTTCATTGATAATAACAAATATACCACTGTAGTGTGGGATATTGATGGGGGAGAGGTTGTACATATGCCAGGATAGGTAGTATATGGGAAATCTCTACTTCCTATTCAATTTTGCTGTGAACCTAAAACTCTAAAAATTAAAGTCTATTAAAAAAATCTATTATTTCCCCCCATAACCTGCAATGCTATCTCTGTAGCTTATTATTTTTTAGTGGGGAGGAAAAACATACATGTATACTCACATACATATACACATGTATGTATTTATTTATCTAATTGTGGTAAAGTACATTGAACGCAAGATTTACTATCTTAACCATTTTTAAGTATATAGTTGAGTAGTGTAAAGTATATTCACATTGTTGTGCAGCCAATTTATAGAACTTTTTCATCTTGCAAAAGGGAAACTCTTTACCCATTACACAAAACCTCTTCATTCCGCACTCCCTCCAGCCCCTGGCAGCCACCATTCTACTTCCTGTCTCAACAAAGTTGACTTGTCTAGATACCTTATATAAGCGGAATCATACAGTGTTTGTCTTTTTGTGACTAGCTTACTTCACTGAACAGAATGTCCTCAAAGTTTACCCATGTTGTAGCAGGTGTCTGAATTTCCTTCCTTTCTGAGGCCAAATAATATTCCATTGTGTAATAAATAACATATTTTGTTTATCCATTCAACCATTGATGGATACTTGAGTTATTTCTACCTCTTGGTTAATGTAAACAATGCTGCCATGAACATGGGTGGACAAATATCTTTTCAAGACTCTGAGTTTAAATTTTTTGAATACATACTCTCAAATGCTTTACAAGTTGATTTAGTTGATCATATGCCTTTTCCTCCCTGATCTGTAATGTGATGAATTGCACGGATAGATTCCTTTGCATCCCTGTGTAGGGGAGGAAAAGTATATTTTTCTTTATTCATCCTAGGTTTATGGCAGAGGCCCCTATAACAAAAGACAGATTAATACATGAAAAGCACACAAATGTATTTAGTATAAGTTTTATGTGACACAGGAACCTTCAAAAGGAAATGAGGACACAGAAACAGGTGAACCGATGCATTTTATGCTAGATTTGATGAGAGTGGAGAGTCATGGAGAAATAGGGTAGAACTAAAAGAGTATGATCTAATTTAATGGTAACAAAATGGGGGAAATGTAGTAAGGCCTGTTCAGATTCTTCTCTGTGACCGTGTCTTCGGAGATAGGATGTTCCTTTTCCCCGGGAACAGAAAAGGCACCTCTCACATGAGGGTCTTATGACCTGCTTCAGGGAAGAAGGTCAGGGGAAGGTCAGAGAGAACTTACTGCATATGCTTTCTTGTTTTCCTTCTTTTTTTTTTTTTTT
>NW_012101665.1:232791-266261 GCF_000951045.1 Mandrillus leucophaeus | reverse complement strand
GGCCTCCCAAAGTGCTGGGATTACAGGCTTGAGCCACTGCGCCCGGCCTATTTTCATTTTCTCTTGATTAGTATTGCCAAGATCCTATTTTATTAATCTTGCAAAAATTAACTTTTTTTTTGTCTTCTATTTTAAATTTTTTTATCTCTTCTTTTATTTTTGTTATTTGCTTCTTTCTTGTCTCTTTGGGTTTGCTCTGTAACTCGCACCTTTTTGAGTTAAATCCTTGACTCACCTATTTTAGATATTTGTTTCCCAGTAAATATATTTAAAGCTATAACTTTTCCCCAAGTACAGCTTTAGCTGCATACCACAAAATTTTGTCTTGTAGTATCATTATAATTCAGTTCTAAATACTTGTTTCTGCTTTAACCAAAGACTTATTTGTAATACATTACTTTTTAATCATGTGAGATTTTTTGAAAAAGTTATTCTTCTGTTACGATTTAACATTTTATTGGGTTATGGTCAGAGAGCCAAGTCTGTAAGGTATTAATTGTTTGAAATTTATTGTTATTTTAATAGCGTGACACATGTTCAATTTTTGTTAATATTCTAAGTGTGCAAGAAGAGAATAGTCACTATTTTGAAAATCTAAGTTTCCTTTTTTTTGTCCTTCAGAGTTGATTTTGTGGTAGGGAGCCAGTAGCTCATGCAAATTCAACATTTTGAAACATGTTACTTTCATTTTTAAACATTTAAATTCCTGTTCATCTAGTAAAATGAGACTTTGGACCATTACATGAAGATGCGCTTAGCGAAGTCAGCATATAGATTTAGACATCTCTCTATTGTCATAGAAATAGTATATTTTGTTTTCTCAATTTTCCTGAGGGGATTGGTCTTTAGAAAACTTAAAACTAAAATTCCTGAAACAACTCAGAAATAAGTACAATATTTAGTTTATTGGGCCGATTTTTGGGGGAAGGACTTTACCTCCTCCCCATCTCTCTATTCTGCTTCTCAACTCTCCTCACCAGCCACACACAGCAGAAACTGAGTGATATCCAGATGGCTTCTTTTATTTTAACCTGAAGCACTTGTGCAAGTCATGAAAAATGGTGAGCAATTACTTTTAATGGGGGGAGATTCTGTTAACTGGAAGACTATCTGTTCAGCAGAGCCCGAGATGAATTGGGGTATGTGAACTTGGTTGTAGAAACTGGAGTGCAGTGAAATTCATAATTGTGGAGGAAGACACCAGGATCAGAGGGAAATGCTCCAGGGGTAGTTAGTTAGAAGAGGGACTTGGGGGAAACTGAAATATCAAACGGATAATTTTAAAAAGTTTCTATTTTTAAAATTAATATTATTTTAAATTGACAAATCATAATTGTGTACATTTATGGGGGTACAATGTGATGTTTTGATACATGTAAACAATGTGAAATCAAGCTAATTAACATATCTATCTTGTCACTTACTTATTTTTTGTTGTGAGACATTTGACATTTACTCTCTTAGTTATTTTGAAATATATTAATGGCCATAGTTACCCTACTGTGTAATATATCTCAAAACGTATTCCTTCTGTCTATTTGAAAGTTCTTATCTTCTGCCCAACAACTCCCCATTCCCTCCCTCCACTCCCCTCAGCCCCAAGCCCCTGGTAACCACCATTCTACTCTCTACTTCTGTGAGTTTCAGTTTTTTAGATTAATAGATAAGTGAGATTACTTATCTGGCTTGTTTCACTTAGTATAATGTTTTCCAGGTCCATCCATGTTGTTGGATGTTGAAAGACAGAATTTTCTTTCTTATTTTTTTTTTAAGGCTGACTAATATTCCATTTTGTATATATACCACATTTTCTTTATTCCCAAGTTGAGTATTTCTAAGTTGAATCCTGTAGGGTATATAATGTAACCTCCTTTCTCAATCTCCTCTATGAAACCTTAAGTAAACTACATCAAAGAGGAAGCGAGAGTCAAAGGGGACAAATGACATCTATTACCCCAATGATACATTTTGCAGTCATTAAGTCTCTGTGCATCTTGCATGTGTTTTCTTAGCAAGAGTCCCTTGGAGTTTTAGATCCTTGTCTTTTTAAAGTTCAAGGCAATCTACTGCTTGAGGCTGTCCCAATCCCTCTATCCCCTCCCCGTCCATACCAGTTCTCCTAAGGAATCAGTATCAAAAGCAAAAGAATAGAGTTATCAGAAAGGATTTCACTAGTTGGGGGAACCTAATTACATAAATTCAATTTGTCTTTTGAGAAAATTACTGAATCATCTCAAATGATATAAAAGTCAGTTTGTAAGTCAAAGCCACATTCATTGCCCATCATCACCCTCTCCCCTCCTCCACGCTTCCCGATTTGATCAGATTCCATCAGAGGCACTGAGGCAGGACACCATTCATACAGCCTTAGCTCCTACTGCGCACTCCAAGTTGATTGACTGCATCAGAAAAGCCGTGGTTCCCTGTGACCTAAAAGAGGCATTTTGAGTCCCTGAGCTCTTGCATCAAATAATTATCAGCAAAGGATACCAGGAAGGCAACACAGTTCATTGGTTCATTAACTCACGCTCCCCAGGGCTTTGAGGCAGATGGGGAAAGCTGGACCAAAGGCTGGGACTCTAGGAAGTCTTCCCTGTCAGTCACAAGCTGGAGCAGCAATGACAATGGGGACCAAGACCACTCACTGGCACCTGGGCTGAGCTGCTGTCCTTAACAAAGAGGGGTTTGGAGGCCCCCCCATCATGCAGGAAGAAGGCAGAGCCCAACAGCTACATCCCTACCTTTCTGTCCTTAAAATTTGGTTCAGCATTTCTTTGTGATACATATATCACTTCTCCTACCAGCTGCGAGGGCAGGAAGAAAAGCAATTAAAGGCATTATTAATCACCAAGTTCCTGCTGGGAAGGGTCAAACTGCAGCAGGATTTGAAAAGCAACAACAATTCTATCACCAAGGGAGTTATAAAAGTAGACAGCTCAACATCTTAGAGCTATATTTGGGCTTTTTCTTTCTTAGCCCTAAATATCTTTACTGAAAGTGAACATCCCAGAGGTGATTAAAAACTGGCCTTCCTGTGAGCGTTGGAATTATTCGAGTTCTAACAATATTTGAGTTTGGCAAGCTTTGAGTCTCCTTTGGGAAGTTGCAGCAAAAATGAATTGGAAAATATATCTTTGCCTTTATAGAAGAGAAGAGAAGAGAAGGGGCTCATTGCGTTTTATTATAACATCTATACTAGAATTCCCTCTTCACTGAAATCCATGGAAAATCAGAAAAACTTTGTTATTAAAGTTTTTCTTTTTAATTTTGGTATTTAAATATCTATTGAACTTATGTTCATTTAATAGGATTGCTTTAATTCAAAACTTATGAAGTGGGCTGTGTTTCTTCTGGTGACTAAAACTCTTCACCCTGTTACGTGAAAGGGGTCCCGATCCAGGCGCCAAAAGAAGGTTCTTGGATCTCGCGCAAGAAAGAATTCAGGGGAGTCCTCAGTGCGAAGTAAAAGCAAGTTTATTAAGAAAGTGAAGTGGTGAAAGGACAGCTACTCCATAGACAGAGTAGGACGTTCCTGAAAGTAAGAGGAGGAACGCATCCACCCTAGGTACAATGCTTGTATATATGGGGAGATGTGTTCTGCTACAAAGGTTTGTGATAAAGGATTAATTTTCTTCATTACTATATTTTGCAAGAATTGATAATATTATCTTTCAAGCAAAATTAGAAATGCCTTTGTTCTCCAGGTATCGGGATATCTGGACGCTCCCAAGTCTGAGTTTGTTACAGTAAACATTTTTAATTTGTTCCCTTAACCATAAACATCTAGGGGCTAGGAATGCCTAATTTTCTGGGAATGCAGCCCAGCAAGTACCAGCCTCATTTTGCTAGCCCTCACTCAAAATGGAGTCACTCTGGTTCGAATGTCCCTGACAATCCCAAACCTGCCGTCATGCAAGGGCTGAATGATTACTACCCCTGAGTGGTCCGACTCTGTTGTGCTGCACTTCTCTTTACAGATTTTTTTTTTTTTTAAAAAGCAAAACAGCAAAAGATGTATTAAGCACAGTAACACTCTCGGAGAGGGGAGAGCGGGCTGACTGGCGAGTGGTATCGGCATCTTTATGGTTCTTGTATACTAATTCACTCGCATAATCAGTCGAGAAATATTTACTGAGCATCTGTTGTGGGCCAAGGATATAGTAGAGAATAAAGCAGACATGTTGTTTGCCCCTGTGAAATTTACAAGCTAACAGGAAAGACAAATACTGAATACTTAGAGTAAAATAAATGTTACAAAAAGAGTGCATTGTGCTATCAGAATACATAACTAGTTCTCCCATGAAGACTCCTGTACTGTATTCCTTTCCTTAGATCACTAGCTTCTTTTTATTACCACTATCAGATGATCATGATGATGATCATAAACTGACATTTGTTGAGGGCTTTTGATGTGCTAGACACTGTTCTAAGTAACTTTAGAAAACTTGTTAGTGAGTGGTAGAGTCAGGATTTGAAGCTAAGACATTCAAAGCCCATGCTTAAACACTATGCTGTAACACCTGCTATGCTTTGTTTATGTTAATATGTGGTACATTTAGGGGTTCTCAGAAAACATTTGTTGAATGGATAAATGAGTGGATGAATGAATAAAATGGTGCAATGAGGCGACAGTCACATTATTGAATTGCTATGGTATTGGTGGCTGACAATTATTTAAGATTCAAGATTCTGTTTTTCCCTAATTACACTTGCATTCCTCCAGAAATCTTGAATTCAAAGTGCATCATCTGGTAGATGCTTTAATGCTCTTGGCTTTTTAAATTTCTATTTGTTATAGGCTGTAGTGAACTGTTGGTATCCTACTGACCTGAGCCAGGGATCCAAATACATAGTGTCTGGCACTTTTCCCCATCCCTGTAAATCCATGGCAAATATCACAAATTAGTTACGTCACTCCTTCCCAAGTCCTGATAGGAGTCTCAAAAATCCTCCTCCACTTTGAGTCATGACTACTGACACCATGTCAGCCTCCAAGAGGAAACCTATTCACACACCTGGCCCTAACTTCCATACAAAGTTGCTGTACAATGATAATCTTGCCTACCTACCATCACTGTATTGTCCCCCTCTAGATGAAAGTTCAAGGGCTCTTTAGCTGGCGGTCAACAGTTAGATTTGGGCGATCCAACTGTAGTCACTAAGTGGGGAGTGACCACTGCTGCCTTGTCCACAAGTGAGAGCAAACTTGGCTACAGTGCAGAAACTCAGATGGACAGGTAGCGTTTTGGATTTATTAAGAGATTGAAGTATATTAACTTGGTTGACTACTGAAAGATAGAATTTAGAAATTGAGAAAAGGATGTAGGGTATCCAGTGTAACAGAACAGCTTGAACAAAAGAAGGTGGTGAGAATAGGCATGGACAGTGTGAAGAACAGCCTAGCAGGGTGCCAGCAGCCTTTGCCAGGTGCCATGAAGTGCTCGCAGTTGTGGCTGTCTGACCCTACCTGGCCCTTTTAGGCAAATGCACAGGTGAGAGGCTCAGGGGCACACATAGGACTCCACCTTGGAGTGCTGCAGTTTGCAATTTTGGGGCTGTAATTGATTGAGGATCTGCAAGAGGCAACTGAAGAGGGAATCTGACAGTTTGCAGGCCCTGCCAAATGTAATGAGCAGACAGAAGGTTGCATCCTTTAATGTTGTTGAGGTAATGAAGCCTTTGGAAATGAACACCAACAAGCTGAAGGTGTAGACTCAAGGTGTAGGCTTGATGGGAACAATGTGTTGCAGGACATCAGAAATAGTCCTTTACCACAGTATTTTTCTTTTTTCCTCCTTAATTTTCTTTATTCATTAAAAAATCTTTATTAAAAAAATCAAATACTCCAACTAGGAGAGAAAATAGTATAATAAACATGTAGTATGCACATCTAGATTTTTAATTAACATTGCCATATTTGCTTCATCTATTTTTGCTGAGTTGTTTAAATGTAGCTTATAGACATCATATCATTTCACCTTTAAATCTATGAGTATGTACACCTAAAAAATAATCTACTCATTTTCTTATCTGTGCTGCTAATTATATTATCTGTGATGCAGGCAGGAGGTGGTTGGCTTAGATACAAAGGACCAATTACCCGCCAAATTATATGACAGACTCAGCTACGTTGCCTCATCTGGGGGAAAAGCTTTGATTAAGATATTTCTAGAGTAGTTTTGCAGGGATGGTGTTTGCAGAGATGGTGGAATGAGGAGTAGGGAAAGGAAGAAAACTAAGCGTAAAGGCTTTTAATTTCATAGTCTCTCCCAAATGCCCTGACGATCTTACAGGGGTACTAAGAAACCCCACAAGAAGAAGAAAGGAAATCACAGGGAAGCCCAGACAAACTGGCACTGGAGGGGCAGCTACAAAGACAAAGCCTCAGGCAGGGAGGAAGGTGCTCAAATCTCCCGTTCCTATGACATTTTCTCTTATTTACACCTCAAATGACTCTTCCCTGGTCTCAGAGGGGGCTTCCTTCCTGAGGGACTACGAGAGGTAATTATTGTTTAAATAGCCTCTTGAGATCTAGCCAGGAAAAGTGCAAAGTAGAAAGTAATGGCTTAGGGATGAGATCAACCAACACCGCTGGGTTCACTGGGGCAGCCACTGAAAAGGAAGATAACCAATTACCCAGCAAGGAAACGGTGTTAGCAGAATTCCTAGGGAGAAACTCAAAGGAGAGAGGATTAAATGGATACCTTCAAGTCCTAGGTCTATGTCTGGATTAATATTTCCTTTCCATACCTTCTCAGACCACTTCCTTCTTTGCACAATATCCTGAGCCTATAGAGCCAAGCAGAATAACTTATCTGAAAGATACTTCTCATGTTCCTCCTGAAATAATATTAAAAGGTATGTGGGAGAGAACTATCTTTTCTTCTCACCATCCTAGGTTCCTGGCTGAGATCTCTGTAACAAAAGACAGATCATCAAGAGAAAACCACACAAAGTTACTTAATATAAGTTTTATGTGACACAAGAACCTTTATAAAAAGTGAAGACCCTGAGGAACTGTTAAACCCGAGTGTGTTTTTATAGTAGGCTTGATGAAGAGTCCACGGTCATGGAGAAATGATAGGGCAAAGATTGTGATCAGTGGTAATAAACTGGGGGAAACTTAGCAGGGCCTGTTTGTTCAGATTCTTCTGTGTCTTCAGAGAAAAGGATGCTCCTTTCACCTGGGTATAGGGCAGGCACCTCTCACATGAGAGTCTTATGACCTGCTTCAGGGGAAGTTGAGAAAACTCTTTCTAGGATTTATGACCTGCTGCAGGGGAGAGGGGAGGGAAATTCAGAGACACCTTCCTGTATATGTTATCTCTCAAATTCCTCCAGCATAAAATATTCAATATGCCATATTTTGGGCAGCATATCCTGAACCTCATCAGCACTTAGACGGTCCCCAACTTACCATGGTTTGACTTAGAAGTTTTTGGCTTTATAATGAGTTTCTAAAGGTATTAAATACACTTTCCACTTACAGTGATTTCAACTTACAATAGGTGTGTTGGTATATAACCCTATTGTAAGCCAAGGAGCATCTGTGTTAGTTTTGTTCAAAAATTTCAAACACTGCTTAACACCCAACAGAAGCAGTTAAGTAAGATCAGTTAAACCTGTCCCACATTGTGGTATTGAAAAGTTGCCAGGAAATATTTGACCTTTTGAGAAGGCAGGCTCCTTTAAGTCATTAATAACCAATTAATACTTGTCTCTTTCTTGGTGAGGAGATCAGTACATAATAGGTGTGATTTATCACGATTTCTATTTCATATTATGGCTTGATTGAGAGAGAGTATGTTTCAGTGACTAAAGACACGGACTTCTGAGCAGACTGACTGGGTTTGTGCCCTGGCTCCACCACTTTCCACCTGTGTGATTGGGGGCAATTTGCTAACCTCTCTGCACTGTGCTTTACTCCAGGTCTGTAAGACAGAGCCACATGGCCAGTCCCCAGTGTATTAGTCCATTTTTATGCTGCCGATAAAGACATACATGACACTGGGTAATTTATAAAGAAAAAGAAGTTTAATACACTCACAGTTCCATGTGACTGGGGAGACCTCACAATCATGGCGGAAGGTGAAAGGCACGTCTCACATGGCAGTAGACAAGAGAGAATAAAAGTCAAGTGAAAGAGGAAACTCCTTACAAAGTCATCAGATTTTGTGAGACTTAGTCACTACCAGGAGAACAGTATGGGGGAAACTGTCCCCATGATTCAGTTATCTCCCACGGGGTCCCTCCCACAACATGTGGGAATTATGGGAGCTACAATTCAAGATGAGATTTAGGTGGGAACGCAGCTAAATCATATTACCCAGTAAGCATTAAATATTATTCTTTGATTTTTTGTTGAGGATAAATTTTGCTCTTGGGAATGGCCATGATCCAACTTTAATTTGGCTGGCAACTGTGACTTGCTCCATCAGCTGCACTGATGAGAGAGGCACAAACACCTGGATGAATCTTTCCTTAAGGATCATTTGCCTGGTTTAAAATGAAGTAAATGTAACTCTTGGGCCCCTTGAAAGACCCACCCAGGCTCCATCATAATAAAAACACTTATTAGGGACTTAAGATGTGCCAGGTACTTGATATGCATCATTTATTAAATCTTTATGAGGATTCCATGAGTAAGTCCTAATTATTCTCACTGTTAAATATGAGAAGACCTCTCCTAGATCCTCTGGGAAGCCAAGAGCAAGGCCTCCACTTGCAAACAAAATGTTTACAGTGTCACAAAAATAACTTTTGCCATTTGATAGAGGAATCAAGCAGATGCAAGGACTAGATTATTCATAAGGTAACCTCAATACTTAATGAAGACCTAGGCCAGGCGCAGTGGCTCGTGCCTGTAATTCCAGCTCTTTGGGAGGGCCAAGGTGGGAGAATTGCTTGAGCCCAGGAGTTCGAGGCCAGCCTGAGCAATGTAGCGGAACCCTGTCTCTACAAAAAAATATAAAAAATTAGCCAGGCATGGTGGTGCGTGCCTGTAGTTCTAGCTTCTTGAGAGGCTAAAGTGGGAGAATTGCTTGAACCAGGGAGGTTGAAGTTGAGGCTGCAGTGAGCTATGATCGCACCACTGCATTCTGGCCTGAGTAACAGATAAGACCCTGTCTCAAGAAAAAGAACAAATTAATGAAGACTTGAGAGTGTATGCAGCAGAGGTCAATAATCTTTCACATAATCTTTAGCATAACGTGCTCCTGGGCCTGGGGGTGACCGGTCACAGGGCTCCCTGCCACATTTTTTGCAGTGTCTCCTGCTGATCAGATCCCAGCGATTCAGCCGCTCCAGAGGCTTCCATTCACCTGGGCTCAGCTGGTCCCTTCTGGCTACTTCCACACACAATTCTCAAACAGAGTTTAGGAATTTGCTTTGAGCAAGGCACTGATTGGCAATTGTATTTGTCTTTTTTTTTTTTTTTTTGGTTTTTTGGTTTTTTTTGGTAATTGTATTTGTTTTCTAGTGTTGCTGTGACAAATTAACACAAACTTAACAGCTTAAACAATACAAATGTATTATCTTACAGTTCTGGGATGTCAGAAGTTCCAATGTGGGTCCCATAGGGCTAAAATCAAGATGTTGGCAGAACTACATTCAGTTCTGAAGGCCCCAGGGGAGAATCTGTTTCTACCCCTTTTCCAGTGTCCTTGGCCCATGGCCCCTTCCTCCGTGTGGCTGGTAGAGGCTTCCTCTCGTTGTCTCCCTCTGCACCTCCTTCTGTCATCCTGTCTCTCTCTCACCGCAGTGGGAAAGGGTCTCTGCTTTTAAGGGTTTGCCTTATTGGTTTAGGAGCTTCAAACTTAGTCACATCTGCAAAGTCCCTTTGTCATGTAAGGTGACATATTCACAGGTTCCAGGGTTTAGGACATGGACATTTTCTGGGGAAGGGGGAGATTATTCTGCCTACCACAGGAATAAAGCTGAAAATGAGATGTCTGATGTCATCAGTTTAGAGTGCAAACAACATCACCCCATAGAGACTCAGATGTCACCCCTAACTGGTACACCTGAGGCCCGATCTGCCTTTGGAATAGGAGGTTCTGGGTCTGAGGTGAAGGTGGGAGGTGAGCCCTCCTGTGACCAGTTCCTGATTCCCAGGGATTTAATCCAGGCTGTGAGCCTTGGTTCATATTGCTTTGGAGACAGAAAAGTGTTCAGTACCCTAAGCACACTGTCACTGCCCTGGCTTGGGCATCTAGTAGGGTCATCCAGGGGCTGTCTGCTGCAGAAAGTGAGGTGGTGTGGAGGTTGCCACATACAAAGTCTGCTGGCACTGCCACAGCTGCTCTGGCAGTACTGACTCAGGCAGGGTGGGGAGAGCAGTGTCTCCTTCACCCATAGGAGCCTCATGCCTAAGTAGCCCAAGGTTCTCAATGAGCACGTCCTTTAACGACGTGGCTTTTTTAGTCTGTTCATGGATCAATAGGCACTTCCCTGTGGTTAGCTGCCTCTACGGCCTAGTGAGATTCCCTTTGACCATCTGAGCCCTAATGCCAGGGTGACCCTGAGGGTACTGCTTCCCTAACTTTCATAACTTCCATAACTATAGTAACTTCAAAGCAGGAAGCAAATGAGATGGATTTCCCAATTCCTTCTTTTTCACAAAGCCCCTGGGCTTGTTATGCAAACTTATCCACCCCTCAGGCAATCTTCAAGCTTAATCCATTAATGGAATGTGTTTGGGGACAGGGAGTGGGGCCCTGGTGCTAGCATGTTTGTTGAGTGACTCAAGGGGCCATTTTGATGACTTGTCCAGAAACAAACAAGGCTTCAGGGCAACTCACTCTCACTACTATCAAAAACCAAGCAACAATTGGCAATTTCCAAATGATGATTCTTTCCATAAAGAATATTTAAAATTCCATTTTGCTGGGCATTACACTAGGGCTGCAGTCTTCAAACTTTTTCTCTTAAGACCGTAGTCCACTCTTACAAACTATTGAGTCTCTCTGCTTTTGTTGATGTGAGTTATATCTATTGATATTTATGATATTGAAATTTAAAACTGAGAAATTTAAAAAGTTACACATTAATTAATCTTAATAATAAAAAAACTCATTTTGTGTTAATATAATTAACCCATTTCTATGAAATCAAACTATATTTGTCCAAATACAAATTTGTGAGAGGAGTCACCTTGTTTTACATTTTCGCCAATTTGCTTTGTCAGCTGAAGAATAAGAGTCATAAATTTGAAAAGGAGATCCTTATTTCTCATAAAGGGTTGCAACCTGCAGGGGCGCCATTCTGACAGGCTGGGAAGCATAGCCTTCAGTAAGAAGCTGGACAGACACTTCAAGGGAGGAACAAAGGAAGCAGAAACTTATGCTGATGGGAATGGTTTGATATATATAACATATATGAGACAGAGGAGGAGTCATGAATATTTATGAAAGGAGAAATGTGCACATGTGCAATTGAGCTTCATGCCTCATTCATGGGTCCCATGTACAAAAAAATGGCAGTGTTAGGATGATCTGATGGTGGAATTTTTGTCCCTCTGATGTCAAAAGGCAAGGCAGAGGACACAAAAACTTTTACTATGCATTCTCTGTAGGCTGGCCAGAATTGTTCCATGGTCAGTGGTCTCTTAGCAGGAAGAAATGCTGTTGGTTGTTGTGCCAGAACAACAAAAGGAAGGGCGGCATCAGGCAGTTGGTTAAAGCAGTGGTGGAGTCCTTTTTTATTTTTTTTGGAGACAGGATCTTGTTCTGTCACCAGGCTGGAGTGCAGTGGCATGATCATAGCTCCCTGCAGCCTCTGCCTCCTGGGCTGAAGTTATCCTCCTACATCAGCCTCCTGAGTAGCTGGGACTACAGGTGTGTACCACCATGCCTAGCTAAGTTTTTGTAGAGACAGGTTTCGCCATGTCACCCAGGCTGGAGTTGAACTCCTGGGCTCAAGCAATCTTCCCTCCTTGGCCTCCCAAAGTTCTGGGGTTACAGACGTGTGCCACCATGCCAGTGGAATCTTTTGAAAGGGTTGGCTTCTGTTTAGCCCTTGGGGAAGAAAGCATAATTCCAGTTAGTGAGGGAGGGGGTATAACAAGAGGCTTCTCTGACCTCCTATCCTATCATGGCCGAGAACTCAGTTTTCAAGGTTACTCTGGGCCAAGAAGAGTTGGTTGGGGGGCTTAGGATTTTATTTTTATTTCTCAGCTTTATGTTTGGCATTGAAAGAAACCAGAGTACTTCATTGCCAAATACGCCTCTTTGACATAAACAGTTTTGAGCTAGAGACAATTTGGAAGCAGCAGTTATAAAAAAGGACTCTCTGAACTTTCCTTTCTCACATGTGTCAGGCCATAAAAATTCCTGTGAAAAATATGCAGGGGGTGCTTCTTTCTCCCCTTTCTGCCTGATTAGCTCAGAGACTGATGTCACTAGGGGCAGAAAAATCTGGGAGCAGACTTTACCACATTCCCATTGTTTTCCCACCTTTTGGGAGCCTGAAGCTGTTTATGCCTTTGTCTTCTCACTTCTAGATGTATTGTTGTTTGTTAGAGATGCTATGTAAGCTGGGACCCTGACTCACCATTGTGTGAGATACTTTTGAACTGAAGTTTCTCCTGTGTTATGAGCACAGCACATGTAAATAGAAATGCTTTTTTTTCTTGTTATTCTGCTGTTTATTAACAAGAATCTGTCCTAGTGTAATTGCCCGATGGGTTCTTCTTGCCTGCTGCACAGACAAAGCCAATGTACCGAGAAAACAGTATTGCAGTAGAGAAAGAGTTTATCACAGGGCCTGCCAAACAGGAGGATGAGGGTTTATTACTCAAATCAGCCTCCCTGAAAGCTCAAAAGCTTGGAGGCTAGGCTTTTTAAGGATAATCTAGTGGGCAGGGTCTAGGAAATGGGCACTGCTGATGGGTTGGGGATAAAATCATAGGAGTGTTGGAACTATTTTCATGCTCTGAGTCAGTTTCTGGGGGGAGATTATGCGACCAATTGAGTCACAGGTCTTAGAGGGTTTGGGTGGCATCAGTTGGTCTGCCTAAATGCAAAAGTCTGAAAAATATCTCAAATACTAATCTTAGGTTTTACAATGACAGTGTTTTCTATTGGGGCGATTAGGAAAGTTACAGCAGCAAACAATGACTAGTTATCATTTAACCATGCATAGATTTTAGCAGAACCCCCATAATCCTAATCTTGTGGACTTTCACTAGTTTTACAATTTCCTGAGCAAGGAAGGGGTTGGTTTTGGGGAGGGACTATTGTTATCCTTGATTGAAAGTTAAACTATAAACTAAATTCCTTCCATGGTTATCTTGGGTTATTGGAATGAGTAAGGACAGCCAGCCTGTGAGGCTAGAAGCAGGACGGGGTCAGCCATGCTAAACTCTCTCACTGTCATAATCTTTGCAAAGGCAGTTTCGCCCACTACAGACTTACAAGTTTTGCGAAAATTATTGCTTTCTCCCCTTTAGCTTAATAGAAGACAGTTGGGTTTTTCATATTTACTTCTGTCTTCAATCTTTTGTGCTATCACACTTTGGAACAGATACCCTGGGGTAATTTCAAATCATGGGCATGAAAGTACTTTGGACAAAATAAAGCACCATCAAAATGCTAGGTGTTTGTTGTTTCTATAAGGGCTGCTAAAACATGAAGTAACAGGAAATTCCTCCTGAGGCTCATCACCTCTCAGACTCAGACCCAGAACTATTCCCACCCAGAAATGAGATGTTTCTTTCTTCCAAGAATTTCAGACAGAAATCACATTTTCACAGACACTTGCGTGAAAAGGGTCCATAATTTCACCAAATACCGAAACAAATCTGGCTCCATGCAAGACAAACTTCTGTTGTTCTACATAGAATTCTATGAGATACAGTTTGGGAAATTGCATATAATCTATACTGCATTAAAAAAAAGTTTTTACACATATTCTTTCAACTAATCTGTATACCTTTGAGAGGTAGGTATTCTGAAGCTCAGAGAGATTAACGGACAAATGACTTGCCAAATGTTGTATAGTTTTGATAAGTGGTGAAATGCAGGTTTTTCTGATTCTAATGCCATCACTTTGTTTATTACATTACTATGCCTCTGGGTGGTTTACCTCATGCTCACGGGGCTCTAAAAAAGAGAGTCAGAGGAAAGATGTATCTGATATGCCGCAGAGGGAGGAAGGTATATTGGGAAAAGTTTTAATGCGGCTGTCAGCCCACACAGCTGTTGAAACTATTGCCTTTAGGGATCGTGGTGACTCGGGAGATGAAATGTAGGACACTAGAGTGTTGGCAGGAGGTGGAAGTTAAGGATCCGTAAGTCAAATTTTCTCCTTTGCAATTTTGTCCAACTCTGTTCCTGACTATAATGTGATTTCTTCAGAAATTGCTGACAAAGAACCCAAAGATAGAAAATTAGTTCAACATTAGAAACTATTACGTGAATGCCCCCAAATAAAGTTGAAGATGTGTTCCTGTGCTGCAAGTGTCACCCAGAGGTCTCGAGTGACTCATCCATCCAATTACCAGCCAGGTCCAGAACAGTGAAGACTAGAAGCCATTGCTTACTGAGTTTTTCATTTCTCTTCAGATGGCTTTCTCTTGTTTTCCTAAACCCTCAGAAACAAGAATTTTTCTGTACCAATATGGCTTACTCTGGTGGATACTTTCCAGTTATTGTCTTAATTGACCTGTCTAGAGCGAAAGTGAAAGCATTCCTTTCACTTCCCTTTAGTTCCATGATACCCACTTGCCTGGGCTCCTTCCTACCTCTCTAAATGACCCTGCTCAATCCACTCTGTAGGCGCCTCTTCTTGGCCAGCCCTTAAATGATATGTCCCCTGAGACCCCCTTCTCTTTCCTTAGTTCACTCTTCCTGGTCATGAATCCACTTTCTTGGCTTCTATATCCACCTGTTTGCTGGTAACTCTAAATATTCATCTCAGTTCCAGATTTATGTCTAGCTCAGACCCATCTATCCATTTGCCTTTTGGAGGTCCTACAGGCTCTTGAAACCAAACACATCCAAAATGGAACTCATTTTTACTGCTGTGCCCCAGCTTGTTTCTCTTTCGGTGTTCCTCAGCTAGCAAATGGCACCATTATTTACCTAATTGTTCCAACCAAAGACTCAGGAATCACATTGGACATTTCTCTCTCTTTCACCTGCTCTAGACCATCAATCAGTGATTTCAATGCTGGCCACTATTCTATTAAGCTGTTTACAGCAGTGACTCTCAGGAGCAGGAAGAATCTCTCTGTCTTCAATCTTCCTCCCACCAACCCATGCTCTACAGCCTTGTCTTTCTGAACTGTAGGCCTACTCATATTACTTTACCTCCTAACTCGGTGGTCCTCATTGTTCTTAGTGTGTAACACTATTTTTTCACCTCACACCTTGCCATTCCATTTCCTTGCATTCCACACAACAAGCCATATCAAAAGTCGTTCAGCTCCTAGAATGAACATTTTTCTTAATCTTGCTTCCTGATTTTACAAGTCAGTTTCCTCCCTTGGAACAGTGTCCTCTCTTCTCTACCTCCGTGTCTATCTAAGTCAATCTTCAGGTTTAAGCCAAAATATCAGACCTCAAGGAAATCATTTCAAGATCCCAAGGGAAAGTGAAAGGCTGCCTCCCCATGCTTGCCTATTACACAGAACTCTACCTTGGCTCTTCCCATGCTGTGTTGCAGTTGCCTGTTTACTCATCTGTGTCCCTGAATGTGGTGAAAACTCAGTTAGGGCAGGATCCCTGGTCACCTCTTTTACTGGACCCCACTTACCATGGTTATATCTCCAATATGTATCACTATTTTTGGAACCATTATAAGTATCCTGCTTTGGGCAGGTAATTTCATATCCTTGTTTCTTTCAGTTTATCAAATTATAAAATGGGAATATAAATAGTATTTCTATTATCTCATGGAGTTTCTCTGAATGGTGTCCATACATTTGGAATTTAGAATGGAACACTCAGGGGTTGCCTCAATAATCATCTCTAAACAAATTTTGTCTTGTATCTTTGGAAACCTCCTACCCCAGCTCTCCCACCTCAAAGTCAATGCAGAGGCAGCAGCGCCACATGGTTAAAACGTGGATTCTGAAACCAGGCTCCCTGGTTCAAAGGTGGATTCTTCCACTTACTGGCTGTGTGACCTTGGGCAAATTATTTAACTGCTCAGTGCCTTCTAGTTTGCCCATCTGTAAAATGGGATTAGAAGTTGTATCTATCATAGAGTTGTTATGTCCCTGGCACATAGTAAGGACATCGTAAATGGTTTTTAAATAAAATAAAAAATTCAGAGAGAAGTAAATGTGCAGAAGTGAATGACACCATGTGGTTATCAGTGACAGTTGATATGGAATGCCTTCTCCTTGGGTCATGGCCCCAGTCAAACTCCGGAGCAGATCAGCTTCAGTAGCTTATTTATTGTCTGTCCACACCTGCCACCAAAGAGTTTCTGAGACACAAATTTCCTAAGGGATGCAGCCTGTTCTCTAGGGAAATGCAGTGTCTGTGAGGGAGGTGCATGAGTACTGACAACTTTCAGGTCGGAATCCACACGCTGGCTACATTTTGCAGTGCCATTTCACATGAACAAATGTCAGCAGGTGTAGGGAACAGAAGAGATTTGAAGGGGCCACTGAAGGTGGGCTCCCAGCAAATGTGAGCCTCATGTCTGAGGCCTGACAGACTCTGGAATTTTTTGTGACAGTGGGAAGAACAGGCTGCCTTTTCCTAAACTCTTGTTACACTAACTCTGAAGGTAAAAGCTGACATATTTTTGATAGCTCAGTTCATTTACCTTGTAAAGCACAAAAGTCCATAATTAGCCCTCAATTATTCAACATGTGGCTTCTCTTCCTTCCTCTCTCCTACTGTATAGCTTTTGACAGCCCCTACGCCGAGTAGCGAAAATCAAATATGTTCCTTCACTACTCACTAATAGCCTGAAGAAAGGATTTTAGGCCATGAAACTACAACCACGGGGTGATACAGAGTTTGGACTAGACTTGTGTTATATGTTGAATTGTGTTCCCTGCTAAAGAAAAAAATTATTCAATGATACTTGTTAAAGCATGGTAAACAGGACTCTATTTAGAACCAATGAGATAGGCATAGGGACCACTGCAATATTTGGAGAGAGATTGGGCTCAGCTCTGAATACAGCATGGGCAAGTGGGAATTTATAGCCAAGAGCAAGGTTGGAGTTGGTGAATAAAAAATTACTAAGAGGAAACATCAAGGGTAGGGGGGGATTCTGCCTAAACCAACCTAATAGGATTCTTGCTGAAGATCAGGCCAGGGTGGTCAACAGAGGTATGGTAGAGGTATGATAGGGCAACCAGATATTGAGGGTAGGGGGCTGTTACTAAACTGACTTAGAGTTCTTGCTAAAACTGGATTCTACAAGGAAGTGCACAGATGGGCCTAGGGGAAGGTTCAGGAGACTGATTAAAATTTTGTCAAGCCGAGAATCTTTGTCATCCCCCAAAAAGATATGCTGGAGTCCCAACCCTCAGTACTTTGAAATGGGACCTTATTTGAAGAGAGGGTCTTTTTAAATGTAATCAAATTAAAACGAGCTTATTAGAATTGGCCTTCATCCAATATGACTGATGTACTTATGAAAGGGGAAATTTGGACACAGAGACAGACATAGAGGGAATGCTATGTGAAGAGATACAGGAAGAAGATGGCCATATGTAAGCCAATGAGAGAGCCCTAAAATATCTTCCCCTCTCAACCTTCAGAAGAAACCAACTCTGCCCATACCTTGATCTTAGACTTCTATCCTCCAGAACTTTGAAACAACACATTTCTGTTGTTTAAGCCACTTGGTTTGTAGAACTTTGTTACAGTTTGCTAACTTTGTTAGCCCTAGGAAATTAATGCACCTTGGATTTAGATTCCTACTTAGGTGTCTATTGCCCCTGTTACCACTGTTACCATGTGTCTCCCTGACTTTCCTCAGTTAGTTTCCTAGATGAAGATAATGGGTGTGGGTAAAAAAAAGCGATGTTTTGTTCCAGCCTCCATCAGCAGAATTTCTAGACTTGTCTTCTTGTCTTCCTCTTCAGTAGTCATTAAAGAGCTTTGCTGTAACATTGGGTGCTCATTTTCATTCTGACCTGTGGCCTTACTAGCCAGTTTCAAAGAAGTCCTGTACAAAAGAAACCTATCCCTGTTTGACCAAACATTTCTAAAACTTATTTGACCTCAGAACAATTTTGTCATATGACACACAGAGCAGCTTTTGGGAATTACTGCTTGCAGTATTTTAGATCTCCTGGGAATGACTAAGATGATTTTTCAAGGAGAAATTGGGATCAGATGCTGGATTGGGAGACAGGTCTTAGAATTCTCTTGAGGTAGAAATTATACTAATCAATAAGGCCGGTAATATTTTGGACCAGATGATTCCTTGTTGTGGAAGTCTGTTCTGTGCATTGTAGGGCATTTGACAGCACCACTAGATGCTTCTATCCACCAGATGCCAGTAGCACCCACCTCCAGCTTGTGACAATTTATATGTGTCCACGCATTGCCAAATGTTCCTCGGGGGACAAAATTACTGTGGTTGAGGACCACTAATTTAAGGTCACTTAAAAAGTTCACAAATTGACATTCATTTTCCAAATGAAAAGTGTCAAGACAGGAGAGTGAGCTGGAAGACTAAATTTGTGTGTGTGTGTGTGTGTGCATGTGCATTGCACACGCCTTGTAGAGGGGTAGGGTAGAAAGGTAGGACCCTCTATGGAGTTATTTACAAAGAGATGCAGAGAAGAGGCACAAGATGCATCCATGCCCCATTTATTCTGAGACTTCTTTGGGTTTACTGGGTTCTCAGTAACTTCCCCATATTTTGCTGATTTTGTTATTGCATGGGTATTTCTCAATATAGCAAGTGTTAGTAAAACTCATATGGAAAAAAGAATCTGTGTTTTAGGGGGCAAAAGCTATGAGGAAAGGTGCATATATGAATGAGTTAGACTTGGCAGAAGACTTGAACCAACCAAGCTCTTTTCCGCCTCACGATCTCCGCATAGGTTACTCATTCTACCTTGAAATCATTTTCTTATGATCTTCTCAGACACCACCTTCAAGGAGAGACCTTACTAACTCCTCTCTCTACAGTAATCACCTCACCCAGAAGCTTATATTTTTAAGCTCACTGGTTAATTTTATTCCAATAAAGGGACAAAGGTTTTTTTTTTAAATTTTATTTTTATGTATTTTCAAGAAAAATGTTATCTTGTGTATATGATATAAAATAATTTAACCTATGTTAGTAAAAAAATGAGTAACATAAAGTCAATCCTGTGATAAAGAAAATCCTCTTAAATACTATTCAGGAGAAACACATCAAGGGGGCCATTGGGTAATTTATATACTGTCAGATTATATATAGATTATAAAGCAATTTCTGGTTTGAGTCAAACATACAAACATTTTGCCATTAGCGTGTTTTTCACAAATTAACACAGTCAGGTTTTAAACATTAACACTGTGTTTCTTAGAAGCAGACTCAGTGATTTGAAAAAATGATAAGCTTGTCAGTTTATAGCATTACCGTGTGTATCATTTTATATCATTTTCATAATGGTTGCTCTGGGTATTTCAATATACACGTGACTTATCATAGTCTAATGATATCAGCATTTTACCACTTTGAGTGAAGTGTGGAAACCTCAATTCCATTAGGTCCATTTACCTTTTCCATTTGATTCTATTTTATTTTGTTTATTTATGGTTTTTTATTTTTTATTTTTTATTTTTTTGAGATGGAGTCTTGCTCTGTCGCCCAGGCTGGAGTGCAGTGGCATGATCTTGGCTCACTGCAACCTCTACCTCCTGGGTTCAAGCGATTCTCCTGTCTCAGCCTCCCAAGTAGCTGGGATTATGGGTGCCCCCCACCATGTCTGGGTAATTTTTAAATATTCTTGGTAGAGATGGGGTTTCACCATGTTAGCCAGGCTGGCTTTAAACTCCCGACCTCAAGTGATCCGCCCACCTTGGCCTCCCAAAGTGTTAGGATTACAGGCGTGAGCCACTGCTCTGGGCCTTTTTCCATTTTAAAAGTACATTGTCTTAAGTATTAGATAGTGCTATAATTTTTGTTTTGATAATCGTGTATAATTTAGAAAACTTACAAGGAAGATAATCTATTATATTTGCTAATATTTCTGCTGTTATTCTTTTTTCCTGCCTGATGCTACAAGATTTCCTTTAAAAAAATCATTTCCTTTCTGTTTGAAGAAATTCCTTTAGCCATTCTTTAATGGTAGGTCAGCCAGCAACAAATTCTTTTAGTTTTCATTTATCTGAGAATGTCTTAATTTCTCCTTCATTCCTGAAGGATAGTTCTGTGGATATAAAATTCATGGTTGACAGTATTTTTCTTCTCAGCACTTGAAAAATGTTCCATTTCCTTTTTGTCTCTATAGTTTCAGAAGAGAAATCTGAGAAATATGCTGTCATTTAAATTGGTGCTTCTTATAGGTAATGTGTCCTTTCTCTCTGGCTGCTTTCAAAAAATTTTCTGTCTTTAGGTTTCAGAAGTTTAGGTGTGATATTTCTTGGTATGGATTTATTTGGAAACCCAGAAACCCAATTATTAGAATTCACTAAGCTTCTTGAATATACAGTTTCATGTTATCTTAACCTAATTAGTAAAGTTTTAAGCCATTATTTCTTGGAATACCCTTTTAGCCACCTCTTTCTCTTATTTTAAGATTCCAATGATACTGATGTTGCATCTTTTGTTGTTGCCCCACAAGTGCCAGATGCTCTGTTTTTTTCCTTTTTCTCTGTCTTTTTATGATGGCTCTTCTAAAATTCTTGTCAGATAATTCCAACATCTGATTTATCCAGATGTCAGTATCAGTTGATTGTCTTTTCCTCATTCAAGTTGTGAATTTTTGTTTGTTTTTTCGTATGATGGGTGATTTTGGCTGTATCCTGGATATCTTGGCTATTTTATCAGGAAGTACTGGATCTTATTTAAATATTTTATTTTGACAGGCAGTCACCCTGTTTAGGTTTAGCATGCAAGTCCTGGTCTACTTTTGTGGGCTACAGTTTTTTTTTTTCTTTCATTTTGTGACCAAGCAATGGTTATGGATGGCCTATGAATTTAATAGCAACTTAATTTGCAGAGACTTTGTGGTGCCATTTTTGTCTGCTTGGATTATCTGGTGCCCTTGTGGCTTTAGCTGATCTCTGGTGGTGCTGCCTGAGGTGGTGGAAGTAGCTTCCCCCGGTCTGCATGACGGGCTGGTGGCTCTAGGTGAAGGAGAGGTCTCAGGCCTGGTAGAGACAAAGGACACCTCTAGGGCCACCTCTAGGACAAAGGACACCTCTAGGGCCATGTCTGCGGTGCCAGTTGTGTTTCAGAGAGGGTTCTTAGGCCTTTTTAGGAAAGCCCTTCCTTGGCCACTTATTGTCAGCATAGCACAGATGGATTCTTCTTGCTGGTTCTACTGGGCTTGCTCAACCCAGAAATGTTATATCCCAACATCCTCATTATTTCTTTCATTGTACTTGTTATTTGAAGTAATATTTATGTATTGATTTTCTTTTTTACTGTCTGTTTCCCACACTAGAATATAGCTCTTTGAGGGTAGAGATTATTATTTTCATTTTTTAAAATTTACTGCTGCATCTCAAAACTTGGAAAAAATAGGTTCTTAGTACAAAGTTGTTGAAGGAAAGAAGAAATTCCAAGAGATATAAAAGATGGTGACAGCTGTAAGGAGGACATGAGAACAGACTGAATTCTTAAGATATGTTGCCTATCTGGGCAATAGGACTAGGACTAAAATTCATTAACTATTTTGCTTCCTAAACACTTAGTGAGTTCCTCTTCCGAACCAGACATTGTGTGTCACGTGTGAATTCGAAGTGAGCAGGATGCAGTTTTGGCCCCAGGCAGCCTGTGGTCTAGTTGAGAAGACAGAACTATTGAACAGTGTATTCTCCAACACCGGCAAAGGCCAAGAAGTTGTTATATGAAACATTGAAAAGACCTGATTTGGAGCAGTCTGTCCCACCTCCTTAGCTTTGGATTAATTAGATAGTTCTTAACCAAATTTAAGCAAGGATTCCTCTTCCCTGACTGTTCCCAAAAGAAGTTCTAATAACCTTAAGGTTTTTTACTTGAGCGAAAGAAATGATGACCAGTACATCTGGTACTTTCAGGACAAGGGGTGGGTGGATTTCTTCCTCCTTGCCATATTTTCACAAATACTTGCTGGGTATTGATCACGTGCACTAGGCTAGAGATACAAAATAAGAGAAGACAAGGTCCTCGCTCAGAGTCTATTCTGGAGGGACTTGTGGAAATTGTTACAAAACAGTAAGACGGTCACTCCAGTGGAGAGAGGGAGAAGGTGCTGGGGGTATGGGAAGAAGAAACTCCTTTATGTGCGGTGGAGTCAGGGAAGGCTTTCCAGAGAAGCTGGGCTTCTGGTTGTGCCCTAAAGAATGACAACTTTCCTGATGGCCAACCAGGAGGAGGCCAGCCCTTCTGGAAGGACGAGCTGCTGTAAATGGACAAGCTCACATGGTAAGTTTGTGGATCTATAAGAACTTTAGTATTGTTGGCACGAAAAAGCAAAAGAAACAAGAGATGAAAAAAGAAGTGGAAAGTAAAGTGAAGTACCAGACTGAAGGATCTGCTGTGCAAGCAAAGGCGTTTGCCTTTTATTGCCTGGGGTGCTGGGATTTTTAGACTGCAATTAGAATTACCTGGGGAACACAGTGGCTCGTGCCTGTAATCCCAGAAATTTGGGAGACTGAGGTGGGCAAATCGCTCAAGTCCAGGAGTTCAAGACCAGCCTGGGCGACATAGTGAAATCCCGTCTCTACTAAAAATACAAAATTAGCTGGGTGTAATGGCACACAACTGTAGTTCTAGCTACTTGGGAGGCTGAGGTGGTAGGATCACTTGAGCCTGGGAGGCGGAGTTTGCAGTGAGCCGAGATCAGGCCTTTGCACTCTAGCTTGGGCAACAGAGAAAGACCCTGTCTCAAAAAAAAAAAAAAAAAAATTACCTGGGGGAACTTCTGATTCAATAGGTGTGAGATTCAATAGGCCTGAGCACTAGAATTGTTTTTAAACTTTTTCTTGAGATGTAATATACGTTCATGTTCAACTTCTACTCCCTTCACTCCTGCTACTGGCTAGTCTCCAAATGTGCTGTTTTAAAAGTTTTCTGTCTTTTCTTTTGTGCATGCTTTTCATAGAATGTCCTTGAGTTTGACCCCGTTTCTCTAACTGTTAATTGGCTATCATGACTCACTTCTAGCATTGCTTCTTCTAGGAGGCCACCCCTGGCATTTCCTGACAGTTATGAATCCCTCTCCTGTATTTCCGTAGTACCTTGTACGTGATTCTCTGTGACTGGCATCTAGTTGACTGAGTTTGGGTCTTGGGTAGAATACCATGAGTTAGTCATTCTACCCAGATTGAATTCATTGGGGAAGTCAAAATTTGAAATGAACACTGGGCATCAAAACAGCAAGTATACTTTTCAAGTTTTGTAGACCCATATTGTTCCTAAAGATATTTAAGGTGCCTGTCTTTCTACTAGACTGTGAGTTCCTTAAGGGCAAGTATTGTGTGGTATTAATCTTTGAATCCTTAGGTCCGAGGCAAGCGCTTGGCTCAATAAATGTGAAGTGAGGCATTCCTGCCCTTAGTCTTAAAGCTATGGGTTTATTTTGAGGTCTATCTTGAGTGGCATTTATCCTTTCTAAAGTGTCTGCACTTTATTCTGTCAGGCTCCCCAGGGCTTCAAGGATGAAAAAAAAAAAAATGCATCATAGCTTTTGAAACTGTCATTCACCAGAGAAAGTCTTTGAGAATATCTAAATCCTTTTCACTTGGCATCCTGAAGAAGGGATGCCAGAATGTAAGGGTCAGTGATGGGAGGACGGGGGAGCGTGCAGCTGGAATACAAATGCCATGAACCCATGGACAAACGTCTTCTCTACCTGCCAGAATTCAGATTGGTGATAAGGAAGACAGCAGAGGCTTTTGGACTTAGGATGAGAGGTGCCCAACACAAAATGAATGAGCTGGGTGGACAGGCCAGAATGGAGGTGGGGAATGTTGCCTTAATTCTACCATATCTGGTGAACTTTCTCAAAGGATTGCTTTTAACTTATATTTAAAAATTGGAGGGGAAAGAAAAGCTGATCACCAGGGAAGCTGACA
Source organism: Mandrillus leucophaeus (assembly GCF_000951045.1). Classification (NCBI taxonomy): domain Eukaryota; kingdom Metazoa; phylum Chordata; class Mammalia; order Primates; family Cercopithecidae; genus Mandrillus; species Mandrillus leucophaeus. The sequence goes on along the minus strand of NW_012101665.1, from coordinate 242,070 downwards.
CCTAAGTGTTAGCTTATAAGCACATTTTCTCGATCCTGGGTCATTTCATAGTATATCTCCGGAGAGGAGAGGAGTGTTTTTCCACCAAACTTACTACTTCTTCAGGGGCAGACTTGGATTTGGTTTTATGAACAGTAATGTTTTTTTAATAAGGTGTGCTTTACTTTCACCCAGGATGGTATGATTCATAAAATAAAGCTATTATGCCTTAATTATCCTTTCCAGGAATAAACCTGATTTCCTGTAGCAATCATTCCTATTGTAAACCAGCTAGGTCTTTGTATCATTGATTGTTGTCTTGTCTAGCCACACTAAATGTTACAAAATACTTTAGAGTGAGAGATGAAAGACAAGAAAGAAAGCAAGAGGAGAGAAAATGGCAGAGTGACATCTGGTGGGCCCCCCAACAAAGAATGTCTCAACACAGCACATACCTGTTGGAGCTCTGGGGAGGGAGATGGAGGAGATGGCAGAGCATTTTCATTGAATGACCATCTCTGTAAAAATTTGCTTGAGTGATCAAAGCTGTCTTTTCAGTGCTGAAGATGAATGGACTTACCTGTCCTCTCCCCTTCCTTCCTCACCTCCCCTACCCATCTGGGCAGCTTGGACTACAGAATTCCTTAATTAACTCAATGGAAATAATGATTGCTGTAGTGACCTTCCTGGCCTCCATTCCCCCTTCCCCTGGTGGTACAAGCATCTTTATTTTCCCCTGGAGTAGGGGTGCAGGTGACCACCCGTCTTGCCTCTCTATGCTTCTTCCATCTGAGACCTGAGGTTGGCTTACAGAAAACAGTCCAAATTCTTTGGCATGGGAAACAAATAGGCAGCATAATGAAAGAGATATTTTGGGAATAATAATATAGCAGTAGAAACTAAAGGCAGGGAGTAAATTAGCAGCCAATTAGAGTAGTTTGGTATGATATTGGCCTCAACCAGGAAGGCATTGTGCCAGAACTATTATTTAGAAATAATTTGAACAAAGAATGTACACTGAAAGCCTTTCAAGAGCCAAGCCCTGGGCTAAGTACTTTACATTCAGGATCTCATTTATGACAAAAGTAATTCCCCTTCCAGGAGCCTTTTATAGCAGCCATACTTATCTGCTATAGCACTTTTCACAACTGGTAACTACATAACCATTTATGTGGTTACTTGTTTTAATGTTTGCCTCTACTCACTATATTTTCAACTATGTGCCTGGCACATAATAGATGCTCAAAATGTTTGTTCAATGAATAAATGACTATGTTTTAGTTAGGACTCTTGAACTTAGATTAATGAGAAGAAAACTCGTGGGGAGAAAACCCGAATAACCAGAATGCAGGAAGGGGCTAAGTAAGGCGGCTCTGGGAACCTCAGCAACTCCATCCTCACTCCAGAACTTGGCCTTTAATGTGAATCAGTTCTCAATGCTCTGGGACTTTGGCTCTCTGTTTAAATTGTTGAGAGAGGTTCTGATTGACCCGGCTTAGTTGGGTGTTCACTCATGACCCACTCAGCTATGATCAGAAGGGTAGAGTCAATGGGAGGTACACAGTCAGTGGGGGTACTCCTTACCCCCGTTGTGGGTGGTAAGGAGGCAGTTCTTGGAGAAAGAGAATTTCTAAAGGTTGAGATGGTAACCCAAATCATATTTGCTATAATACAGGACTGGAAACAAGAATGTTACACTATGTGTAGAGATGTTTTGAAAAGATGTGCACTGTGACATGGTGTCTGGATGCCAGGGCTCGAGTCCCAGACTCAACACTTCCTTCCTGTGTGATCCTGGGAAGACAACTTAATCTCTTTGTGCTTTAGTGTCCTTATCTGCAAAGTGAGGATTCACAATAGTATCAACTACTTGGACTTGTTACAAGTTTTACATGAGAGAACGCATGTGAAACACTAAACACAGTGCCTGGCATTGTAAGCACTCAGTGGTTGTCAGTTAGCATCAGTCTTGCAATCAAAGCTAAGGAATTTCCATCTAGAATATCTTTTCTCTTTAGTAAAATAAAGAATCCCATCAGGACTTTCTTAGGATAGGTAACTTCTGGAAGGGAGTAGGGCTTAGTGTGATGGAGAATTTCAAATTTGAGGAGATATGATCTAAACAAGTCCAAAGCCTTCATGGATCATTTGATCCTCAATTCTAACAGTTTATTAAAACAGCAAAGTAGATTTAACATCGATCTCCACATAGGCCCTTAAAAAATCACTTCTGTACTTGCTAGTTCCACTAGGCTGTGAAGTTCGGAGATTCCGTTTCAGGGTCATTTTCTCTTCACCTAGACCCAATGTTGAGGGACAGAACCCACAGGCCAGTGCTAAGAGGAAAGTGATGCAGTAAGCCATTAACTGTTGAGGCTTCTGACCTAATCACTCTACTAATGCTTTTGAAGGTGTGCAGTGAAACTTGTAATCTGTAGCTGTTGCGGTAAGCAGATCAGGCAACTGGATATGATTATAGATCTACTTAAATCAAAGGTCATTGATTTTATTTCTTCACATTTAGCATTATAATCAGAAACATAGATTACAAATGTCAACCTGTACTTCTGGAAGCCAAATGAGCTCCTCTGCCAAGTGTCAGAAGGGACATCGAGAAGCAGGTTGGAAAAAAGACCCTTCAGAAACTTTATGAAAAGTGATTATACATCAAATATGAGGTTTTCTTTCAACTTAATCATATCTGCCTTTTGGTCCCCTGAGGTCTGGGTTTCTGCTTTCCATGCCAAGGGATATATGGATAACAACCTCCATTTAAAGTCAATTTATATAAGGTGATATTATATATAATTAGAGTAATTCCTTTGAGATTCTGATTGCTTTTTGATCCTAACATTTCCTTTGATTGTCAGGTCATGTATCACTTAAATGCAGATGCATCTGCAGGTGGAGAGTTAAGGAGAAGAGATCTCCTTCTTTAAAAACACATGGGTCTAGGTTTCAGAGAATCTCAGCACTGGAAAAGAATGTAGAGATCTGCTGGCCTGAATCCTCTATCATGTCAACTGAAAAAAGATGAAATTCAAATTTAGAAAGGAAAGCTTTATTTCTTATAAAGGGTTGCAGCCTGCAGGGCAGCCATTCTGACAGGCTAGGAAGCTTAACCTCCAGTCTCCAGCCAGAAACAGACACCTTGGGGGTTGGAAGAGTAAAACAGGGATTTATGCAGGACAGGGTGGCCAAATATACATATTCAATAAGCTGTAAGAAGAGTCTCAAATATTTATTTATTTTTACTTATTTTTGAGACAGAGTATTGCTCTGTTGCCCAGATTGGAGTACAGTGGCACAATCTTGGCTCACCACAACCTCCGCCTCTTGAGTTGCAGGGATTCTCCTGCCTCAGCCACCCAAGTAGCTGGGATTACAGGCATGTACCTCCATGCCTGGCTAATTTTTGTATTTTTAGCAGAGACGGGGTTTCACCATGTTGGCCAGGCTGGTCTCAAACTCCTGACCTCAGGTGATCTGCCCCCTTTGGCCTCCCAAAACGTTGGGATTACAGGCGTGAGCCAAGGAGTCATTAATATTTATGAAGGGAGAAACAAACACATGCACAATGGAACTTCATGCCTTTCTGTGGGTTCTAGGTTAAAAAAAATTACGGCCTTAGTATGATCCAGAGATGGAGTTTTTGGTGCTCTGACATCAAAGGGTGAAGCAGAGGACACAAAAACCCTCATTGCACGTCCTCTGTAAACTGCCCAGAAACAGTGTGGTTGGTGGTTTCTTATCAGGAAGGAATGCTGGTGGATTGTAGTGTGGCAAATGCAAGAGGAAGGGGCAGCATCAGGAAGCTGGTTGATATCAACAGTGGAAAGAGTCTTTCAAAAAGGCTGCTTTCTACTTAACTTTTAGGGAAGAAAGCCTAAGGGCCATTAGCGAGAGGGGTATATAAGAAGTGTATTCAATCTCTCATTTTCTCAGGGCTAGGAAATCAGTTTTAAGATCATCTGGGGTCTTCTTGGCCCATAGGGTTGGGGGATTCATTCATTCATTCAAGAGGGTTGGGCAATTTAGGATTTTATTGTTTCTCAGCATCATATATGGGAAAACTAGAGACAAGGGAAGTTACATATTTAGCTCAAGGACACTCATCTCTAGAGGGGCAGAGGCGAACTTCTGGATGAATAGACGAAAGTCCTCACCACTGAATATGATGAGCAAAAACCAAGTCAGACTCCTGTCCCTTACCTTAAAGACAAGTTGGTTACTGTGAGGATTATTTTGTTTTACCATTTGGGGCTTTGACATTGTTGTTCAGACAGCTCTACTTTGGATGTTTGTTTTCCAGGGTGCTTAGAGCTCTCAGTAGTATGCTTCTGGATAAAAGGTTCTAGATAATTCTGTCAGATGCAATTTCATGCATTAACTTTTGGAGCTGAGATTACGGTTTTGGTTAGTTTAATGACTGCTGTAATTCCCATGTGTGAGCTTAAGCCAAAAGGCTCAGGATCCGTCATTAGATTGACCAATATAACCTTATTTGGTAACTTCCATTTTCATGAATAGGTGTAAATATGCTCTATTCATCAAGTATTTTCTTCTAGCGATGTGATAAAGCCCTCCTAACCCAAGTATAATATTAGGAAAAGTGTAGTGAATTGATGTATGCTCTTAGGTGGTAATCTTTTAAACATTAGGAAAGGCTTTTTAAGTCTCTCTGTAGGAAGATCTTGTCCCATCTATTAGGTTTTGAAGGGAAGGCGAGGGTTAAAGAAAGACACACACACACACACACACACACACACACACACACACACGGTGGCTCAACAATAACACAGGTATATTGCAGACACCTACGGAGTGGGGGACCAGGTTAATGCCAGAGTCCACCGCCGCTTACAGGCTAGGGTATTTATCGGTATGGGCAGGAGGGGTCTAGGCAGTATGGCTTGCTGCCGGGCAAGATATTGATAAGACGTTCCTATGATCAGGTGGTTTGGCCCCTTTTCAGGTGGGATGTGATAGGATGTTCCTTGGACCTTTGCCCGGTAGGGTCTGATAAGAATGTTTCTTTAGCTGGGTCTTTGTCTGGCTTGTGGTCAGGTGGTTAGGCAGGGTGTTTCTCACGGCCCGAACCCCTGTGGGATGTTTCACTTTGACCAAGGTCTGAGGAATGGCAGGGGGCTTACAAAATGGTACATTTGGACTAGCATTCTAGCTTTCTACTTTAGCATAAAAGGAAGAGGGGCATTGTTGATTATCTGGCTGCTTTCTGCTGAATAGGGGCTCTGTAATCAGGGTTTGGGTTTCGAAGCAGTGGGTGTCCAACTTCAGAGTTGTTTTCCTGGAGGCGCTGATACTGGACTTGGTGGAGGAGAAGGATGGTATCACTGTGTTTCTGGGTGGCTGTCTGAACAAGGGAGTTCAGCCTTTGGGAGATAAAGCAGGATATGAAGGTGTGTATACATTGGCTAATTATTAGTATTAGGAGGAGGAATATTGGGGGCTCTAAGAACGGGGCAACCTGCTATCCCAATGCTGAGTGCAGCAGAGATGTTTAGTCCTGCCAACAGGGGAATGAAGTGTATAGGTTGCTTGGTGTGTGTGGAGAAGGGGGAAATAGGGATTACTAAAGGACCCTGAATGGTCTAATGTTTAGAGATTGAAACACCAGGGTGTATGTTTTTGACCCACCTGCTGGCAGGCAAAGATAAGCGTTTGTTTCACACAGATAAGACTGGAGTTTAACAGGCAAAAGTTGTAACTGAAGGTAGCAAGCCATGAGAAGATGGGGGTGGAATCCTGGACAGCCTTTTTGTTCCAACTTTTTGTTTTTCCAAATTGAACAGCTGCTAGCAAGGGTAGCCCCTGGGAGGGCCTGATAGGGAATGTTGGTGAGGGAGGAGGCAAAAGGTGTTTGGTTTTGGAGAGAGAAGAAAATAGGTTTTTGTTAACTGATAGCCATTGCAGTCCTGACAGGGCAGAGGGATAAAGGTTGCAGTTGAGGGAATTGTGTGCTGTGATGGTTAATACTGAGTGTCAACTTGATTGGATTGAAGGATACAAAGTCTTGATCCTGGGTGTGTCTGTGAGGGTGTTGCCAAAAGAGATTAACATTTGAGTCAGTGGGCTGGGGAAGCTGCCAGCGAAAAACGTGAAAAGGAGAGAGGGGCCCAGCCTCCCAGCCTACATCTTTCTCGCATGTTGGACGCTTCCTGCCGTCAAACATCAGACTCCAAATTCTTGTTTTGGGACTCGGACTGACTATCCTTGCTCCTCAAGCTTGCAGACAGCCCACTGTGGGACCTTGTGATCACGTAAGTTAAAACTTAATAAACTCCCATATATATATATATATATGTATCTCCTATTAATTCTGTCTCTCTAGAGAACCCTGACTAATACATGTGCCTTTTTTTCTAGGGAGTGCCCTTGAGTTGGATACATGGTGAGCAGCGCTGGCAGAGAGGGGAGGGGTTGGTAAGAGGTGTTTCATGGAATTGGGCTTGTAACATGTTTAGTTTTAGAGGCCATGAGGTGAAGGAGGGTACACCCCTGGGTGTGATGGTGTGGGTGGAGTCAATGAATTGGGGGAAAGGTGTTTAGTTGAGCGAGATTATAAACAGGTTTTGGGAGTGGATTGGTTGAGTAGGTGAGATGCAGGTATATTTTGGACCAGGTTTATGTGGCCAGGTTGACAGGAAGAGCTGTGAACTGCTGGATTGATGTGGACAAACAAATTTAACAGTTGGAAGAAAGAGGGAAGTGTGACTGATTTACGAGGTAATGTGTGAGGTTGACGAAGGGGGCCCAACTGCCAGAGGTTGGGGGTGGTGACTCATTAATTTTATTTGGGGAGCATTATTACTCTTTAAAAAATATTTACTTTTTCTTTTTATTGTAAAGTGTACCTTACAGAAAGAAAAGTATATGAAACCTGTAGGCACATTTTAAATAATTATTGTAATAACTCCCTTGCTTGTCTTTATAGTGTTACCACCAGTATATTATTTATTATCATTATTTATTCTTCAATAAAAAGTAAAGTACTTTAAAATGTTTTATTTTATTTTTTTAGTTTTTAAACTTTTATTTTAGGTTTGGGGGTACAGGTGAAGGTTTGTTACACAGGTAAACTTGTGTCATGGGGGTTTGTTGTGCAGATTATTTCATCATCCACGTATTAAGCCCAGTACCCAAGAGTTATCTTTTCTGCTCCTCTCCCTCCTCCCACCGTTCCCCTCAAGTAGACCCCAGTGTCTGTTGTTTCCTTCTTTGTACTCATAAGTTCTTATCATTTAACTCCCACTTATAAGTGCGAACATGCAGTATTTGGTTTTCTGTTCCTGCATTAGTTTGCCAAGGGTAATAGCCTCCAGCTCCACTTACTTTATAATGTTTTATAAGACGAGACAATATATTGAGTATTCTTTCTTTCAACACTACATTATGTATATCATATTTTATTCAACACTGTTGAATTCATAGTGAAATTCATATTGCTCCATGCAGTGGGAGTTTTAAACTCTCTTGTTGCTGTATAGGATTCCAATTATGTAAAAATTCTACAATACATTTACCTATTCTCATGGATGTCTATTTAGTTTGTTTCCAGATTAGGACTATTACTATCATGAATCATCTATAAATAAACTTGTACATGACTTCAACCACTATGTGGAAAAATTTCTGTAGAGTTTACACCTAGGAAGGAAATGCTGGGTCACAGAATATGCTCTCTTTCAAATTTACTACAATAATTATTCTAAATGCCAGTTTTTCAAAGTACAGTCTATCCTCATTATTTGTGAATTATGTATCTGCAAATTCTCCTACTTGATAGAATTAATTTGCAATCCCCAAATTAACACTGACTGTGCTTTTGTGGTCATCTGGAGATTATGCGTGCAGAGTGAAAAAAAATTTGAGTTGCATGATTTACACATTCCTGGCTGAGATAGAGCGAGGCGAAACTTTGCCTTCTTGTTTTAATTTTCTTACTGTAAACAAGTGTTGTTACATGTCTATTAGTGCCACTTTTTCTGCTTTGTGGTGCTTTTGTTGGCTGTTACACTGTTTACAATGGCCTTCGGAAACAACAGATGCTGGAGAGGATGTGGAGAAATAGGAATGCTTTTACACTGTTGGTGGGAGTGTAAATTAATTCAACTATTATGGAAGACAGTGTGGCAATTCCTCAGGGATCTAGAACAAGAAATACCATTTGACTCAGCAATCCCATTACTGGGTATATGCCCAGGGGATTATAAATCTTTCTGCTATAAAGACACATGAACACATATGTTTATTGCGGCACTATTCACAATAGCAAAGACTTGGAATCAACCCAAATGTCCATCAGTGATAGACAATGTGGCACGTATACACCATGGAATACTATGCAGCCATAAAGAAGGATGAGTTCATGTCCTTTGCAGGGACATGGATGAAGCTGGAAACCATCATTCTTAGCAAACTAACACAAGAACAGAAAAACAAGCATCACATGTTCTCGCTCATAAGTGGGAGCTGAACAATGAGAACACATGGACGTAGGGAGGGAAACATCACACACTGGGGCCTGTCAGGGGTGGGGGCTAGAGGAGGGATAGCGTTAGGAGAAATACCTAATGTAGATGACGGGTTGATGGGTGCAGCAAACAACCACGGCACGTGTATACCTACGTAACGAAACTGCACATTCTGCTCATGTACCCCAGAACTTAAAGTATAATAATAATTTTTAAAATGGCCCTCAAATATAGTGCTGAAGTGCAGTCTAGAGTTTCTAAGTGCAAGAAACTGTGAGGTGTCTTAGAAGAAAATAAATGTCTTATTAGTTAAGCTTCATTCATGGATGAGTTTTACTGTGGTTGGACATGAGTTCAAGGTTTAAAAATCAAGAATATATATTAAATAAGGTGTCTTTAAACAGAAAATCACATAAAACAAGCGTATAAGTTGATTGATTGATGAAAATGTGATTAGAGCCTCTGAGAAATCTAACCCTGTGTTCCCCCTAACAGCAATGGTTTAATATTGGTTAATTCAGTGTTTGTGGCAACTTCATAGAATATAACAATTGTAAATAAAAAGAATCAACTGTAGTTGGAGATTTATATGCCTAAGAACAATGTAGGAAATTTCCTAATGAAACATATTCCTGAAAAACCCATATAATGTCAGATTTTGATGGTGGATGTGCAGTAATATTCCATAATTGCTTTAATTTGCATTTTCTTTTTTTTTTTTTTGAGACGGAGTCTCGCTCTGTCACCCAGGCTGGAGTGCAGTGGCCGGATCTCAGCTCACTGCAAGCTCCGCCTCCCGGGTTCA
>NW_012101665.1:200017-225041 GCF_000951045.1 Mandrillus leucophaeus | reverse complement strand
GTTTGCGTCTGTGGAGGTTTCAGCTGCTTTTTTGTTGTTGTTGTTGTTTAGCTGTGCCCTGTCCCCAGAGGTGGAGTCTACAGAGACAGGCAGGACTCCTTGAGCTGCTGTGCCCTCCACCCAGTTCCAGCTTCCCAGCGGCTTTGTTTACCTACTTAAGCCTCAGCAACCAGCCTCGCTGCTGCCCTGGCGTTAGATCGCAGACTGCTGTGCTAGCAATGAGGGAGGCTCTGTGGGTGTGGGACCCTCCCGGCCAGGTGTGGGATATAATCTTCTGATGTGCCCGTTTGCTAAGATCCTTTGTAAAGCACAGTATTGGGGTGGGAGTTACCCGATTTTCCAGGTGTTGTGTGTCTCAGTTCCTCTGGCTAGGAAAAGGGATTCCCTTCCCCCTTGAGTTTCCCAGGTGAGGCAATGCCTTGCCCTGCTTCAGCTCTCGCTGGACGGGCTGCAGCAGCTGATCAGCACCGATTGTCCTGCACTCTCTAGTGAGATGAACCCAGTACCTCAGTTGAAAATGCAGAAATCACCTGTCTTCTGTGTTGCTCACGCTGGGAGTTGGAGACTGGAGCCGCTCCTTTGGCCATCTTGCTCCGCCCCTCGTGATTTTTTTTTTTTCACTTTCTTTATGGTGGCTTTTGGTAAGTATAGATTTTCAACTTGTCGTTTAATTTAATAGAATTTATGGATCATTCTCTTTATGTTCATGCTTACTGTGTCTTGTTTAAGAAATTCTTTCCTATCAAAATACTATGAAGATATTTTTCTACACTTTACCTTTCCTATTTAGATCGACAATTCATCAGGGACTGATTTTTGTTTAAGATCAAGATTCTCCCCTCCCCTTGCACCCATATGAGTAATCAGTTGACACAGAACCATTTATTGAAAAGACTATTTCCCTTACTGTTGTACAGTGTTACCTTTGTCATAAATCAAATGTCCATATGTGTTTTGGCTTGTTTTGGGACTCTATTGTACCCCATTGGTCTATTTGTCTATCCTTGCCCTGATACCACATCATCTTAATTACTGTAGCTTTATAATAAGTATTGTATGTAAGACTTCCAACTTTGTTCTTTTTCTGAAAAATTATTTTGGCTATTTTGGGTCCTTTGCACCTTTGCATTTCTACAAAAATTTTAGATCTCTTTATAGATTTTCACAAAAATAAACTCTTGGGATTGTGATTGTGATTTCACTTGTGGATTTCAGATTAAAATCAAGAGTAGTTGAAATCTTTACTTAGTTTTCAAATCTATGGTATATGCCTTATTTATATGGATCTTCTTTAGTGTTCTTCAATAAAAATGTGTAATTTCCTTTATAAAGGTCTTGTATAACTTGTGACAGACTTAATTACCTCATACATTTGATGCTATTGTACCTGATGTTTCTATGCTTACTTTTTGTAATTTTTTTGGTTGGAATGTAGAAATGTAATTGCTTATTTATTTTATATCCAGCAACCCTGCTATTAATTCTCTGATTATTATAAATCTAATTTAGGTTATTGTGGATTTTCCACAAAACCAATTATATCATCCAATAATGACAGTTTTGTTCTTCTGGGACTCTGACTAAATGTTTGCTGGACTTTCCCACTATAGCTTCTATGTCTTTTAGTCTTTCTTATTTTTCTTGTCTCTCTCCTCATTCTGCATTCTGGGTAATTTCTTCTGCTCTGTCTTCCAGTTTACTAATTATTCTTCAGCTCTCTGTACTCTAATTTTAAACCCATCCCTTTTGTTTTGAAGTTCAATTGCTACAATTTTCTAGAAGTTTCATTCTGTTCTTTTTCACATTTGCTTGGTACCTTTTAACACATTTTCCTATTTCTTGTAAATGTTTTCAAGTTTGACTTCCATTTCTTTAAACAAAACAAGCAGAGTTTTTTTTTAAATTCTTCAGATAATTCCTTTAGCTGAAGTGTTTATAGATCTGTTTTTTAATGTCTACATTTTCTGGTGAATTTTGATTATTTTTTCCCTCTGTGCTTTGTGTTTTTTGATTGTAATCTGTATATGTATATATGTATATAAGTATGAATATATTTATTTTTTAAAATAATTCTTTGAGGTATAAGATAAAGTTATATTTCTCTGGAGAAGATTTATTTTTGCTCTTGCTAGGTGCCTGATTCATAAATCTAATAGAATAAAATTTCCTGACTTGTAGAATGTTAAGTACAGTTACCAAATGAGGTAAAATAGTCAAAGTCCACCTGCTCCAAAAGAAAAACTAAGATTGGCTTTATGTTTGAGCTGACTACTTATTAAGTATACTATTCTGTAATTTGAGAGAATATGGTTCTGCACTTTCAAAAAGGTTGATAAATTATTTCTAGGCCTAAGTGTCAATTATCCGGCTAAAATGTATGGCCCTTAGTATGGGAATTCATTCTTATCCTGGGCCTTGTCCAATAATTACTACTATGTCTCATTTTTGGAAAAATTTTAGTCAAAAATCATTATTTCCTGGTGGAATTAAGAATAATCACTGCCTCACTGTCTTCTGGCTATTGCCTGAACATTCCTGAAGCATTCTATTATAAATAAAAGCAATATAGACAAGTCATTGTTTTAAGGTGCTTGTCAGTGTCAGAAAAGTTTCCAGTAGATGAAAATAACTTTTTTGGCGGGGAGCTGGAAAAAATTAATTAATTACCACCAGATGTCTCTGATACCATGCCATTTTTATTATCCAATTTAACTAATGTTTATTGAGTATCAGCTAACCTCCCCCATCACTGTATCATACAAAATTGCATATAGATGCATAAAGATGGAAGGAATTTTATAGCAAATACTAATATACCCACTACCTAGATTCCATATTTAATATTTTAAAATTTGCTTTACCACCTAACCATTTACCTGTCTGTATATTCATTGTAATTTTTTATGCATTTCAGAGTAAATTGCAGACAGTAGTGCAGTTCTCCCCTAAGTACTTCATTCAGTATGCCTATCATTAGAGTTCAATATTTATTCAGTTATTTCTCACTGTAGATTCCATATTTCTTAGTCATTCTTGAGGTAAATTTTATATTCTTTGATATTCACAAAATTTCAATGTAACATGCAATGACTTTTGATTAACGTATGCACCCCATCTGTATCAACAGAAGAGCATTAACCATCACCTTAGACATTTCCCTCGGGCTCCTTCTCAGCCATTTCCTGTGACCCCCTCAGAGACAGCCACTATTCTGTGTTTTTCCCATAGATTAGTTTTGCCCTTTCAAGAATCTTACACAAGTGAACTCATACTGTATGTATGCTTTTTGAAGACACTTTTTATTTTAGAATAATTGTAGATTCATAGTTGTAAGAAATAATAGAGAGATTCAGTACACCTTTCAGCCAGTTTTCCCCAATGTTTTCATCCCACCTAACTATTGTACACTATCACAACCAGGAAATTGATGCTGATAGAATCCACCCACTTTATTCAGATTCTACTAGTTTTACATGCACTAATTTGCATGTGTTTGTGTGTGTCTCTGTTTAGTTCTAGGCAATTTAATCACATATGTAGATTCATGTGATCAGCACCAGTCAAGATACAGCATACTTCCACCACAAGGACTCTTTTTTAAGAATTATTATTATTTTTTGAGACGAAGTTTCTCTCTTGTCGCCCAGGCTGGAGTGCAATGGCGCAGTCTCTGCTCACTGCAACCTCCGCCTCCTAGGTTCAAGTGATTCTCCTGCCTCAGCCTCCCAAATAGCTGGAATTACAGGCGCCTGCCACCACCATGCCTGGCTAACTTTAGAATTTTTAGTAGAGACGGGGTTTCACCATATTGGCCAGGCTGGTCATGAACTCCTGACCTCAGGTGATCTGCCTGCATCGGCCTCCCAAAGTGCTGGGATTACAGGGCAGAGCCACTGCACCTGGCCTGTACTACCCTTTTATAGACATAGCCACTTCCCTCCTTCCCCCACAACCCTTGGCAACCATGAATCTTTTCTCCATCTCTATAATTCTGCTGTTTGAGAATGTTATGTAAATGAGATCATACAGAATGTAACCTTCTGGGACTGGCTTTTCTCACTCAGCATAATTCTCTAGAGGTTATTCCAGGACGTTGTGTATATCAGTAGTTCTTTATTGCTGAGTAGTATTCCATGGTGTGTTTGTTCTACTTTGTTTAAACAACTCACCCTTTGAAAGACACTTCGGTTGTTTCCAGTTTGGGGCTATTGAGTAGAGCTGCAATGAATAGTCATATACACTTTTTTGTGTGAATGTAAGTCTTCATTTCTCTGGGATAAATACCCAAGTGTTAAATTGATAGGTCATATGGTAGGGAGATATTTAGTTTTGTGTGTTTGTTTGCTTTGTTTTACATTTTTGTATTATGATAAAATATTACATTTGCCATTTAAACCTTTTTTTTTTTTTTGAGATGGAGTCTGGCATTGTCTTCCGGGCTGGAGTGCAGTGGCGCTATCTCGGCTCACTGCAACCTCCGCCTCCCAGGTTCAGACAATTCTCCTTGTATCAGCCTCCCAAGTAGCTGGGATTACAGGCACCTGCTACCATGCCCAGCTAACTTTTTTTGTATTTTTAGTAGGGACGGGGGGTTTCACCATGTTGGCCAGGCTGGTCTCGAACTCCTGACCTTGTGATCTGCCTGCCTCAACCTCCCAAACTGCTAGGATTACAGGCGTGAGCCACCACGCCAGCCCATTTAAACCATTTTAAAGTGTACAATTTAATGGCACTAATTATAATCTATGCAACCACCGCCACTATCTATTTCAAAACTTTTTTGTCACCCCAATACAAACTCTGTAATTATTAAGCAATAACTCTCTACTTTTCCCTCCCCACTGTACCTGGTAACTTCTAATCTTGCTGTCTTTTTGAATTTGCCTATTCTAGATATTTCATGTAAGTGAAATCATACAATGTTTGTTCTTTTGTGTCTAGCTTATTTCACTTAGCATATTTTCAAGATTCACCCATGTTGTAGCATTTATCAGAACTTTATTCCTTTTGATGACTAAAATTCCATTTATGTACATTCCACATTTTGTTTAGCTATTCATCTGTTGATGGAAATGTAGGTTTTCACCTTTTGGTTATTATGAATAATGTTCCAATGAACACTGTTGTACAAGTATCTGTTTAAATCCCTGTTTTCAATTCTTTTGGGTGTATACCTCGAAGTGGAATTTCTAGGTCATATGGTAATTCCATATTTAGCTTTTTGAAGATGTGTACAGATTTTTATGTGAACATTAGCTTTCATCTTTCTGGAATAAATGTCCAAGAGTGAAACTGCTGAGTCATATGGTAGGCACTTGTTTGGTTATGTAAGCAGCTACCAAACTGTTTTTCAGAGCAGCTGTACCATTTTACCTTCCTATCAGCAGTGTATCAGTGATCCCGCTTCTCTGCATTCTTGCTATCACTTAGGATTATCACTGTTAAAAATGAATTCTGGTAGATGTGTAGTGACATCTCATTGTAGTTTAACTTGTATTTGCCTAGGGCCTAATGATGTTGAACATTTTTCCTGTGCTTATTTGCCATCTGAATATTTTCTTCGGTGAAATATGTCTCTTAATGTCTTTTCAAACTGGCTTTTTAAAAAGCTGTTGACTTTTGAGAGCTCTTATGTACTCTAGGTACAAGTCCTTTGTTGGTTACGTGGTTTGCAAATATTTTCTCCCAGTCTGTGCGTTTTCAGTCCTCTTTACAGGGTCTTTTACAGAGCAAACTTAAAAAAAATAGCTTTATTAAGATTCAGTTCACATACCACATGGTTCACTTATTTAAAATGTACAATTTAATGGTTTTTCATATATCCGCACATATGTGCAACCATCACCACGGTCAACTATAGAACATCTTCATCAACGCAGGAAAACTTTGTACCCTTAGCTATTCCCTCTATATGTAGACTTTTGTGACTGGCTTCTTCCAGAATGCTAGTTGTGAATAATGCAGGAAATTGATGTTACTAAATGAGTAAGATTTGGGCCATCTTGTGCACTAACAAATCTCTTTTTAAAATTATTATTTTATTTTATTTTACCTTGTGTAGGGACAAAGTCTCACTATGTTGCCCTGGCTGATCTCAAACTCCTGGCCTCAAGTGATCCTCTCACCTTTGGCCTTCCCAGGTATTGGGATTACATGATTGAGCCACCATGCATGGCTAACAAAGTCTCTTAAAAAAGAAAAATTATTGTCCTAATCTTAACCTGTAATATTAATACAAAATATGTAGTAACATAATCTGTCTATTGTTATTTTAATAACTTGTATTTCTATATACCATATGACTATGTAAAACTGAAAGTTCTTGTAAAATACCATTTATAATTATTCCAGAGAAAATGAAATACTTACGTATAAATCTAACAAAACATGGCCACATCTGTATACTGAAAATTATAAAATGCTGATGAAAAAAGAAAAATCAAAGATGACCTAAATAAATATTTTAAAAATACCTTTTCTAGTATTATAAGGGAATTTATTAACATTTTATTTTAAAAAATATACTTTTTCTAATGATAGCAATTATTATCTCCCTTATATAAGGCAATAATGAAACAGAAAATGAAAGTTATAAAATCAGAGGTTGTACATAATTCACTTTCTATAGGTTTCCATAGTCTTTGAAAATTAAGATTCTTATTAAGTCACATGTGTACTTTAAAGACAATACATTCCAATTACATATAAGAATGATACTGCTCTATAGCCTCATAGGTTTTTATTTGAACCACTCAAGGGCCAGGCACAGATCTCTGTTAAATTTGATAGTCAGCATTTTCATTTTTGGATTCATCACTCTCTCTATGTGATCTTTTTATTCACAGACGATGCTTCTGACTGGTTGTCAGTAGCGCATGTGCTCTAAGTTATTTTTATGACCCGTCAACCAGATAGTAATTGAAATCCTGCTGTGTGACCTGTTCTGGGTGACATGGGAGCAGATCAAAGATGTGGAGGATATGCATTCTGCCCTCTGAAATCTCACAGTGTACTTCGGCAGACAGGTTATTGCAAGATACTACAGAATATCAAAGTGCGTTGTGCAGACACTTAGAGGAGAGTTCAGATTTTAAAAGACAGCAACCATGATCCACCCACAGTAAACACATAATAAGTTAGGAAAGAGAGATTCTTATTCCTTCCCTAGAGATGGCATTTCCCTCTTTTATTTTCCTCATAGCTCTAAGTGTGCATTTAAATATTTATTTGCTCTTACTTACATTCTCGTCTGTCTCCCCACAAGAATGTAAGTTCCATGAGATTTCAGGTTCAATATGAAAAGTGGACCTTCTAAACAAATGAAATACTTACTTTATAAATGACACCCAAAAGCGAGGCTCTGTGTGCTTCAGAGAGCAGAGAGGACTTCCCTGGGGCGGTAACATTTGCTCTGTGCCAGGAGAAAATGCAAAGGATACATTTATAGAAGTGGAGCTGCTGCTGGGTCTAAGGGAATGCATGTTTCACATTTTGTTAGATCCTGTCAAGTTGCTACGTTGTAGAGCAATGTCTAACTTGTCTTCCTGCCTTTCCACATTTATTGAGCACCTATTCTCTGCCAGAGACACTGTTCTAGAATTTGAAGAATGAGCTGGAGTTTATTTGGCAGGGACAGGTGTGAAGAGGGATGATATTCCAGGCACAGGGAGCACCAGGAGCACAGGCATGGAGAGCTGGAATGACATGCAAACAATTGTGTATTTTGGTGGGGAATGGCCAGACATAAAGAGGTAAAGGAATTTAGGGCCAGGTCCAGAATTAGGTGAGCTGAAGACAGGGCAGATCCCTCAGTGGAAGTAATACACATCAAATTTTGGAATGGCAAGACAAGAGAATCTAAGTTAACGATGAGTAGGGACATGAATCAATTTCCGTGGATTATCTCCTGCCTACTCTCTCTTACTTCTTTCCTGTGTGTCTAACTTGTCTTTCTGCCTTTCCACATTTATTGAGCACCTATTCTGTGCCAGACACTGTTCTTGGTGCTGAGGAGAACAAGGCAAAGTCCTGCTGTCATAGAGCTTGCATTCTAGTGGAGGAGACATACAATAAACAAAGAAAGTAGGAGAGGAATGAAGGAGGGAAGAAAGGAAAAAAGAAAGTCTAGAGGGTAATACAGGCATACCTTGAAGAGATGATGGGTTCTGTTCCAGATCACCACAAAAAAATGAATATCACAATAAAGTGAGTCACATGAATTTTTTGGTTTGCCAGTGCATATAAAAGTTATGTTTACACTATACTGTATTGTAGTCTATTAAGTGTGCAATAGCGTTATGACTAAAAAAAAATCCTTAATTTAAAAAATATATTCTTGCTAAAAAATACTAACAGATGAGCACATGTTGTTGGAGAAATGGTGCCTGTAGACTTGCTCAATACAGGGTTGGTACAAACCTTCAATTTGCAAAAAACACAGTTAACTGCAAAATGCATGAAAGCAAAGCACAGTAAAACGAGGTGTGCCTGTAAGTGCTATGATAGAAATAACTAAGTCGAGGAGAGTTTGGTGTGAGAGTTATATAATTGATGGCTGTGGTGGAGGGAACAGGCAACCTGGAGAGCAGATGCTGTACCCTCACCTCCTGCTGAAGTCCTGCCCTGCCCCATTTGCAGCAGCTGTCACTGATCACACAGGCTGATGGGATTTCTCTCCTCTCTGAACTCAGCTCACTCTGATTTTGTGGCACCTCTCTCCTTCTGGCTTCTGTTTTTGTTGTTAATCTTCCCTGTTCAACTGCAAGTTCCTTGATATGGTTAGGCTTTGTGTCCCCACCCAAATCTCATCTTGATTTATAATCCCCATAATCCCCGTGTGTCAAGGGAGAGACCAGGTGGAGGTAATTGGATCATGGGGGTAGTTTCCCCCATGCTGTTCTCATGCTAGTGAGTGAGATCTCATGAGATCCGGTGGTTTTATAAGTGTTTGGTAGTTCGTCCTGCATTCATTCTCCTTCCTGCTGCCTTGTGAAGAAAGTGCCTTGCTTCCCCTTCGCCTTCCACCATGATTGTAAGTTTTCTAAGGCCTCCCCAGTCATGCTGAACTGTGAGTCAATGAAACCTCTTTCCTTTATATATTATCCAATCTTGGGCAGTTCTTTATAGCACTGTGAAAATGGACTAATACCCTCCTTGAGGACAAGGGCTGAGTTTTTTCATGTTTAGATCCCACCCTGGAGCACAGTCCCTTGAAGCACATAACCCTTATTTTTAAAATGAATACCAGTGTTGAAAACTTAGCTAGTTACATTTTCTGTTTTTCTTTTCCCCTGTGTCTCAAAACATTTGCATGAAACATAGTCTCGGCTGCTGAGGAGTCCTTTTGCTCCTGTTGCGTAGTTGCTGCCTGCGTCTTTAATCCTACGGAGGTGACAGCCTTTGTTCCATTCAGGGCAAGATGAAGGGCCTCTAGTAGCGTGCTCCTGACCTCATAATGAGAATTACCAGCAGGACTGGATGGATTCCTAAGGAATGTGAGCCTGCTCTCTTGTAAATGTTTTTAATAATAAATGATAAGAAAGGCAAAAGCACAATGTTTTTATTTCTTTATTATGGAAAGTCCTTGTAGATGTTCAGTGCCCAAATTTAAACTAAAAAAGAAAAGCATCATTTTGGGCCTTGGGTTTCATATCATGAAGTAATTTGTTTGGAGTGAGATAATGCTTCCTTTGGGATCAGAGGAGTTTCTGGAAATTATGAATGCACCTTGTTTTTTGGCTTAATTGCAGAAAGTTTTGATAAGGGTGATTGTATTAGCAAGAGCTTTCCAGAGACATAGAAATAATAGGCAATATAACTCTGTCTCTATGTCTAATCTCTGTCTCTATTATCTTCATCTCCATCTCTTGATCTGTCCCTCTATTATAAGGAATTGGCTCATGTGGTTATGGAGGTGGAGAAGTTCAAAGATCTACAGCTTGCAAGCTGGAAACCCAGGATAACCTGGGTTCCAGTTTGAGTCTGAAGGCCTGAGAACCAGTAGAGTCAATGGTGTAAGTTCTAGTCTGAATCTGAGTCTGAAGTCAGGAGAAGACAAATATCCCTGCTGGGAGACAGGAATAGAGACAAAAATTCTCTCTTCCTTCAACTTTGTTCCATTCAGGCCTCCAACAAACTGGGTAAGGCCCATCCACACCGGGGAAGGCAGTCTGCTTTACTCCGTCTACCAGTTTAAATGTCAATCTCATCCAGAAACACCCTCACAGACACATCCAGAATAATGCCAAACCAAATATCTGGGCACCCTCTGGCCTAGTCAAGTCGACACATTAAAATTAGCCATCACAATGATGTTAGATTGTGACCGGTGGGTTTAAGTGGGAAATGGATTATGATTAGAAATGTGAGTTAGCTTTGTCCTGAAAACCTTCAGAAAATCATAACTTTAGGTCCTTGTAGGAGAAGTCACCTTTTGATAGGTGGCAGGAACGTGGCAGGAAAAGCTCTTTAGTATCAGATTCTAAAAATATGAACTGTTAGCACCAGAAGGAGAATTAGTGAGCCAGCCTCTTCATCATATACTGATAGAAGTGAGAGCCAGAGCCGTGAAGGACTTACAGTCAGGCAGTGGTTCTGACATGTTTACAACCTAGGTCTTTTGATTTGTTTACATTCCTCTATGTTGTTGAAATGTGATGAGTGAAGGAGCTTGGTGACTGTAAAATATTACACATATATGAACTACTATCATCCCATCATCTCATTGTGCTGTCTCTTATCCTAGCTTACTATTAGTGTGACATTGACCTAGTCATTTGATCTCCCTGGGCTTTAGCTTACTTACTCTTCCATAGCTCATTTTCAAGATAATAGAGATAGTGGTTGAAAGAACTTTAGAATTCACCAAAATCCTCGTCCTTTGCTTCCATTGACTCTCCTTTTGTGTCACCTCTTGCCTCTTTCTGCCCATCCTATTTCCTGACCTACTGGCTGAACTGAAAGCACAATTCCCCAAATACCCCAGGTTCTTTTTTTTTGTCTCAGATCATCTGCACATGATGTGCCCCCTGCTCTCTTTACCCTGATAAATCCTATTATTTTTAAGGCTCAATTTGAGCATCAACTTCTGAAGATTTTCTTGGATGCTGTCTTCTGTCTTATAAGCTTCCCCAGCACCCAATGCCTCCTGCTATCACAGTGTTTATTGCACTGTATTGTAACTGTCTACTAAGATCTCTCTTTTTCCAGGCTGTGAGCTCCTCAACTCTGAATACCAGTGCCTGCAGTGTACCTGAAACATAGAAGAGGCTCAATAGATGTTTGTTTAATGATATGTAGATAGATTGCTGATTAGTTATTTCCAAGAGATGACACTGTCTTTTCTTTCACAGCTCCTGGGAAGCCCCTGAGTGCTACTTTCCTAATGGAAAGAGCTCAGAGGGAATGGCTTCTGAACCTTCACCACCGAGGACAGCATGAAACTAGCCACTTGCCACCTGGCTATACCTAATATGCTAAACCACGTATAAAGAAGGGAGCTCCAGAAAGATATATTGCAAGCCCCCAAGAAGGTATGACTCCTTGTGAGTTTGCAAGATCTAGCATACACAGGCAGGCTCTTTATTCTGGGGAGGTAGGTGTGAGGTTTTTCTCTGCTACTGGAGGATGGGAAGAGGTAAGCCATTCTCTAAATCTCAGACGTTTTTCTCTCTGAGTTTGTGGAGTGGTTTCTAATGTAAGTGCTAACTTACACTGCTGCTAATTGCTGCTGATTGCTGGTAAATTGCTGGCAATAGCAACTGGCTGTCCTGGCAGCAGCAATGGCATATCCCAAGATAGCAGAAGCAGGGATGGAAAGCTGTAAGTGGTGCTGGGATGCCTGGATGAGAAGCCCAGATTGCCAAGGCAGCCTAACAAGCCACTTGGCAAGGGGAGCCCAGAAGGAAAACCTCACTTGGAAACCCAAGGCCACTAAGAGGTAGGGAAACAGAGAGCATGATTCCAGCAGACACTGGGACTCTGCTGCATTAATCTTCTTGTTAAAAGTTGAATGGATGCCACCAACCTTGAGGAAAGTTGCTTCAGTAGCTCAGTGTGTCAGAATTCTGAAGAAATACAAGATAAAATAAGGGGAGTAATATCAAATGGAAATAAGGAAATTCAAGATTTTGGTAAACTGATAAAAATTAGTGAAGGGCATGCATGCTGACATGTAACAGAAGATTATTCCAGAATATTAGGATTACCTAATAATTATTGGCCCATCCTTCTTCTCTCCAGCACACTTTTAAGGGAGAACTTTCTTCTTCACTTCTGATTTTCCTCTTCTCCTGGGCTGGTGTGAAAATGTGTACAGAAGAAGTCCTTTCCATGTATGATTGATTGATTCATTGAACAAACGTTTATTGAGCCCAGTGACTGCACTATCCTAGGCTTTAGGCCTATAACATGATATTAGATGGAATTTAACTTGTTTCAGGCTTTTTCTGCTCTTTCCTTACTCCTTTGACAGTTTAATGCAGCTATCAACCCTGCCTGGATGCTCCTTCCTTTTCTTTTTTAGGTTGGGATGGATGGGGGTGGGACAGGTGGGACTACCTGTCCCTGAGGCAGACAGATGATGTTCCAGAGGGAGACTAGGGCACTTTCTTGGTAATTTATAGGTCATCAATAGACATAAAGGGAAAGGAAGTGCCACTTGAAGTTACTGTGTCAGCTGAGGACTCAAGCATATGAACATGTGATGTACCATTCCCTACTCATTGGAACACCTATAGGTATTTTTAAACCCGTTTGACACATGAAGCATATTAGGGAATTTGCCCAATATCATATATCCAGTAACTGGGAGAACTGAGATTTGAACTAAGATTAGTTTAAATCTGAATGTCATATTCTTTTGGCTGCAGCCTTTACATCCCTCATTCAAGGCAGTAAAAGATGGGAGTAGCACCATACTTATCTGTCCCTTTTATGAGAAAAGAAAAAACTACCTTGGACAACCCCAGCAGACTTCCGCTTGTTTCCCACTGACCAGAATTGTATTACGAGGACCCCTTAGGCGACCCTCTTATATGGCTCCTTATATCCCCTCCACCAGCTGCAAGGAAGGCTGGGAAGGCAAGTGTTTGGCGTTTCTATCCCATATAGTGAAAAGTGACAAGGGAGTAGGGAGTTGAGACAATCAACAGAGGCTGACTTCTTTTTACTACAACTTTTGTGCCACATTCTTTCATTAGATAACTTTGCATATTTTATATGATTTTAATCAATTAATGCAAGACTGCTCACTTTCTGGGTTTTGAAGGTGACAGCATATCTCTGATTTATTATGTATTGATTTTACAGTTCAATTCTGAATATATTTTAATTTTTCCTGTCTCTGAGTTTATGAGGGACACTTATTCAGAAAGCCCATAGGGGCTAACAATAATGCCTGTGGTGCCAGGATCAGAGATCAAGAGTGGAAAGTCCTGAACATATTCTCTGTCACATGGCAAGCATTCAGCAAATAGTTACTGCTATGGTTTAAATGTCCCCTCCAAAACTCCTGTTGAAATTTAATTGTCATTGTAACAGTATTAAGAGGTGAGACCATTAACAGGCAATTAGGTCATGATGGCTCCATCCTGATTAGTGGATTAATAGCAATTATAAAGGGGCATGAGGCTGCAAATTCTCTCTCTTGCTCCCTCTTGCCCTCTTTGCCTTTCCACTGTGTGATGCCTCCTGCCATGTTATGATGCAGCAAGAAGACCTCGCCAGATGTCAGCACCATGTTATTGGACTTCCCAGCCTCTAGAATAATAAGAAATACATTTCTACTGCTTGTAAATTACCCAGTCTGTGGTATTCTGTTATAGCAGCACAAAATGGACTAAGATAGTGACTACTATAATTAGTCATCCTTTTTACCTTTGGAAGAGACTTGGATGATAGAGGAAGATCTCAGAGGGAAGTGACTGGCTATGCAGGTAGTGTTGACAAGTGGGGTTTGGATGTATGAACCCTAGTTTAAGACACCAGGATGATGCATTTTTGCCTGAGAGTAGAGAGTGGATGGAGGGGTGAATTTCATTTGCTCAGAAGCTAGCTAACAGCTTTAAACTGAATAGGGAAAGGAAAAGAACAGAAAACTACAGAGAAATCAGTGAAATCAGTTCTATAGAAAATGGAAATTGTGAGTTCTATAGAGAAGGGTAAAGTTGTGGAAATTTGTAGTATGTCACAGGAGAAACAATAGGGGAGGAATCTGGAAATTATAACACTGCATTGTCCTTTCATTGGCTGACCTCATTGTACTACAATTGTGTCGTATTTACATTTATCTTGCCTTATAAACACAACCCGAGATAAGACAAGCACCATCCTAACTTTCTTAAAGGGGATGGAATTAGATTCCAGACCTAGAGATGACATCAAGTCGAGATGATGGCTTAGGTGAAGGGATATTCTCAGGTGACTATGTGAGGGATCTATGGAAAACAATAATAGTATCCCTTAAATGACATTTACTATGTTGTGGGCACTATTTTAAGTACTTCACCAAGATTATTTCATTTAATTTTCATAACAGCCCTAGGTGGTAGATAGCATTCTTATCTTCATTTTATGACTGAGAAAACTGAAACATATGGAGGTTAAGTGACTTGACTTATGTCACACAGCTCATAGAGGTTTAAACCCAGCTGACTTGCCCTGGATGCCAGGCCAGTTCGCTGTGTCTATGCAGATAAATTCTGTTGGCTTAAACTCATTTCTTTCTTTGATCAGAATTACTAGGTGGCAATTAGGGGCAATGTGGTTACAATGTGTGTTTGCTTTTGAGAATATTCAATTCTATTGTAAAAGAGGAATATGTTTATAAACCATAGGTGACACATTTTACGGGATGTTAGACATAGATTAGCAGTCAGTCGGTAGAGCATGTGTGGGCTAAACAGAGATAAGAAGGGCTAAAAAGACCAAAAGATCCCTAATATTCATGAGGCTACAGACTCTAAATATTCATTATACACTACATATGTGTGACATATGAGATTCTAAATATAAAAAAGCACATGTATTCAGGTTACATTTGATGAACACATAATATTCATGAGGTCCTAATTCTTAGCACCCATTCTGCCCATGTGCCATTTGCCCAAGAAACACAAATAAACCTAGGTTGGTTCATCAGCTAAATGGTGAGCAGCAGCTGAATCTCTTTAATGCAGCCAATTGTGTGTCATTGGCCCAGGGAAACTTCCATCCATGAGTCCTCCTGCTCAAATCTCCATTCTAGTCCTTGTAACCATGCCATCAGTAGGAAAGGCTAATGATGTACATGTGGGGTGGGTGTGTGTGTGTGTGTGTGTGTGTGAGAGAGAGAGAGAGAGGAGAGAGAGAGAGAGAGAGGAGAGAGAGAGAGAGAGAGACAACAAATGAACACTGCTAACCTCCAGGATTCAAGCAGTAACGTCATCCTATCCTCTCTAATACTCATCCCTGAGTGTGTTAACTTATTGTGGTCTCTTTCCCCTTCTTTCTCACTGTGTGTTATAAATTAATTTTCATAAACAATCCCATGATATCCTGGTAGTATATTTGGAGCCTATAATACATCCAGATAATTTCCCACATGACAGTGGTAGACACAGGCTGTTGGGACCTCAGCAAGGCCCTGCCCAATCATGCCTAAGATTCTGGTGGGCACAGATAAGCTGGGAGGTACTACAGAGAGTGGAACTCCTGGTCTGCTGCTGGTGGCAATATTAGAAGGCCAGTGCCACAAGAAGGGGGTTTCTGGTAATGCTCCATCTTGTTGGTCTGTTCTGGTGATAAGTGAAGACACACAAGGTAAGTTAAATGTAAACATGAGGAAACTATTGAAAGGTTTTCATGTTGGAGAGGAGTTTCATCTTTTCTCATTCCGTGAGTTGAGCTGGGAAAATCAATTTCATTTTGGGGCAGATTATGGGATGTGAGGGGGTGGCAAAGTGTTGGGCCTGGGCCAGAGAATGTAATGGGGTTGGGGACTTGGAGGCACAGAGTAGAAACTATGGGGAAGCTGGAGGCAGAGCAGCCAAGTCCACAGAACTGAGTGAGCTCAGGCAGGGAAGAGTGAGAACAAGGCCCAACACCGGGTGTGTTATGGCAGGAGGGAGGTAAGAAATCAGGTCCCAGGTGAAGAGTGCCACAGAGCAAGAGGTGAACAAAATGTGGGGCACCCCAGTTGAAGGGGCTAGTGGTTTTCCTGGAAAATATGAAGGAAGCCACTATCACCCAGATTCCTGGAAACCAAATCTCTTCAATCTGAGGGTTTGTTTTGCCAGTGATAAGCCAGCCTGGCTCACTACAAATTATCAGCAGGTCCAGCGGAGTGTGGACACACTCAAGGCTGGCCCAGCAATCACTTGAGATCCTGTCCTTACTATTTCTAATGAGTTCTTATACTATTCCCTTCAAACTCTGAATCATTGTGATGTGAGCCTTTGGATGGGGACTTTGAAATCTAGTTTTCTCTAAAGAAGTTTTCATAGTTTTTTGACCTTGACTCAGGAAGAAACACATTTTACATCACAATCCAGTATACATATACCAATGTATGCCTATGTATAACATTGAAACAAGAATTTCATGAAATTTACCTTTACTGCATTTGATGAACTCCAGTTAGTCCATTACTTTTCACTTTAAAAATGCTAATCACAACACACTAAATTGATGTGCATCCCACTAATCAGTTGTCTTGATCCATTTTATGCTGTTGTAACAGAATATCACAGACTGGTATGTTGTGGTATTCCACAGGAAAAAAAAAAAGTACATGATTTATGGTTCTGGAGGCTGGGAAGTCCAAGATCGAGGGGCTACATCTGGCCTTTGTACTGTGTCGTAACATGGCAGAAGACATTACATGGTAAGAGAATGTGTGAGAGGACAAAAAGGGGCCAAACTCACTTTTTAAACAAACCCACTCCTGCAATAATGACATAAATCCATACTCATACTATTTATTTGGATATTTCAATTCTCCTTCCACAAATGAAGAAAACAAGGATCAAAGAAGTTACATGGTTCATCAATAGTTACAGAGGTAAGTAGTGCGATAATTGGAACTTAAACCAGGACTGTTTGACCGTAGCTTCAGGACAAGGTGCTTTTGGTCCTGATGAGATTCCCACCCACAAACCTCTCCTATACAGCAATTCTGGAACTTGAATTACTTTTTCATTTCCCTTCACGAAGTCCAAGCCCTCTCTTTCCTATATATTTGTGGAAGCTAAAACAATTCCATCTTGGTTGCTAACCCACCTGATTAACCCTGATTAACCCTGTTCTAGGAAGCCCTCTAAGATTTCCGGTTTATCTATTGTCCCTTGTGTAAGAGCACGTACTTGCCACGAATCCTGTCCTTAAGTCTAAACAATCTTGAGATTATCATACTTCAGTTGTCTGACACATCCCTTCTGAATCATATGCACCCTTTCCCTGTGGTATATAAGCTCTGTGTCTGGGAGGTAATGGCACTGGAATCCATCCTCTTGCCGGGCGCAGTGGCTCACACCTGTAATCCTAGCACTTTGGGAGGCTGAGGCAGGGGGATCATCTGAGGTCAGGAGTTCGAGATCGGACTGACCAATATGGTGAAACCCCATCTCTACTAAAAATACAAAATTAGCTGGGTGTAGTGGCACATGCCTGTAATCCCAGCTACTTGGGAGGCTGAGGCAACAGAATCGCTTGAACCTGGGAGGTGGAGGTTGCAGTGAGCTGAGATCATGCCATTGCACTCCAGCCTGGGCAACAGGTGTGAAACTCAGTCTCAAAAAAAAACAAAAACAAAAACAAAAAACAAAAACAACAAAAAACAAACCACCCTCTTGTCTTGCGACTGCTGAAGACACAGACAGGGCTTCTGTTTGTAAGTCCTTATTAAAAGTTTCTTTTGGAGAAACTGGACTTATCAGCTTCTTTCTTCAGCCTCTCAGTTTTCTTGGACTTTGGGGGTAGGTTTGCATATATCTATCCTCCATGGACAGTGTGCCATTGAAATAAAGATTTAATGTCACAAACTTCCTTGTCTTGTACAGGTATGTCTGGTGGCTGTCCTCAGCCCCAGAGACTGAGGTATATATAACAGTATATATAACTTCATCTTAATCCTCACAAGCGTTTCTAAGCAACGTTTTGACTGATACAAGAGCTGACATTGCAGAAGCAGCTGTTCATTCTGTTGTCTCCAATGACATGTGACAGTCTTCCTCCTTAATTAGGAATAGGATGTATGTATGATTTATATCCCCAAGTAATGCCTCTCTAACAGGTGAAATCTCAATAGTCAATATTTGAAATATTCCTTTATAAAGCCTAAAGTTAATACAACAGAATGTGAATGACAACATGGCAGATACACCAGTCTGTGGTAAAACTCCATATTTTTCTGTATCTTCACTATGTATGAAGTAAATGTGGCAATACATATAGAGGCCAAGGATTATAGAATTTTAAAGCTTCAATTTGTTTAATTTTGGGGTTAATGTCCTTGTGCTTGGAGGAAATTTTGAAATGGGTTGGGGGTAGTTTTATTGCGACATGGGACATGAATCATGTCTAAATAAGTGGAAAGGATACTAGAATTATTTCAAAGAATAGAAGCTTGGTCATTTAAAACACATTACATTTTTTCTAATTATACAATGAATATCCATTTATTATAGACAATTTTGAAACAAAAAATGTGTGAAGAAAAAACCCTACTCTCAATACCCCAAATCAAGTACTGTTAACAGTTTTGGTGTATTTCCTACCAGTCTTTTTTCAACATGTTGCTACATAAACGTGCTCATTTTTACAAAATTGGGATCAAATGAATTATGCTGAAATTGAAAATATAGTTTTATAATCTTTGCTTTTTTGTTACTTATGCTTGTGTCAAGAAATTTCCTCATTTCACTAAATATTCTTTGAAAATGTATATTTTAAAATGTATTCCTTTCCTGGACATTCTGGTTTATTTTTAGAATTAAGTGTATGATTAAATATTCCTATGTTTTTATATGCCAAATTGTGAAATCCCTGCATACAAGCAAAGTGATGCAAAAAGGAGGAAAACTTATTGAAGACATGGCTAGTTTATGTAAAATCGACTTAACGTTAACATTACCTGTTGACAATACTTTAGCATTAACTTCCCTGTACGGTGCTTTACTCATCTGTAAAATGGAGGTGACACACTGCTTTTTTTCTGTTTGTTTTAGATGGAGTCTCACTCTTTCGTCAGGTTGGAGTGCAGTGGCGCCATCTCGGCTCACTGCAACCTCCGCCTCCTGAGTTCAAGCCATTCTCCTGCCTCAGCCTCCCGAGTAGCTGAGATTACAGTGTGCACCACCATACCCAGCTAATTTTTGTATTTTTAGTAGAGACAGGGTTTCAGCATCTTGGCCAGGATGGTCTCGATCTCCTGACTTCATGATCTGCCCACCTCAGCCTCCCAAAGTGCAGGGATTACAGGTGCGAGAACATAGGTAATTGTTTACTTGTATTTGGTTAACACCCCCCTTTCTGTGCTCTGATTGGAATGCTATCCATGTCCTGGCAGTGATCGATGTTAGCTGATGGTGCTGATCCATTGAATAATTGTTGTCAACTTCAGAAGGAATGCCTTTTATTAATGCCATTGCTTGACTAATAGATTTCCCTTTAAATGCCAAGTATCCATAATAAAATATTTCAATAAGACTTTGTTAGTTACTTTTTTTTAAAAAAAGGTTATTTCGTAAAGAAAGGAGTTTGAAAGGACAAATACTCCTACCATTTCCTGTATTACTATTCACTTCTTAACTCAGCGAAGCAAGTGTCAGGAAGGCACCTGGGGCTGGGCTTGGGGCTGCTCTGGGCTCCAAGGATGCTGTCTGTGGTGGCTGCCCTTTAATTGTTCACTGTGACTGGAACTTTTGGTTGTTCTGCTTCTATTTAATATTTCCCATAAAGATTTGATTTTTTTCTCTGTGTTGTATTAATTATTAAACTAATTTTGTAACAGTGATTTTCAAACCATGATCCACAGACCTGAAGGGTGAGGTTTCTCAAGTGACCTGGAAACTTGACAAATATGCTGGCTCTAGATCTTAAATCTAGAGATTTTGACTTGATAAATGTGTGACAGCACCCACATTTTAAGGACCACTTTCCTGGTGTCTTAGTGCATTTGGGCTCCTATAACAGAATACCATAAACTGAGTGGCTTATAAATAGCAGAAATTTATTTTTCACAGTTCTGAAGGCTGGGATACCTATGATCAAGGTGCATTTTCAGTGTCTGGGGGGTGCCTGCTCTGGTTCATAGATGGCTGTCATCTCGCTTTAACTTCATGTGGTGGAAGAGGTGAGAGAGCTCTCTGGGATCTCTTTATCATAAGGGCACTAATCCCATTGACAAGGGCTTTACCCTCATGCCCTACTCAACCCCCGAAAACCCCACCTCCAAATAGCGTCACATTGTGTGATTAGGTTTCAACTTATGAATTTGGGGGAAATACAACTGTTTAGCCTATAGCACATGGGGAGGGGCCTGGGTAGTGGTAGGCTTATGGGTGGGCTTTAACAACCCCTTTCTCTATTCTATTAGAATAGAATTTTTTTAAGTCTGAAAATAGCCATTCTAAAGAATGCTCTGTGTATTCCACCCTAACATAAGCTTCAGAAAAGCACTGACTTTCAGAAGCTTACAGAGAACCAGGGGCTTGCTTATAAGAGGTGACTCTATAACACAAGGTGGCCACCAGCTACTGCGTTGCTGGAAAGGGTAAAATGCTTTGTCCACTACTACCTTCCTCTTGTCCTTGCCCACCTCTGAGATTGACTCTGCAGTCTATGAGTCAGTTTAGCGCTTAGAGTGACGCTACTGGATGTTTTTATGAAAAAATGAGAAAAGGGACTGGGTGCAGGGTGCAGTGGCTCACGCCTGTAATCCCAGTGCTTTGGGAGACTGAGACAGGAGGATTGCTGGAGACCAGGAGTTCGAGACCAGCCTGGGCAACATGGTGAAAGCCCGTCACTGCAAAATATGCAAAAATTAGCCATGTATGATGGCATGCACCTGTAGTCCTCACTACTTGTAGTCCCAGCTACTGAGGCAGGCTCATCACTTGAGCTCAGGAGTTTGAAATTACCTTGAGCTATGATTGTGCCACCTGGGCAACTATGATTGTTACCAGCCTGGGCAACAGAGCGAGACCATGTCTTAAAACAAAACAAAACAAAAATGGGGTGTGTAGGAGGGAGAGAGAGAGAGAGGGCAGAAAGATTTTCAATAGCATACAAATATGATAGTAATGTGCTTCACAATTTTTGGTGTGGAGGAGTCGTATGGATCATTCCTCATGTGAATATGTTGCTTCTTCCAAGTGGGTTGTTGAAAACAAGAATAATAAGTTATTTAAAACAATGTTGAATTAGGGGGTCAATAATTATGTTTTAAATACCTCAACATACACATGTTATATATGCACATGCATTTGAATTGTTTGGACTCCACTCAAATTTGGGCAGTCATTCGCCCCAAGTAAAATGTGTGTTTCCAGGGATGGTTAGATTATATTTAACCAGACAACATACTCTACAGACATTTTTATTTTATCTTATTATTTTTAATTTTTTTCATTGAAAAGAAAAATGGCATATGTTTACTATGTATAACATGATATTTTGACATCTGTAGATATTGTAGAATGGCTAAATTATGCTAATTAACATATGTATTAACTTACATAACACTTTATGTAGTCAGAACACTTAAAATCTACTTTCAGAAATTGCCACGTAAACAATATTCATGTTGTTAACTGTAGTCATCATCATGTACAACAGATCTCTTGAACTTACTTCTGGGACCAGACATTTTGTTAACATTGTAAATGGGGTAATAATTAGTGGTTTGCTATTTTGTACAATGGCTTTTAGAAATTGTTTATCTTTCCCTAAAATTATTGGTGTTTAAGATATATGGACTGACCAAAATATTTTAAAGATGCTTTCCCACTCTGCACAAAAGAGAGTAAGAAGCTAGGAAGCCCATCTCCCTTTACATATGGCGTTGGTGCTTGAGATTTGAATATGACATGCTCTTAAATTCCCACATTTAGAAGATTCTGGTCACTTGATACTGACTGAGAGGTTAACCAAATTTTGCTTCTGGAATTCACGTTTTTATTGATATTTTAAAAATTGCAAGGTATAGTCGGAACACTTAAAAAGACGGAGCCTAGGACTTCTTCCAGCTAAAAAACAATCGCTTTGTGCTAGCTGCTAATAAATGCTTATATTTGTGGCAAAATTTAATCTGAGACTTGTTTTATCTGTAACTTGCCACAAATATAAGCATTTACTAGCAAGCTAGTACAAATGGACTTTCATATAACAATATTTATGATGTCAGGATTAGAATTCAACAAGTTTTTAAATATTGAAACAAACTATTCAACAAGAAAGCTTGTCTTTGCCTTAAAAAGAAACCCAATTTCCTGATGCTACATATCAGAATAAATACAGATTAAACTTGAATTTTATGATAATTAGTATATTATTCACCTTCCAATATAATGACTAAGTGGTGCTTTGTCTTTTTAAAACACCTGTGCCAATCGTCTTTCTATTTCTTTAAATATTCTTCATGAAGTAGCTAAAGGAGAAGCATTTCTTCGTCTGGGAAGATGGAGTTGACATACTTTTCCCTATTCGTTCTGCTAAATACAACTGAAAAACCCTAGACAGTGTTCATAAAATTAACATAAGAAGATTCTGAAATATGGAAGAAGAAGGTAGATCAGTTAGAGACCTCAGAACCCAAGAAACAACATAGTGGTGGGTTCTTTGGATTTTTTTTTTTTTGGTCTAAGTCTCAGACTTTAACAAGCTGGCAACTTGGAAACACCATGTGCACATGCGTGCACTCTCTCTCTCTCTCTCTCTCTCTGACACACACACACACACACACACACACACACACACGCCCCAACACACAAAACTGCTTTCTTTAGCCAAAGGACGAGGAACAGGGCATCTTAGCAAGACAAAAAACTTTTAGGAAACTACTCTATTCCAGTTAAACACCACAGAAAAACTATGACAAAGACTCTCATCCTCACCAGATTGTAACAAGGAGAACTTCACCTGGGCAGGTGTCAGAAGAAACCTAGAAGACAGTCAGGACTTTCATCACCCTCAGTGGTGATAAGACCACATCTCTGAACCCCCTGGTGTCAGTAGAGGTATATATTATGAATATATAATGTAAAACCTAATCAACCACTAAAAAAACTATACAAAAAGATACATTTAACTATACACACACACACACACACACACAGAGATAATATATATATAGATACATCTAAATGGAATTCTAAAAAATGTTCAAGTAACCCACAGGAAAATGGGAAAAAGAAAGAGAAATGAAAAACTGAAATGAAAATAAAATGGCAGACTTAAACCATAACATATCAATAATTGCATTAAATGTAAATCATTTAAATATACCAACTAAAAGACAGAGATTGGCAGAGTATATTAAGAAACAACCCAACTATATGCTGTCTATAAGAAATACACCTCACATATAATATAGAAAGGTTGAAAGCATGATTTGACATGCTTTGCATGATTTGACAATTTAGATTAAATGGATCGATTCCTTGAAAAACACAAACTACCATAACTCACCCAAATTAAAAAGATGGAAAAAGATAATGTCATGCAAATGTTAACTAACATAAATCAGGACTGGCTATATTAAGAGCATATAAAGTAGATTTCAGAGCAAAGAAAATTACAGAGAAGGAACATTACATAATAACAAAAGGTCAATCTACCAAGAAAAGATAGTAATCCTGAAGGTGTAGACACCAAGCAACAGAACTGCAAAATATGTGAAGTGAAAACTGATAGAACTGAAAAGAGAAATAGACAAATTCATAGTTATAGTTGAAGATTTCAATATTTCTCTATTAACATTGATAGAACAACTAGACAAAAAATTAGCAAGGACATAGAAGAACTCAACAGTATCATTGGCCAACAGAATCTAATTGATATTTACAGAAAGCTCCACCCAACCACAGGAGTACACACATTTTTTTAAATGCATCTGAAACATATACCAAGATAGACCATA
Source organism: Mandrillus leucophaeus (assembly GCF_000951045.1). Classification (NCBI taxonomy): domain Eukaryota; kingdom Metazoa; phylum Chordata; class Mammalia; order Primates; family Cercopithecidae; genus Mandrillus; species Mandrillus leucophaeus. The sequence goes on along the minus strand of NW_012101665.1, from coordinate 200,926 downwards.
TGCTAGGCCATAAAACGAACTTACAAATTTAAAAGAATAGAACTTCTATAGTATGTGTTCTCTGACCACAATAAAATTAAACCAGAAATCACCAAAAGAAAGACAACAGCAAAATCTCTAAACACTTGGAAACTAAATAACACACTTCTAAATAATCCATGGGTCAAAGATTATATTGAAGTAAAACAATTGAACTGCATGAAAATTAATGTACAATGTATAAAAATTTGTGGGACATAAAATATTAGTGTTGAGAGGGAAATTTATAGCACTAAATGCTTTCATTAGAAAAGAGAAAAAGTCTGAAATCAGTAATCTAAACTATCACCTCAAGGATCTAGAAAATGAAGAGCAAAATAAATCCAAAACAAACAAAATAGAATAAATAATGAAGAGCAGAAATCAATGAAATTAAAAATAAAAATAGGGAAAACCAATTGAACAAAAAGAAAGTTCTTTGAAAAGATCAACAAAATTGACAAATTTCTAGCAACTGTGATGAAGAAAAAAACAGATAATATGCAAATTACCAACATAAGGAATGAAACAGGGGATATCACTAAAGACCCTGCAGGTATCAAATAGGTAATAAGGGAATATTATGAGCAACCCTGTATGATTTGACAATTTAGATTAAATGGATCGATTCCTTGAAAAACACAAACTACCATAACTCACGCAAATTAAATAGACAATTTGAGTATCCCTGTAATTATTCAGGAATTCAAATTCATTTAAAAAGTCCGAAGTAAATCTCTAGACTTAGAAATTTTCATCAGAGACTACTAACAAGTGTTTAAAGAAGAACTAACACCATTTTACACAATCTTTTCAAGAAAATAGAAGAGAAGGGAACACTTTATGAAAAACCAAAACAATGAGATCAATTGGACTCAGGAAGGGGAACAT
>NW_012101665.1:139335-199102 GCF_000951045.1 Mandrillus leucophaeus | reverse complement strand
GGAGGAGGCCTCAACTCATAGAACAGAACAATTAATTGAATTCAGCAAGGTCACAGGATACAAGATCAACATAGAAAAGTTAATTATTTTTCTATATATTAGTAATGAACACTAAAAGTATGCTGAAATTAAAAGAAAAATGTCATTTACAACTGCTCAAATAAAAGATAGCATAAATATAACAAAACATAAACAGGACTTTATTCCACAAACTACAAACAAAACACTGATAAATCAAAGCTCAAAATAAATGGACATATCGTGTTCATGAATTAGAAAATTCAGCATGGAAAGCATGTCAATCTTCTCCAATTTGCTGTGCATGTTTAATGCAGTTCCTATCAAAATCCTTACAAGACTTTTCATAAAATATATAGACAAGATTATTCTAAACTTTATATGGAAAGACAAAGGAACTAGAATAGCTGAAACAATTTTGAAAAAGAAGAATAAGGTGAAATAAATCGCTATCCAACTTCAAGGCTAATTATGTAACAACAGTAATCAAGATTGCTTGGTATTCATGGAGGAACAGAAGGGGAGGAGTAGACCCATAGGTCAATGGAACAGAATAGAAGACCCAGAAAAAGATGCATTCAAATATGCCCAACTGGTTTTGACCAAGGTACCACAGCAATTCAATGCAGGGAGAATAAACTTTATGACAAAAGGTAAAATTAACCCCATCTAAACCTCATAGCTTATACGAAATTTAACTCAAAATGGATTGTGAACTTAAATGTAAAATGCAAAACTATAAAACTTATAGAAAACTTATAGAAAAAAACACAGGATAAGATTTTTATAGAAAAAACACAGGATACGATTTTCAGAATCTAGGGGTAGGCCAAGTGTTCTTAGGCTGGACACCAAAGCATGGTCCATAAAATGAAAATTGATATATTGCGCTTGATTAAAATGTGAAACTTTTGTTCTGTGAAAGACCCTGTTAAGCCAATAACAGAAAAGCTACAGACTGAGAGAATATATTTGCAAGCCATATATCCAACAAAACACTAGTATTAGAATAAATAAACAACTGTCAAAACTCAATAGCATAATAAAAGAACAAATAATCTTACTAAAAGTAGTCAAAAGACATGAAAAGACATTTCTCTGAAGTGATATACAGATGGAAAATAAACGCATAAAAATGTGTTCAACGTCATTAGGTATTAGGGAAATGCAAATTAAAGCCAAAATGAGATACTGCTACACACCTATCACAATGGCTAAAATAAAAAATAGTGACAATACCAGATGCTGGAGAAGATGAGAAGAACCGGATTCTATTGCTGGTGAAAATGTAAGCTGGTACAGAACCTATGGAAAAGTTTGGCAGTTTCTTAAACATGCAATTACCTATGACCCAGCAATTGTACACTTGGGCATTTACCCCAGAGAAATGAAAACTTCTTAATGTTTGTGCATAGCAGCTTTACTCATAATATCCCCAAATTGGAAATAATAAAAAATGTCTTTCAATGGGTGAGCAGTTAAACAAACTGTGGTATATCCATACTATTACACAGTAAAAAAGAACAAATTACTGGTACAGGCAGCAACTTGGATAAATGTCCAGTGAATTATTGTGAGTGGAAAAAAAATCCAAAGGATTACATACTGTGTGCTTCTATTTATATACATTTTTGAAATGAGAGAATTATAGAACTGGAGAACTGATGTGTGGTTGCCAGGGGTAAATGAGGCAGAGGTGGGAGGGGCTGTGGGAGGGGCTAAGGGAGGGTACAAGGGAGTAGAAAGTGGATGTGATTGTAAGAGGGCAACATGAGAGATCCTTGTAGTGAAGATGTTATCTTGACCCTGTCAGTGTCAATATTCTGGTTATGATATTGCACCATGGTTTTGCATGATGTTACTATTGGAGGACACTGGGTAGAGGGTATGTGGGATTATTCTCTATTGTTTCTTACTTCTTCATGTGAATCTATAGTTATCTCAAAATTAAGAAAAAAATAGCTAAGGAAGAATCATTGCCTCTGATTTCAGTTACCTTTTCTAGCCAAGGGTCATTTAGAAAACATGGGTTTATGGCATTCCATTTCCAGGTATCTGTGATGTCTATCTATGCAATGATTAAATTACCTTTTATAAATATCAATACCATCAATACCTTCCATGACTGACCAATCTTTGTGATTGACATGGCTTTTTATTTATTTTATTTTATTTTTATTTTTTTTAAGTACAATTTCCATTTTATTTTTCTCCAGAGAATAGTCTGTCTCAGTCTTTAAGGACTCAGCTCCTTACATGGGCTTTGGTGGGGGACGTGGGGCAGCACCCGCAGGTCTAAATCGGGGAGGGGGTGTTCGGTCCTTGCGGGCTTCACGAGATCGATTCCTGACTACTTTGCTGTGAATTGCACAACTCACACAGTAATGCAACTTCACATACAGCTTGGGAAGCGTATAGGCATCAAAGACGCTCGCTTCAGAAATGTCCCTGACCGCTGCGGCCTCCACTATGTTTCGAATGACGAATTTCTTAATGGCCTTGTCCTTGGGCACGCATCGGGCACAGTTAGTGCAGCGAATAGGCTGCACATGGCCGCGGCCCTTTTTGGCACGACCGTTGTTCCTTCTTTTCTTTGTCATTTTGGACGTATGGACCGAAGAGAGGAGGACATGGCTTTTTAAGACAATAATTACTTTCAATCAAGCTATAATTAAACCTGCAGGCCTGGGAGTCATCTTGTCTCAGACTTTTTCACATATCATTTAGTCTTGTACATTGATTTTAGGCCATGCCATTGCCATGATGTCTAAGCTCTTGGATGAACATCATTGTAACTCCCAAATGTTGAGAACCTATTTTATAGTTGTAATAGTTACTATTTCCTCCAGGGCACTCACTTTGAACTCATTTGGGACTACTAGTGATGTTTCCCATGGCTGGCCCTGAAAATTGGGAAAAAGCAAATTTGGTTCTTAGTTTCCCACCTGCCATCCACCACCTGCCACCTGTGCATACCACACTTCAGCTGCCAAGCCAAAGAAAATGCGTTGTAAAGGCACATGTGCATTCATAACATGACGTTTCTTTGGCAACCCCACTGGGTCCTCAGCCCCAGCCTAGTACAGGGTACCTGAGTGACGGTCATTGCTCCATGTTGTCAGACAAGTGGAGTGTGGGGCAGAGAGAATGGAAGTTCCTCTGGGGTGTATTAGAGTGTTTGGGTACAGAGGATCCTTCAGGTTCTGCCCGGTCTGCTGACTTCCAAACCCGATAATGGTTCCAGTGTATTTTGCCTGCTGAAGTGACTACCCTGAGTAATTCACTCTCCATGGAACACAGTGGCAGCTTAATGGGCAGACCTCTTTGGATTTAACCAAAATCCAAATCTAAATCCAAATCTCTTTGGATTTAGACTTTGGTCTAAATCAGGCCTGTAGCATTCAAAGCCCAGAAGGATGCTGCCCTGCCCATTAAAGTATATTTCGAACAGGAGAAGGATGGTGGTTTTGAGGAGTGGGTGGTATTTATCATGTACTCTGTCTGATTGCTTTTCAACCCTACAGGTCTGGGCTCCTGCTAATTTGTGTGGCTGTCCTAGTGCCTTAAGATCCTGGAGTGAGAAGTATTATGCACTAGGTTGGAAAGGTCAACTGTGACAGAAAGAGATTCTATCCTTGTTAACATCTTGGCTTGATTAATCTCTGCTGTTTCTGTCTTTTTCTGCAAGTTTGGCTCACCGGATCTTAGGTTCACCAATTCTTTTATTTACTGAAATTTAGAAGACAGAGGCAGAAGAAGAAAATATTGTAAACTCTTTTTTTTTTTTTAAATAGAGACAAGGTCTCACGATGTTGCCCACGCTGGTCTCAAACTCCTGAGCTCAGGTCATCCTCCTGGCTTGGTCTAAGATTTTAAACTTTGAATTTTCACTGTTTGGGGTTCAGCACATAATTTTTTTCTATTAAAAGTATTCGGATAAGACTAAATTTATATTAGGTCTTTGTTAGATTATTTTTGATAGTTTGTTCATTCTATCATCATTCAAATATGCTGTAAATTTGTATATATGGAGATTGTTTTGTATTACAGGACTCTCCAGGCATGAATGGAGCTTATTTAGCCAATGGTATTTAGCATTCATCCTATAATCTAGACATAGATATTCAGTCATTTTATGATAACAAAATCTTCTTAGGATGTGGGGTGAAAATAAACTTCATTTTTGAGGCAAATAAAACTTCAAAAACAGTTACTATCTACAGTGCTTATTAATAAACTATGATCCCTTGAGGATCCTATACTTAAATAACACCAAAAATAAGGAGGGAGGCAAATGAAAAGAAAAACGGAAATGAAGACCTGCTCCCCGCCTCAGAGTTTACTTTTTTCACTCTCCATTTCCAGGCCGGAAGCCTCAATTTTTTAATCCTGAGTTTTTAGCACCGTTTTAGTCTTCAGCACCGTTTTGCATTTCCTGGACATATATCACGCGGTGACTCACAGAGCTGGGGTGCACAGGGAAGGCACATCGAGTTGCTCTAACAGAACAAGATGACGTGATGTCACAGAGTCAGCCCCGTGTAATGCGTCATCCACACAATATTACCAAGCAGTTCTTGTCTTGATTCTTAATCTGAGAAGATGCTGCAAAATGCTGGAGGGGAAAAAAAGTCTGTCTTGTGGGATTGCCTCCCTCAGGCATAAAATGAAAACTAATTTGATCTTTTGGAGGTACCTTTGCTCCCAAAGGATCCCAATGTACTCAGCCTCTGCCCCAGGAGTATTAGTCATGCATCTCGGAAATGTTGCCTCCCCTGTGCTGGAAAAGGCAGGTCCCTCTGAGGCAGCCCCCTCTGTAACAGGTTTTATTTTGAGTGGGATATTAAATAGAATTTCTAATTAGAAAGACAGGGGAAATTGTAGGGAGACAAAATAATTTCCCATGTTAGAAGTTGACCAAGACATAGTGGTTAATAATCTTCCTTTTTAAGGGAACTGTATAATTTAACGAGAATAGACCCTCCTTTATTGCAGAGGAAATAGTGTGAGTGCACAGGGACCTGAATAGGATGAAAGGGCCAGAGCCCCAGTTGGAGGAAAAGTGGACAGTAATCAATAAGGAAGAGAAGAAATCAATCAGTAGGTTGAAATGGTTGAGAATGCTGCCAGGCCATCATCTGTATGAGAATATGTGCCTGGTGTTTTAGAAATGTTTGTTAGAATTGAAATGACCATCAAAAGACAGGATACAGTTTCCTCTTGAAGCTCTTTAATTGTCCATCATATTAAAGATGAAGGTCCTTAAAGGCCATCTGCTCCATCTTCTGCATTCAGACTGAATTGTTTAAAAACTTCTCATAAAGATGAGAATCCTAGGGAAAGAACGTCACAGAACCAAAGGCTAGTGAAATCTACATGAAATCCCTCAAGTTTCAACTGAAACTCTTCTTGTTTCAGTTGTTTAAATCTCAGGGCTGGTGGCTGGACTAGGAGAACTGGTGCCAGCCAGTGTCTCCCATGATGCACTGCTCTTGAACAAGGCTCTTCTTGTTCTTGGTTTAGAGGAGATAAGAATTAGTTCTTCACAGTGTAAAAGCCACACTTGACTTTGTTAACGTGGCTCTTCTTGCTAAACTCAACAATCCATTTCTTTAGAAGTTTTTCTGTTTCCTTTCTCAATTCTGACCCTGTGAAGGTTAACGTGAAGGTCTGATACTGAATGAGGAAGCCCTTGAACCCTGCCAGGACCTCACTTACTTAAAGCATTTTTACTATTATAGTCATTCCGAGGAGCTGCAGAGCCCTTCACTGTGGAGATGGTAGACAGTTGGATAGCTGACAGGACAGGAAAAAGCCAGTGAAATCTTTGAATTTGTGTAGCACAAGAACCAGTGACGTGTTGTAAACTGGTGATAGCAAAAGCAGTTTAACACAAAAGCAATTTTGACTGAATTGGGCTTCCAGTGGTGCCTGTGGGAAGAGTTCCAGAGCAGGGCATCATGGGAGACGCTGTCTGGCACCAGTTCTCCTGGTCCACCTACCGGCTCTGAGGTTTAAACATGGCGGCTCCTGTTTTCCTCCCAGCCCTAGTGCCAAACAGCAGTCCCACAGGCATCTTTCCCGGAAATGGTTAGGGTTAATGGAACGATTGTTATCACGAGGTAGGCTGGGGTTTACAAGTGTAGTATCCCAGAGGCTGTTGATGTCCTTCTTTGCAGCCTGTCTATAATCCAGATAAATTGCACTAGGTGGATGGTGCTGACGGGCTTCAACTTCTTTCTCCTACGGGTGAATAACTATGTTGAAGGTAACACCACATGTTAATTGGAGCAATTTTTAAACTAATTAAAATAGTAAAATTATCTGTCTAAATAACATGTTGCCATAGCATATTAAAAAAACAAAAACAAAAACAAAAACAAAAAAAACCAAATGCCTAAGTAGGATAAAATACAATTTTCCACTAACCTTGAACTTCGGTCTCTGCTTAGGCAAATCCTGATTCTGAGAAAATATTGGAAAAAAAAAAAAACATTCATTCAACAAACGTGCTTTGAGACATCCTTTGGAATCAAGCTTCATGCTAGGCATTGGGTTTGCTATAGTGAATAAGACAAAGTTGACCTCAGAGAGCTCACATCTGCAGTAACACACTTTCCCAATGAACTGCAAACCTCTTTTGAAATTGCAGTTGTTTCAGGATATATGTGGTGCCTGGGTTCCGACTCTAGTTCCTGGGAGTTTCAGAACAGGAAGGGTATGAAAACCTTTGTAAGTCCAGGGGAATCAAAATAAAAAATGCACCAGGCGAAGGACAGTCTTTTCACCTGATTCTAGTTCTCTGAAGAGAAGCATTGTTTGCTCCTTCTTTTCCTTGTGGCAAAGCAGAAGAGGAGTACTGTCTGAAGCATCAGTCTCATGGTGTTCTTTTCTTCCAGAGAGCAATTGCCCTGCTAACTTGTAAGTCTTTTCTGCTTTCCTTCACCTTCCAACAGGTAAATAGTTTAGTTTCATAGAGTGGTTTCCTTACCTTCATATTTTGATTCCCTGTGATTTTTATAGTGTGGCCATTGAGATAGTTTACTAATATTTTCAAGTAATTATTTTTTATAGAATATATCTATTAAAAACCGTGCATGCTCATTAAATTTGAAACATGCAGATATGCAGAAGGAAGAAAAAAGTCTATAATCCTACCATCTAAACATATCTACCATTTGGTACTTTGGTGAACTGCCAGGCCATGAACTGTCCCAGGCCATATCTTTTTGGCTTAAATTTTATTTAAAAATGTGAAATCATAATAAACATTATGCACACTTTGATTCCCTCCGCGTTTTGACTTAGCATTGCATCTTAAGCATTTTCCATTGTATAATGTTCCTTTTCCAATCCTTGGCTTGATTACATCATAATATTCCATTGAGTGAAGTTACCTTATTTTATTTAATTATGTTCTCTCATATGTAGAATGCCAACTTTTCCCTGTTATAAACAGGATAAGATGAATATCACTGTGCAGATTATTTTAATCTAAAACTAAGAAGATACTGTTTCTATCAAAACAAGTTCAAGTGCTCTTCAGCAAGGCCTAGGGCTTTAAAACACCATCCTTGCATCCTAAGAATAAATTCCACTTGATCGTGGTGGGTGATTCTTTTAATGGCTGTTGAATTTGGTTTGCTAGTATTTTGTGGAGAATTTTTGCATCTATATCCATGGGGAGATGGTCAAAGAGCACAAAGTTTTAGGTAGACAGAAGGAATAAGTTTTTGAGATCTATTGCACAGCGTGGTGCTAAAGTTAATAATAATGTATTGCATATTTCAAAATTGCTAAGACAGTAAATTTCAAACGTTCTCACCATTAAAAATAAGGATGTGATGTGATGGAGATACTAATTAGCTTGATTTAGTCATTCCACATTGTACACATATATCAAAACATCACCTTGTACCCCATAAATATATTGCAATTGTAATTTGCATTTAAAAATTAAAAAACAAAGCCATGACTCTAAAGGCGCTGACATTCCTGAAAGTTTCCAGTCACTCTTGGGATGCCTCTCTCTGATCCATCACTCTCCTCCATGAGGAGGAGAATCTTGCTGCTCCTTTAAGTTTCTCCTTTTTCCTGTCAACGATGTCACTTCTCCCATCCAGCCCTCATCAGTCAGATTTCCCAATGACCAGACTGTCTTTCTGGAAATGGTTCAATCAGCCCATATGTTCCTGCCTATAAGTAAAGCATAGACTTTGGCAACAGTCTGATAAATTTACCTCAAGCTTCCTAGAAATAGCTTAGGTCTGAATTATCAAGTTGGTTGGAATCAGGGATGTTGTGATTTGGTGATAGCCAGGTGTCTTTTGTTGGGAGAGGGGGCAGTTGCACCCTGCTTGCCAGGCTGGGCATGTGAGGCTTCTTCCTTCACAGCCTCTGCTGCAAGCAGGGGATCATACAGCTGATCTGCTCTCTGATTCTACAAGAAGAAGCTCTCTGGCACTTACACTGCTAAGTCCTCCTTACCAATGTTAGTTAGCAATTGCTAACATTGCTCTCTGTGCTAAGTTCTCCATATGCACAGCTGTCAGTTATGCAGAAGCCAAAAAATGCAAGGGGTTCAAAGAGAGGCAAAGGTAGCTCTACTGTGTTTAATTGTAGTTTTCTTTGTAGGACTTCTCCCTTTGGATGTAACTGCACTAACTGAGCCACACAGAACTAATCAGAGCCTTATAAAAGGAGACTAGATCAATGAACCAACACACCTATCATCATTCCAGAGGCATCTCCCTTATCTTTGTTTTGTACAGTGTGAAAAGGGAGATAAATAGATGCTGTAGTTCTGTCTCGGTACTTGATGGAATATAAAAATTCAGGGTATTTAGTTACTCCAGTGGCTGAGGCACGAGAATCTCTTGAACCCGGGAGGGGGAGGTTGCAGTGAGCCAAGATCATGCCACTACACTCCAACCTGGCAACAGAGCAAGACTCTGTCTTAAAAAAAAAAAAAAGTCCAGGGTATTATCCACGGTCCACAGTATTATCCACGGTCCACGGTGCTGAATGAGTACTTGTCTTAGAGAAGTGCTAACAGCTGTAATGTTTACCCAGTTCAATTTTAATAGAGAACTAAGAACTCTACTTATTATTAAAAGAAAGAGCCTTTTTTCAAAGCTGATTTTCCACTTTAGCTGCTTGCATGAGCCACACTCACACAATGGACTCACCTCTCCTCTTCTTTGGCATACCTAGTCCCAGTCGCGGAGTAACCCTGAGACTTGGCACATCGTTTCTCACCAGGCCATTCCCAAGTGTTGTTCTGAAATGGGTTCTGTGAAACCTTGAGGAGGAATTGTTGGGGGAGGAATCAAACCACAGGCTGTGAGGTGCCTGGCAGGATGGGGAGAACTTGATTTGGGGAATAAAGTTGAGATGGGTGGATGACTGTGATGTCAGAAACTTCAGAGAGGAGTAGTTGTTGGTTTTTTGTTGATACTTTTTTTTTTTTTTTTTTAATAAGAGGGGAGGAGTGATGTCTAGAAGCAGGAAGAATGTCCACCTGTCTTCATGGTGTGTGGGAGGGGAGTGAATGAACAACCTCCACTCGAGAGGCCTTCAAGGAAAGTTATTTTGATACTCACTCAATAAATATTTATTGAGCACATCTGCTGCACTAAATCCTGAGCTGGGTGCTGGGAAAGCAATGTTTCCGTGCAGTTATGATCTGGGAGATAAACATGGTGCAGTACCAAGGTCAGTGACTTTATGAGCCGCTGTCAATCACGTCAAGGGATGTCAGTCAGCAGGAGGCAGAAGTCTATAGAGTTTGAGCGTGTGGAGTGATTGGTTTGCCATGGACAGGGCTCCAGGGGTTAGAGTGGAAAGCGTTGTCAGGGAGGGAGCAGTGAGGGAACCCAGGAAGTCCTCCTCTCTCTCCTTCCTTGTTGCTTCCTTCACAGCTGCCTCTTGCTCCATTTCTCCACATGGACTTTCTCTGCTGCTTGGTCCACTCAGTAGAAGCTGGCTGTCCTCAGAGCCCCTGTTCTTCTTCTTCTTCTGTGTGTGTGTGTGTGTGTGTGTGTGTGTATCTTTAAATCTCTTGTGTTCACAGGACCAGCCCAGATTGAGACTGGATGCTCATAGACCTGATTCCAAATTTCCAGCTCTAGCCCAATCTAGTTGCCCAGTACCAGGAGGGGTGGTCACAGAGTGTGAACATGTCTGGGACACTTAGCTTTCCGAGAAGAGAGATTGTTGAGAAATGGGTGGACAGCCTCAAAGGTGTCTTCCCTGGGTCTGTCTTCTGGAGGATGTCAAGGGTGTGAGTCCTCCAGTGTAGTTATTATGAGGGCGGACGCTGCAGTTAGGACTCACAGGCATGTTGCTGCTATTCCCCCAAAGTCCTAATCAGACAACTCCAAAGGCAAGAAAATGCTGAAATAGCCTCTGGCCTGATCGCGTTAGCCATAATAATAAAGAGACCGATTTGCCACCTTATTCAGATGTTAAAAAGAATCAGAGTTGGCTTTCCTTCTTCTCAGCAGGTCAATGTTAATTGGCAGCATGTTTTTATTCATAAAGAAAATTTAGTATATCTTTAAACCAGATGAAAAATTCATATATGTCTAAATGACAAAGTAACATTTGTTATGATCTCTCCATCCACTATATACAGAAGTCGGCTTTGTTTCTTTTCTTTCCTTTTTTTTTTTTTGAGAGGAGGTCTTGCTCTGTTGCTCAGTCTGGAGTGCAGTGGCAGAATCATAGTTTACTGCAAGTGACTATGCTCAAGTGACCCAGGCTCAAGTGATCCTCTCCCCTTAGCCTCTGAGTAGCTGGGACTACAGGTGCACACCACCACCCCCAGCTATTTTACTTTCATTTTTGTAAAGATGAGGTCTCCCTGTGTTGCACAGGCTGGTCTCAAACTCCCGGGCTCAACTAGTCCTCTGACCTCGGACTCCTAAAGTGCTGCGATTACAGGCATGAGCCACCACACCCAGCCCTCTTTGTTTCTTAGACACTCTATTTGAGTATCCAAAGGCAAGCTGCCAAAGCTTGTGTCCCTGAGTTGCTGGGCCTGCATCCCTGTCCTCACTTCCTGGTGCTGATGGCAGGATTAGCCCCATGATTGATGATGGCAGGTGTGGCCTTTGGTGTCTGATGGATGGAGCCTGGGCCTAGATTTATGGATTGTATTTTCTTTTTCCTTTTTTAAAATTTGCTAACAGTGTTTTGTTTTTAAAGTAAACATTATTGTGTATATTTGAGGTTTACAACTTGATGTTGTGGGATACATATAGACATATGGGTTTCTGTAGTGAAACAAATGAAGGGATCTGTCATCTCACATAGTTACTCTTTTGTGACAAGAGTAGCTTAGATCTATTTATTTAACAAACAGCCCTAATGCACTACAATTTTATTAACATGAGGATGTTGTACATTAGATCTCTAGACTTGTTCATCCTACATGTCTGCTATTTCGTACACTTTGACCTATATCTCCACCATTTATTCTCCACCGACTGTGGTAACCACTGTTTCATTCTCTATCTCTGTGTTTTTGAGCTCTTTTAAGTGAGATCATATTTTTCTTTCTGTGTTTGATTTGTTTCACTTAGGATAATGTCCACCAGGTCCATCTATGTTGTGGCAAATGACAAAATCTCTTTTTGTTTTAAGGCTGAATGATAGTCTATCATTGAATGCTGTGCTGTGAAGTTGCTCAGTAATATATATATATATATACCCACACACACATATATATGTGTATATATGTCACTTTTTTTTCTTTTCTTTTTTGAGACATGGTCTTGCTCTGTTGCCCAGCTGGAGTGCAGTGGTGCAATCACTGCAGCCTCTCCTGAGTTGCTGGGACTACTGGCATGCACCATCACACTCAGCTGATTTTTTTGGTATTTTTAGTAGAGATGAGGTCTCACTATGTTGCCCAGGCTGATCTTGAATTCCTGGGCTCGGGCAATCCTCCTGCCTTGGCCTTCCAAAGTGCTGGAATTACAGGCATGAGTCACCGGCCCCAGACCCACATTTTCTTTATCCATTCATCCATCGACAGACATATAGGTTGACTCCATGTCTTGGCTATTGTAAATAAAGTTAAAATGAACATGGTAGTGCAGATATCTTTACAAGGTAGATTTCATCTCCATTGGGTATATACTCAGAAGAGGAATTGCTAGGCCATATGGTAGTTCTATTTTTAATTTCTTTAGAAACCTCCATGCTATTTTCCATAATTGCTCTACCAATCTACATTCCCACCAACAATGTACCCTTTTCTCCACACCCTCACTAAAAATTGTTCTCTTTTGTCTTTTTTATAGTAGCCAGATTATATTTTTTGATATGATACAGTCAAAACCCAGAGAACCTGGGTGGATCCTTGGCGTTCCCTTCTTGGATGGACCCTGTCAACAAGAAAACAGTGAGTGGAAGAGGCCTCTCAGGGACAGAAGGAAAAAATCAAGCTTTACTCCTGTGCTCATTTACTCCATCCATTTTTCAGTTAATGTTTTCTCTATGCTATTGTCCACTCTGTGTACAGTAATGGTACAGTGATCTGGACCCTGCCTCCAGGGAGCTTTCTGTTGAGGAACAAGCAGTTTCCAGCATCCTGATGAGTGCTTCAATAGGGGAGCAGAGGGGCTAGGAGGGAACCTAGGAAATGTACTGACCTGGGTTTCTGGGGAGCTCAGACAACCTCAGCAGGAGAAATGCAAAGGATAAGCAGGTGTCAGCAGGCAAGGAGGGTGCTTGGTATAGGGAATGGCTACTTTGGAGAGAGGAAAGACGTGTTAGAGAATCTACAGAAGCCCAAGAGCACAGGTGTGGCAGTGACCTGGACTGGTACAGAAGCCACACTGTGCAGACCTCATGACTGGCCAAAGAGCTTGAACTTCCTCCCAAAGGCAAAGGGAACCACTGGAAGGCTTTAGGCAGTGGAGGGGGTTCACCCTTCCTTAGCACTTCCAGCTCCTCCGGCAGGGTCACTGAGGCTTTAAGTCCACGTCAGAATTGGGGTTTTATAAACATTCCTGGGTCCACGTGTGTGAATTAGAAGTCGATTAAAATGAAGAACATTCACATGTCTGGTCTCTGGAGTCAGTTGAGGCCATTTCTCACTTTCTCTCTCCACATATAGAGTTCCTACAAAGCCTGGTCTTCTATCTAGCCTGTCCTCTGGCCTTGGCACAGGAATGACTTCTATAGAAGCCTATGACATATTTTCGTCTCTGCTCGCCTGGTAGGAGCTGAGTTACTTTCCCTGTGAGGCATACAGGAACCAGTGTCATTTGTGCACAGTCTATAGATAGTGCAGAAACAAGAACCCAGGGCACAGCTGTTACAATGAGGCTGTGCAAGGATCCCCACAGGGCCCAATCTGCTGGAGGCTTACTTGGGTACAAGGAGGTTATTTTCTTCTCTTTGGTGCTGCTTCAGTCTGTGCTTCCACTCAGGTGGATTTCTTGCCTCATCCCACCATCTGCGTCAATGATTGGAGGACAGGAATGGGAAAAACAATTGAGGAAGATTCAGTCCAGTTATGTCAGTAAGATCAGCTCATGTGCTTTGTGCCGGATGTGCAGAGGACAGGGTTACATCTCATTCAATTCAAAGTTTGGTTTCTGACTCTGATTTCTCAAGACCTGTAGGAATTGATGGTGACTCAGCCAACAATATAGGCCCTCAATTGAACCACCTGGGGCCAGACTCCTAGATCTGCCACTTACTGACCATGTCGGTGTTTGGCAAATAACCCCTTGGCTTCTTCTCTAATAGAGTGTGGACAAGGGGGCCTAGTTCGGAGGGTGCTGTGAAGATGCTCAGTAAATGATTGCTATTATTGTTAATTATTAGTGTAACAACCAGCGATGGAAAGCAAAGGCTGTACTCTAAGGATGGGAAACTCATATCCCTGAGAACATGAAGGAACTGCTGGAGAAAGGAAGTGGCTGGATCCTTCCCACCTGTGCTGGCACTTCCAGCCACACCCTGCTCACGTATTTTGTATTCCCTGGGAAGGATCTTAGCACAGCAAAAAGACATAGATAAGACAGCTTGGAGTTATGCCACCACAAACCCACCAGAGCACGCTGGGAACAAAATGCGACGCTCATGGATGTTCTACTGCTGAGTGAGCAGCCCAGCTTGGAGAAAACAGCTTTATCTTATAGCTCATTAAACTGGAGCTTGCTGTGGTTTGAATGTTTGTGTCCTCCCCAAATTCATATGTTGAAGCCTAATCTCCAATATAATAGTGTTAAGAGCCGGGGCCTTTAGGATGTGATTAAGTCATGAGGGTAAAGGCCCAGTAGATAGCATTAGCGTAGGCATAAGAGAGGCTTGAGAAAGCTTGCATACTCCTTCCACTATGTGAGGACACAGCTAGAAGGCACTATCGTGAGAAATGCGCCATCACCGGACACCAAACCTGCCAGCTCCTTGATCTTGAACTTCCCAATGCCCAGATCTGTGAGCAATAAATTTCTGTGATTTATACATTACCCAGTCTAAGGAATGTTGTCAGAGCAGTAGGAAAGAACTAAGACAAAAATGAGAGGGTCCACACAGACGTGCCAGTTATTGAAGAACAGCTGTGACTTACGCTTCCAAATTAATCTTCAGCATTTTTACCGCAGCTGGATAGAAAGATAGTGGTTTTAATTTCAAAACTTGCTTTGAACAGGCCAGATGCTACAGTCAGAAACCCAGCACTGAGCAGTGTCCTGACTGGTCCAGCCACAACAGGGACCTGAGCCAGCCCCGAGTGGGCCTTAGACTTGCAGCAGTGTGAATATGAGAAAGTAATGGGTGCACAGCGGCCCTGCAACTGCTCTGCGTGTTGGGACAGAAGCAAGCTGCACATTTTAGCAGCAGCTTTGAGTTTCCGCTATTGTTCCCCTTCAAGGGCTCTCATCTAGAAGAATGGGTCCATGGGGTGCTGAGAAAGATCGAGGAGAAAAACAACCAGGAAAAAAAAATTCTCTTCATCTTGGCAACCATTCATGACCACAGCTTGAAAGATGAAATTCAGGACAATGGTTTGGAGCTCCTGAAATGCCATCCTGTGGGTTCCCATCTTTGCTGAAGTCTCCAGCTTTCGAGACCAGGCTGGCATGAGACAAATGGACTAAATTTACCAGCTCACCTCGTTGTCCTTGAGGCCGGAGTCGGGACAGAGGTCATTCAAGCCTGCTGACCAAGTGTCCACCTGTACTCCTGTGGTGATGGTGGGTATTGGAGCCAGCACCACCATTGGCAAGATGCATCACCATCTTTGTTCATTCACTGGAACATGTTTGATGCCCACAATGTACCCACCTGAGTAGGATCTGAGAGAAGCCTCCATTTCTTCTCTCAGAGTCACAGGTAAGTGGGTAGCACAGACAAGTGGGCTTCATAGTATGGTGTGATGAGGACGAGGCAGGACACCAGAGAGGTGCAGGGGAAGGGCACTCAGCCCAGCCCGGCCTAGGGATGATGCTCAAATTATGGCTTTTAGGACCATTATGAGTGGAACAGTGTTCCCTCCAAGAAAGATATGTGGGAATCCTGAGCCCCAGTACCTCAGAATGTGCCATTATTTGGAGTTAGGTTCTTTACAGGGATGATCAAGTTAAAATGAAGTCATTAGAATGGGCTCCAACCCAATATGACTGGTGTCCTTATAAAAAGGGGAAGGTTTGGGCACAGGAACAACTGCACACAAGGGGAATGCCAGGTGATAATTGGAGTTATGCCACCACAAACCAGGGACCCACCAGAGGCTAGGAGAGAGGCCCTCACACCTTCGGAGGGAGCATAGCCCTGGCGAGCATCTTGATTTCAGACTTCTGGTCTCCAGAACTGAGACCATACATTTCTGTTGCTTTAATACACCCAATTTGAGGTATATTGTTAGAAAGTAACTAGGAAATGAATACAAGGACTCAGGTCTATCCAGGTGGAGAAAGAGGGCCAGACACTCCCAACCCTGGTGTGGAGACGGGGACCCTGGTGCACTTGTTGGTATAACTGAAAAACGGGAACAGGCAGGGGGAGCCACGGTAGTAGTTGAGGCTGAAGGGGCTGGAGAGGAGGGAGCCCCTTTCCTTCTGCTATGGTTTAAATGTTTGTGTCCTCTCCAAAATTCCTGTTGAAACTTAATTCCCAATGCAATTGTGTTGCGAGGTGAGGCCTTTAGGAGGTGAGTAGGCCATGGGGGCTTGGCCCTCATGAATGGATTAGTGCCTTATAAAAGGGCTTGAAGGGGCAACTTCATCCTTCCTGTCCCATCTGCTATGTGAGGACACAGCACTCCTCCCCTCTGGAGGATGCAGCAACAAGACACCAACTTGGAAGCAGAGAGCAGCCCTCCCCAGACACACATGGAATCTGCCAGTGCCCAGGTCCTGGGCTTTCCAGCCTCCAGAACTGTGAGAAATAAAAAGTTTATGTTCTTTATAAGTTACCCAATCTCAGGTATTTTGTTATTGCTGCAGGAAATGACTAGGACACTCTTTCTCTACCCCTGGATGACCCCTGAGTCAGGTATTAGTTTCCTAGTTGCTGCTATAACAAAGGTTGGAGAGGAGGGTGTTGCTTAATCATGAAGACCTCGGCCTGATGCCATACTAAGGAGTGTGGGTTTTATTCTAAGAGCAATGCCAGTACAAAGGAACATCAGTACAGCCCACTTGCCCCCTTGGCAGCCTAGCAGAGACTGCTGCAAGGGGAGAAGCTCAGGGAGGGAGGCACCGATGTTCTGCACAGGCTACCACCCTACTCAGTCTGGGCTCAAGGAGCCCCAGATCAGGGCTGTGGCTGAGGAATAGGGAGACAGGCCAGGAGGAGGCGCTGTTGAGGAGAAGGTGATGAGGGTGGGCAGGTGAGCTGAATGGCCTGGGGAACTGTAATAGCTGAATCCTGGCAGTGTGCACTACAAAAAGGAAGGCAGGAAGGGGAGTTAGAGAAGGACGTGTGGTGTTTGGAACCTGCTGCATTTGAGGAACTGATGAAACCTCTCCATAGAGATATCCTGCAGGGACCTGGATCCATGAGAAGGACTTAGGGGACTTACTCAGACTCCTCGCTGGTGTGGACAGAGTCACCTGTGTGAAGTGTGGAGCAAAGACAGGGCTGAGAGAGACCTGGCTGTGTCACCACCTTCCCATGGCTGAGGCCCTGATAGGGATCCAGGGGTCACACCAGATGGACCACCCCTGGCTGCCCAGTCCCACTGACCCAGGGCTGAGCTGAGAGATAGACGTGTTTGTTCATGGGGCGGCATTTGGGGAGTCCACCCTGGAGATCTGAGCTGCTTTGCCAGTCTGAGTGGCTCCTAATCCAAGTTTTCTATTTTTCTGATTTTACTGATCTTCGCGTGTCGTCACTGTGATTATGAGATGTCAGCAGGTGTTGGTGGAAAGACTCCTGGGCTTCGAATGCAGATCGGTCACATGGGTCTGATCTGCTGTGAATGGTGCAGGCAGCTTAATTTCACCCTGTCTCCCCATGCCTCAGTTTCCTTCCTTCCGTCCCAGCCACAGTAACCATCGAATCAGATTGCAGAGGGATTTGGCCACACGGGAAAATGCTTTGACCTCTCTGAAGGAGAAGTGCCTCACAGCTGTACATTTCATTATATTGTTAGTGTTATTAATAAACTCTTCCCTGCTGGAAAGCCTGCTGTATTGTTTTCAACTCTCTGCTGGGAGGTCATGCTCAGTGTTTGATTTCTCTCCATTCATACCTCACCTTTTCCCAAACTGGCTCTCTTTTAAGACTCGATTTCAGGCCCACATTACCTTAGGACCAGTTTTCCCTTGGTGTTTTTCTGTCACCTCCTTTTCAAGTGACTCTTGCAGCACTTGATATGGTTTGATTGAAGAACACACTCACTTTCCTCTGAGCCCGAGCTGGTCTCCTGGAGTCTCTCCCAGCAGCTGCTGGCTGCATTGAGGAAGCATGCCTCACTTTCCTGCCATCACCAGGCTAATTCCTTTATGCTCTTTTCAAGACCTGGAAGCCCACCATGCACAGTGAGAAAGAAGAACTGGATTCCCCCTTAGAAGAAGCTTGGAAGGATAAAGGGAAAAGCTTTATGACTATTAATATACATTCACAATTTACCAAGTGCCTAAGAGGGCACTGGCTCCATACAGCACAGAAAGTGACACAGCCTCATCACGATGCAGAAATTCAGAGCCAATTAAAGGGGGATAATAAGTATATAATTTTTTTCTTTCTCTCTCTTTCTCTTTCTTCTCCTTCTCCTTTTCCTCTTCCTCCTCCTCCTCTTCTTCCTCCTCCTCCTCCTTCTTCTGTCTCTCTCTTTCTCTCTTTCTTTCTTTTCTTTCTCTCCTTCCTTCTTATGAGGTCTCACCATATTGCCCAGGCTGGTCTCAAACTCCTGGACACAAGTTATCCTCCTGCCTGCACTGGGCCAAGCATATAGTGTCCAATCATCTATCAGCCCCTAATACTGGATGCCATGATTCCCAAACCTGGCTGTGCCTCAGCTCCACAATCTGCAGGGTGAGGAATGTGCATTTTTAAGAAGCTCCCTGGGGAGACTTGGGGGCATGTTTAAGTTTGGGGACTGCTGAAGTGGTCCTGAGTGGGGCCGTGATGTACCGTCCTATCAGGCATCAGAGGCATTTGATCATGCTTACCCATCTTCCTCCAGGCTCACTCGTATTCATTCATTCAACAAGAATTTTACTGAGGGCTGGCTGCAGGCCAGATGCCATGCCATGTGCTCGATGCACCCTGGCCGATGTGCAGATGAGCAGGAAGAACATGGTCCAAGCTCCAAGAGACCCAGCATCCTCTGTGGGCACCTTGCCAAGGCTCCTCAGCCGAATCAGGGAAGGCCGGGAGGCCTGCAGGTGGGGGACAGAGTCTGTATGGCTAGAAAGGTGGACAGCTGTAGAAATAGGAGGAGACAGGCTGTGTGTAATAGCTCATGCCTGTAATTCCAGCACTTTGGGAGGCTGAGGCGGCCAGATCACCTGAGGTCAGGAGTTCGAGACCAGCCTGGCCAACATGGCAAAACCCTGTCTCTACTGAAAATACAAAAATTACCTGGGCATGGTGGTGTGCACCTGTAGTCCCAGCTACTTGGGAGGCTGAGGCAGGATAATTGCTTGACCCCTGGACGTGGAGGTTGCAGTTAGCAGAGATCGCACCACTGCACTCCAGCCTGGGTGAGAGTGAGACCCTGTCTCAAAAACAAAAACAAAAAACAACAACAAAAAATAAACCCTGACACTTCTGGATTTCTTGTTTTTTTTTTTTTTTTTTTTTTGCCTTTCTGAGACAAATATTTGCAGAGGCAGCACTTTATGGAGACCAAGCACCTGCTGTGGGGCCAGGTTGCTCGGTCTGAGTGCCCCATGTGGGCAGCGTGGTGCTGGGCGAGTTCCTCTGCTGGATGAGGCTTCTCCAAGGGGAGAGGGTGGCATGAGCAGGACCTACGAAGTGCGAGTGGACTCTGGGCTGGACACTGTGACAGCTTGAAGAGGCAAAGGGGCAAGGCCTGGCTCTCATAGAGCTCATATTCCGGAGGGAAGTGCCCAGTGAAGACAGGATAAGTTCGGATGCTGACACTGCCATGAAAAAATAACCCAGGAGCTGACGGGACAGTGGCTCCTGGGGCTGAGGGTGGGTGTTAGGGGAAGCAAAGACTTCCCGTCTCCCCGCTGGGTTCCATAGCTGGGCCTATGAAACAAACGAATAACAGGCAGATTAACAGGAGAAAAAATCAATACATTTATTAATTTAAAATAGTACGTGCACAGGAGCATCCCAGGATAATAACTGAATACCCCAAAAAGCAGTGAGATGTGAGAGCTTGTTTCCCTAGGGGAAGGGGAAGGGGAGGTAAGCCACTTAGGGCAGATTAAATGGTTTTTAGGAAAGACAGACGAGACCTTGGAAGAGTAGGTGGGAGAAGTGACAGTTTGGGCCAGTTTGTGTGGGTGTGGTGTGGACTTCTAGCATCCTCTCCTGGTATAAAGTAACCAATATACCAAAGCAGCGTATTTTGGAGTGGCGTGTCCTGAACTCCTTTAGGGTGACCCCATGGAGGAGGTTCTGGCTCAGCTGAGTCCTGGCAGCCATCCTGGAGAAGATCAGAGTGGTGGGGGATGACCCAGAATGAGAGGCAAACAGGGTGCTCACTTGAGTGCAGTGAGAAAGGGGTGAGGCTGACAGGGTGGCTCCCAGAGGCAGGCATGGCCAGACCAAGCTGTGGGTCTTGGGGTTTTGTTTTAAGTGACATAGCAAGCTGTTGGAGACTTTTAGGCAAGGGAGATACATGATTCAATTTACATATTAAAAATACACCCCCTCCCACCTTGTGCAATAAAATATCACCAGCATCCACCCAAACCTGAAGCTTACGCTGGTTTCAGACAAAATTTCAAATTTGGCCATGCACTGATGACACTGGTCCTTGAACAGTTAGCAAGATTTGAGGTAGACACTTCCTCCGCCTCATTCTGTAAACAATGCCTAAGTCCTGTTCCCTGGGACAGGGCACTAGGTACAAGCCTCCTGTGTTCCCACCCCTCTGCCGTCTGGAGGGTGCCGGTGGCTGTCAGGCAGGGGAGGGCTTTGTGGACAAGCCCCCAGGACCTTCTTCCTAGCTCCTCCTTGCCCTGCCTCCTGGATTCCATCTTTTACCTGAATGTTCTGTTTTACAAGGTTAGGTGGCCAAGCCTTGGTTCCCCTGTCTTCTGTTTGCCTGGAGGCCCCACGTCCGGGACAGCTGGCAGCTCGTTCAGTTTCTCCAGGCTCTGTGAGGCAGGTGGGATGCGGGGCTCTCCTGGGTGACTCACCTGGCACTAGCAGGGCTGCACGGGGATCTGTCAGAAGGGAGGGCAGCTTCTACCCTGGTCTGTTTTGGTTTTCCTGGCGCATTCAAGTGGACCTTGTGCAGAGCTTGTTTGCCAGCTTGTTTATGTCACTCCTAACTTATTCCTAATATAATTTAAAGTATCTAACAAACATGCATAAAATATAGATTGGAAAAAGTTGAGAAAGAAAGAGGAGAAGTAAAAGTGGAAACAAAAGAGTGTAGAAATGAGGCCAATTTAAAATGCAGATGGTATGATCTTCATGCTTGCTTATGGGTGGATGACACATACGCCTCTCTCACAGGCAACCTAAGGGGCGCTCCTCCCCCTGCCTGCTGTGGCATTCATGTCAGTCTCCACGCTGAGGGATTCATGAAGGGCACAGGTGCTCTGGGTCCCAACCTCGGCGTGCTGGGCAAGGCTCCTGTTCACACACACATCCCTCCTAGGGGCAGTACAGATGGGGCTGGGCAGGTGTAGGCAGGGCTGGGCTTCCAGGAGTGCTAGGATTGAAGTAGGGAAGAGGTTGTGCGTGCCTGGGCTGAGGTGCCGTTCAGTGTTGATCCCGTTACTCTGCTTAGTAGCTGCTGATGTCACGCAAGTTTCTTAACCTTTCTGAGCCTTAGCTTCTTCATCATAAAATTAGGCCAATTATGCTTAGCTGGTGAGAATGGAAAGATCTATGTTGACTCAGAATAGACTTCAAGAGAGCAGCCTTCAGCATTGTCACCATTGAGATAAGTTTATTGATTGACAATTGGCTAATCATTCTTGAAAGCCAACTATATTAATATCTGTGTATTTTTCAGAGTTCCCTAGAGAAACAGAACCAATAGGATATATATAGATATAGATAAAGATATGAATATGGATACAGATCTAGATATAGATGAGGAGATCTATTATGGGAATTGACTCATGTGATTATGGAAGCTGAGAATTCCCACCATATGCTGTCTGCAAGTTGAAGAACCAGGAAAGCCAGTGGTATAATTGGGTTTGAGTCTGAAGGCCTGAGAACGAGGGGTGAGGGTAAGGATAGGGTGCTGGTATAGTCCTGGAGTCTGAAGGCTTAAGAAGCAGGAGCTCCAATGTCCAAGGGCAGAAGAAGACAGATGTCCCAGTTCAAGCAGAGAGAGAATGTGTCCTTCCTCTGCCTTTTTGTTCTATTCAGGCCTTCAACAGTTTGGTTGATGCCCACCCACTGTGGTGTTTGGATGATGTCCACCCACCATGGTGAGGGATCATCTTTACTGAGTCCACTGATTCAAATGCTAATCTCTTCTGAAACACCTCGTAGACACACCAAGAAATAGTTTCTCCAACTATCTCAGTGTCTCCTACCCCAGTCAGGTTGACATATAAAATTAACCATTGCGCTATGCTAACTTGTTTATTCCCACAACAACCTTGAAAGGAAGGCATTATTACTCTTTTTGCTTGTTTGTTTTTAACTTTTATTTTGGGTTTGGGGGGTACACGTGCAGGTTCATTATGTAGATAAACTCACATCACAGTGGTTTGTTTTACAGATTATTTCATCACTCAGGCACTAAACCTAGTACCCAATGTTACTTTTTCTGGTCCTCTCCCTTCTCCCAGCCTCCAGCCTCAAGTAGGCCTTAGCATCTGTCATTCCTTTCTATATGTTCAAGGGTTCTCATCATTTAACTCCTTAAAAGTGAGAACATGCGGTATTTGGTTTTCTGTTCCTCCATTAATTTGCTGAGGATCATAGCCTCCAGCTCCCTTCATGTTCCCACAAAAGACATGATCTTGTTCTTTTTTATGGCTGCACAACATTCCATAAAATGTGTGTATATGCACCACGTTCTCTTTATCCAGTCTATCATTGATGGGCATTTAGGTTGATTCCATGTCTTTGCTTTTGTGAATAGTGCTGCAATGAACATTTGCGTGCATGTATCTTCATGGCAGAATGATATATGTTCCTTTGGATATATACCCAGTAATGGGATTGTTGGGTTTAATTGTAGTTCTCTTTTTAGCTCTTTGAGGAATTGCCACACTGCTTTCCACAATGGTTGAACTAATTTACATTCCCACCAACAATGTAAAAGCATTCCTATTTCTCCACAACCTCGCCAGCATCTGTTTTTTCTTGACTTTCTAATCATTGCCATTCTGACTGGTATGAGATGGCATCCCATTGTGGTCTTGATGTGCATTTCTCTAATGATCAGTGATGTTCAGCTTTTAATCATATGCTTGTTGGCTGCATGTATATCTTCATTTGAAAAGTGTCTGTTCATGTTCTTTGTCCACTTTTTAATGGGGTTGTTTGTTTTTTTCCTGTAAATTTGTTTAAGTTCCTTATAGATGCTGGATATTAAGCCTTTCAGATGCATAGTTTGCAAAAATTTTATCCCATTCTGTAGTTTGTCTGTTTACTCTGTTAATAGTTTATTTTGTTGTGAAGAAGTTCTTAAGTTTAATTAGATCTGATTTGTCAATTTTTGCTTTTGTTGCAGTTGCTTTTATGTTATTCTCATGAAATCTTTGCCCATTCCTACATCTAGGATGGTATTGTCTTGGTTGTCTTCCAGGGTTTTTATAGTTTTGGATTTTATATTTAAGTCTTTAATCCATCTTGAGTCTATTTTTGTATACAGTGTAAAGAAGGCGTCCAGTTTCAGTCTTCTGCATATGGCTATCCAGTTATCCCAGCATCATTTATTGAATAGGGACTCCTTTTCTCATTGCTTGTTTTTGTCAGCTTTGTTGAAGATCAGATGGTTGTAGGTGTGTGTATTTGTTCCTCGGCTCTCTATTCTGTTCCGTTGCTATAAGTGTCTGTTTTTTGCCAGTACCATGCTGTTTAAGGTAAGGAACGATAGGCTCAGAGAAGTTAAGGAATTTGCTTAGGATTCCCAGCCTCCATCTGCCTTGCTTTTAAGAGGTTAAAAAGAAAGTGCTTTAAGGAGGAACTTCAGTCCTGCCTAGGAGGTACTAATAGTAATATTCATTGTAAAAATAATGTAAACCAAAAATAAAATTCTAAGTCCCTAGATCATCTGAATGGACACCTCTTCTTGACAAGGGCATTTCAAAGCTAACCTGAAAAATGAATTCAGGCCATGATGGGAAGCAGGAGTTGGACATGTCTCATTATACCCTCTTCCTTTTTAGAATTACTGATAGAACAGACTATTTAAGTCTCATAAGAAAGATTTACAATTGATTCTCTCCAAAGCCTGCTACCTGGAGGCTTCACCTGCATGATAAAACCTTGGTCTCCACAACCCCTTATCTTACCCCAGTCATTCCTAAGTCTTTAGGCAATAATGTAACTCAGCGTAACAGAAAACCTTTGAATCTACCTATGACCTGGAAACCTCTGCTTGCATTGTCCTGCCTTTCCAGACCAAACAAATGTACCTCTTACATGTATTTGATTGAAGTCTCATGTCTCCCTAAAATGTATAAGACTAAACTGTATGCCGACCGCCCTGGCCACATGTTCTCAGGATCTCCTTAGGGTTATGTCATGGGCCATTGGTCACTCACATTTGGCTCAGAATAAATCTCTTCAAATATTTTACAGAGTTTTATTCTTTTTGTCAACAATAATAAACAATTTTATGTTAGCATTGGGTTGTACATTTTACATGAATTATCTTAATCCTTAAAACAACTCTCTGGCATAAGTATTATTATTGTGGCTGTTTTCTCAGTGAAGATACTAAAGCTTAGAAAGGTTACTACAGCAAGTTGAGAATCTAGAATTTCAGAAACAAGCATAGGAAACTTTGTTATTCGAGCTAGTTCTCAATAGCTCAACAGCTAGCTTTTGAGTAGCTAACATCTCCCACGTACTGCAGTAGGACCTGAGAGTCCCATGGGGTCCAACACAGGCTTGCTGCCCTCATGGAGCCTGGAACTCTTGCAGGGAAAATGTTCACATGTAGTGAGTGAATCACATCTAGGGCTGAGGTCCTGGTCTCTTGTCTCTAATTTTGGGGTTCCTTCTCTTATACTATGCAGAGGGGGAGCTACAGGTTACCTCCCAGCCTGCTGGACTGCAGTCTGAGGCCCTTTTAACTATATAAAACCCAGATGGAATCTTATCAGAGCAAACGGCCTCCTTTTCTGGACTGGTGTTTTTGTTTTTGTTTGTTTTAGCTACAGTACTCTCCCTTCACACAGAAACTTCCATATAAGCCCAACTTTGAAACGGAAAAAAAGCTGGCACTTTCTGGTTGAAGGTGAGGAGTGGAAAGCCTTTGTCACCCCCAGTGCTACTGGGAATCACCTCACAGACTTGAAAGAACCCACTTTGAAACAACTGGTCTGGACCAGCATCATGGTCCCTGTGGCTTAGGAGCAGAAATCAGACATTGAGGCATTTTCATGGGAGGAAATGGCCCAGCTATGGAAAGCTCTGTTCCTTTTGATTCTCTTTCTCCCTTTTGTTGCATTTTTTATTGCTCGTTAGCATCTTTACATGAAGGTTGACAGGGAAGGTTGGTGCTATTAGCTAGGAAAAAGCCTTTTTGGTAGGAGGCTGGAAACGGAAATAAGATATGGGGATTTTCCACTGATTTAGTTTATCCAAGTTCTGCCAATCCAATAACCACAGAGAATCAGAAACTGTGTTAAGGTCAAGGGCTTTTTTTCCCCATTCGGTCATTTTTTTTTGTTCTGTTATTTTCCATATTTGTTTTGGTGTTTTTAGCTTTCAATCCCCTTATCCTGAGATCCAGCCACCAGGAAGCCAAACAACTAATAGGAGAGAACTTATTCCTCCTTGTGCTCTGTGTATTATATAGAGTCACACACACACATATACACACAAGCACACAAGTACAAATATATACATACATACACATATATATGTGTGTGTGTGTGTGTAAATTCTTCCATGATCCTTGCCCACATCCCATGAGGCACAGACATAGCAACTAGTGAGAGGGGATCTGCAAATAATGGTGTCATTTCCAAACTTCTTTTCTTGGTCAGGGATTTAGGTCCACTCTAAGCAGAGGTCACCCATCTCCATAAATGTGGAATTCACCTGCCTCCTTCACATGCATGGGAGTGCTGAGAAATTTATACCTCTTACATTTATATCACCTTCTTCTGTTTATTCCATAAAGATTTCTTGATTATTTGCCAGATGCCAGGCATGGTACAAGCGGCTGGGGATACAAGGATAAAAGCCGATCCCACTTTTAATGGGCTCACAGCCCAGTGGGAGACAGCCATGTAAATACATAATCAAATATGATATGCTACATGTTAGGATAGAGAAAGTCCCACAGTGCTACGGGAACCGGAGGAGAAAATGCTCAACTTTGGTAGGGCTGGGGAGTGCGATCAGTGAAGAATTCACAGAGGAGAGGGCTTTTGAACTGAGTTTGAAAGGCTGGGTGGGAGATGGCCAGGGGCTCAAGGACATTGCTGGCAGAAGGAACATGTGTAAAAGGCAGGGAGGCACCAACACCGTGGTGAGTTTGGGAACTGTTTGTGATACCGTGAGTAGAGCACAAGTGGGTTACTGGGGTTATGAGCTTAGGTATGTGGGGAGAGTGCAGATGAGGAGCCTGGAGAAGCTGTCTGGGTCAGCGCATGAAGGGCCCCAAAGCACCCTAGCAAGAGAGGAGAGGGTGGATTGGAGGGCAAGGGTTCAGTAGCATGAGTGGAAATATAATTGGACAAACAGATTAAGATTAACCCTGGGCTGGGTGCAGTGGCTCACGCCTGTAATCCCAGCACTTTGGGAGGCCGAGGTGGTCAGATCACCTGAAGTCAGGAGTTCGAGACCAGCCTGCCAACATGGTGAAACCCCATCTCTACTGAAAATACAAAATTAGTTGGGCATGGTGGCGCAGGCCTGTAATCCCAGCTACTTGGGAGGCTGAGGCAGGAGAATCATTTGAACTCGGGAGGTGAAGGTTGCAGTGAGCCGAGATTATGCCATTGCACTCCAGCCTGGGCAACAAGTGTGAAACCCCATCTAAAAAAATAAAAAATAATAAAAAATAATAATCCTGTAGACAGCCTGCATTTGGATTTGGACAGAGTCACTTTCACTATCTTCCTGGCTGGGCCAAGTGGAAAGCTGAAAGTTCAATGGCTTCTGACAGTAAGTTGGAAAAAGTTGAGTATGTTCTGGAATATCATCTCTGGCCTGGTAGCTTTGATTATTGTTACAGCCTGTGCATGGCCAGGAAGGAATTATACAAATGTATTTCCCAGTGGCTACTGCTAAGCCAAAGAAAAAAGAGCATTTGCATTTCTTAAAGAAATGATTGAGATTGTAAAGTCACAGTGGAAATTTAATAGTAAAAATGCACAGCTTGAAAGGTTTTGCTTTCTGGCATGAGAGTGTAGGCCAGATTGACTCTAACTGTGATGCAGTTTTAAATTAAGTGTTTATAATGAGACATTTATAGCCACTCAAGAGGCCTTTTTGGTCCTTTGGGGAGGAGAAATGAAGGTGGATATATCTGTAATTCCAGCAGAAATTAATACGTAAATAGACCTCCATGTGCACTTAGAAATAGTTAAACAGGAGGAAGCACCTCGTGAGGTGAAACTTGTCACGCAAATTAAAACTGAATATAGTTAAATTAAAACCGAATACAGGAAACTTGGGGTGATATATGTAGGTTAAGTGTTTTCACTCCAAAACATTTGTTAGGGGATATCAGCATTAACACCAATAAGGAAATTAGACAGTATTTTCAAGTTGATTAATTCACATTTGATTTAGATTTAATAAGCATCATGTTAAGTCAATACCAAATGTTTCCTTAAAGCAATAGAACTGCAGCTCCGCTGCCATGAAATAGATGGATCTGTATTTCTTACCAAGTAATTAAACTCCATCAGTAGCTTGATATTAAATTTGCAATGACAGGTCAGGCCAATTTGACAGGAATTGGCTAAAACTAGACTCAAGTGTGTAATGTATAACAGGGCTGAACTATAAAATAGTAGCCAAATTTCCCTCTCACTTCCTACCTCCACACACAGGCGCCACTACTGCTGTGATTTCTGGACATGTCTTTCTTAGGTGGGGCTCAGTCTCTGAGAATAGGAGTTGGTGTCTAATATTTGTGCTTTCTTTTGTTTTTGGCATTGATATTGAACTATTTAGGGATCTGTGGGATACTTCATAGTGTCAGTTCAGTTATTTCCAACTACTCTTTGTCTGCTTTTAGGAAGGTGGAAGGCCCAAGCTAAAAAAAAAAAAAAAGGAAAGGCATTGCTTAGGGAAACTGTTAAAAATTTTTTTTAATTGACAAATAAACATTGTATATATTTATGGTGTGAAGTGTGATGTTTTGATGTATGTATACATTTTAGAATGACTGAATCAAGCTATTTAACCTATGCATTACCTGGCGTATCATTCTGGTGTGTGTGGTGAGGACATTTAAAAATCTGCTCTGAGCAGTTTTCAAGTATACAATGTATTGTTATTAACTGTAGTCACTATAATGTACAATAGCTCTCTTGAGCTTATTCATTCCATCCAGCTGAAATTTTGTATCCTTTGACCAACATCTCCCTATCTCCCTCCTCCTGGCCCCAGCCTATTACCAGTATTTTACTCTGCTTCTATGAATTTAGCTTTTTTTACGTTCCACATATAAGCGACCTCATGTGGTATTTGTCTTTCCGTGCCTGGCTTATTTCATTTAACATAATGTCCTATAGGTTTATCCATGTTGTCTCAAATGACAGCATCTCCTTCTTTTTTAAGGCTGAATAATATTCTGTTGTGTATATATACCACATTTTCTCTATCCATTCATCTGTCATTGGACACATGGGTTGATTCCATGTTTTAGCTATTGTGAATAATGCTGTAATGAACATAGCATGTGGGATATCTCTTCAACATACTGATTTCTTATCCATGGGATCTATACCCAGTAGTGATACTTTTTGTATTTGAGGTGAGATATGGGTCCAATTTCATTCTTCTGCATGTGGATATCCAGTTTTCATAGCACTATTTATTGAAAAGACTGTTCTTTACTCATTGTATATTCTTGGCATCTTGGTCAAAAATCAGTTGACCATAAATGCATGGACTTATTTTTGGGCTCTTTATTCTGTTCCATTGGTCTATGTGCCTGTTTTTATGCCAGTACCATACTGTATTGATTACTATAGCTTTGTAGTATATTTTGAAATCAGGTAGTGTAATGCCCTCAGCCTTGTTCTTTTTGCTCAAGATTGCTTTGGTTATTTAAGGTCATTTGTAGTTCCATACGAATTTAAGGACTATCTTTTCTATTTCTGTGAAAAATGTCATTGGAATTTTGATAGAGATTGCATTGAATCTGTAGTTTTGGGGAGTAAGGACATTGTAACAATATTGATTCTTCTGATGGATGAACAAAATAATATTTTCATTAATTCATTTCTGCTATTTCTTTCATCAAAGTTTTATAGTTTTCAGTGTACAGGTTTTTTACTTCCTTGGTTAAATTTATTCTGAAGTTTTTTTTTGGTAACTATCATAAATGCGATTGTTTTGATTTCCTTTTCAGCTAGCTCATTATTGATGTATAGAAATGCTACTGATTTTTTTATGTGGATTTTATATCCTGCAACTTTACTCAATTCATTTATTAGTCTTAACAAATTTTTGGTGAGATTTTTAGGATTTTTCTGTATATAAGACCATGTTATCTGCAAAGAGACAATTTAATTTCTTCCTTTTTGATCTGGATGACATTTATTTCTTTCTCCTGCCTAATTGCTCTGGTTAGGAACTTCCAGTACTATGTGAATAGTGTTGAGAATGGGCATCCTTATTTTGTTCTTTTTGTTTTTTTTTTCAGAGTTGGGATGTCACTATGTTGCCCAGGCTGGTCTTGTACTCCTGGGCTCAAGCAATGCTCCTGCTTCAGCATCCTGAGTAGCTGGGATTACTGGCACATGCCACTGTGCCTAGCTCCCTTGTCTTAATCTTAGAGGAAAAGCTTTCAATCTTCCACCATTCAGTATAATGTTAGCTATGAATTTGTCTTATATGACTTTTTATTGGGTTGAGGTACATTTTTTCTATACATAATTTCTTGAGAGTTTTTATCATGAAAGAATGTTGAATTTTTAGAATGCCTTTTCTGCGTTTATTGGGATGATCACATGGTTTTCATCCTTCTTTTTTTAATGTGATGTGTTACATTTTATTGATTTGCATCCATTGAAGTATCTTTGTACCCCAGGATTAAATCCCTTACAGGGATGTCCACAGGTGTCCCTGTCATGGGTTCTTAGCTTCTGCTTCTGGCAGGGCTGGTAAAGCCCCTTTCTCATTTCTCTTTCCTCCTTATCACTAGGGACAGAAAGTGAAAACCATGGCTTCAGGCTGCTAAAAACCTGACATGAAACGAAGCAGAAGGACAACAACAAAATAAGGTGAGTTGGACAGGTTTGCATGGTGAATGATTCTTTAATGCAATGTTGAATTTGGTTTTATAGTATTTTGTTGAGGATTTTTGCATCTATGTTTATGTGGGATGTTGGCCTGTAATTTTATTTTCTTGTACTGTCCTTGTCTGGGTGCTATCAGGGTAATACCAGCCTCAAAAAATGAGTTTGGAAGTAGTCCCTCCTCCTCAATTTTTTTGGAAGAATTTGAGAAGAATTAGCATTAGTTCTTTAAATGTTTGGTAGAATTCAACAGCGAAGCCTGATGGTCCTGGGCTTTTCTTCAATGGGAGATTTTAAATTATTGATTCAATTTCCTTACTTGTTATTGGTCTGTTATAGGTCTGTTCAGATTTTCTATTTCCAGAAATTTATTCATTTCTCTAGGTTATCCAATTTGTTGGTGTATAATTTTTCTTAGTAGTTTCTTATGATCCTTTGTATTTCTGTGGCATCAGTTATATCTCTTATTTTGTTTCTGATTTTATTTGTCTCCTCTCTTTTTCTTAATGTATCTGAATTTATTATTTCAAAAAACCAACTCTTAATTATGTCTCTATTTTCTATTGCTTGTCTACTCTCTATTTCATTTATTTCTGTTCTGATTTTTTTTTTTTTTTTTTTTTTTTGAGATAGGGTCTCACTCTGTCACCCAGGCTGGAGTGCAGTAGTATGATCATGGCTCACTGCAGCCTCGAATTCCTGGGCTCAACTGATCTTTCAACTTCAGCCTCCCAAGTAGTGGGACCATAAGTGAATGCTATGAAGCCTGGCTGATTTATTTTATTTTGTAGAGACAGGGTGTCCTTATGTTGCCCAGGCTGGTCTCATACTTCAGGCTCAAGCAATCCTGCCTCAGCATCCCAAAGGGTTGGGATACAGGCATGAACTTTATGCTGGCCTGCTCTAATCTTTATTATGTCCTTCGTTTTACTAACATTGGGCTTAGTTTGTTTTTCTCTTTCTAGTTCTTTGAGATGTAACATTAGTTGGTTATTTTGGATCTTTCTTTTTGATGTAGGCTTGATGTGATTTCAGTCTTCTCAAATGTATTAAGACTGATCTGTCTAACATATGATCTATCCTAGAGACTATCCTGGATGTGCTTTAGAAGGATGTGTATTCTGCTGCTGTTGGATGGAATGTTCTATACATGTCTATTAGGTACATTTAGTTTAATATGTAGTTTAAGTCCAATGTTTCCTCATTGATTTCCTGTCTGGATGGTCTGTCCATTGCTGAAAGTGGGGTATTGAATTCCCCTACTATTATTGTATTGCATTATCTCTCTCTTCAGATCTATTAATAATGTTTTATGCATTTAGGCGCTCTGATGTTGGATGCATATATATTTATAACTGCTATGGCCTCTTGATAAATCGATTCCTTTGTCATTATATAATGACCTTCTTTGTCTTGTTTTACGTATTTTGACTTACATCTATTTGATCTGATATAAGCATAGATACCCCTGCTCTTTTTGTTTTCTGTTCCCGTGGAACATCTTTTCCCATCCTTTCACTATCAATCTATATGTGTCCTTAAAGGTGATGTGATTCTCTTGTAGGTAACAAAGAGTTGTCTTTTTTTTTCTTTATCCATTCGTCTACTCCTTGTCTTTAATTGGAGAATTTAATCCATTTATAGTCAAGATAATTATTCATAGGTAAGGACTTACTACTGCCATTTTGTTCATTGTTTTCTGGTTGTTTGGTAGATCCTTTGTTTCTTTTTTTCCTCTTTTGTTGTTTCTTTCTTCCTGTCTTCCTCCTCTGTTATTAGATGATTTTTCTCTACTGGTGTGTTTTGATTCCCTACTTTTTACATTTTGTGCACTTACTATAGGTTTTTATTTTGTGGTTAGCCTTATAAGGCTAACATAAAACATCTTGTAGTTATAACAAACTATTTTAAGCTGGTAACACTTAACTTTGATTGCATAAAATAACTCTACACTTTTACTCTTCTCACACACATTTTATGTTTTTGTTGTCACAATGTACATCTTTTTGTATTGTATATTACTTAACAAATTATTGTAGCTATTACTATTTTTAACAGTTTTGTCTTTTAACCTGTCATAGTAATGATATAAGTGATTTACACACCATCATTACAGTATTAGCATATTCTGAATTTGAGTGTGTACATACTTTTACAAGTGAGTTTCATACTTTTCTATGTTTTTATGTTACTAATTAGCATCTTTTTTATTTTGAATAATTCCCTGTAGCATTTCCTGTAGACAGTTCTGGTGGTAATGAACTCCCTCAGCTTTTGCTTATCTGGGACAATCTTTACCTTTCCTTCATTTCTGAAAGACAGATTTGCTGGATAAAGTATTCTTGGTTTACTTATTCTTACTTTTTTTTTCCTTCAGCACTTTGAATATATCATCCCACTCTCTCCTGACTTGTAACATTTCTGCTGAGAATTCTACTGCTAGCCTTAGTGGAACTCCCTTATATGTGATTTGTTTCTTTTCTCTTGCTGCTTTCAGAATTCCCCCTTTGTCTTTGATTTTTACAGTTTGGTTATAATGTGTCTTGGTGTAGTCTTATTGAATCTGATCGGAGACCTTTGATCTCCTTATCCCTGGCTATTTCTATCTCCCCCCAGATTTGGAAAGTTTTTTGCTATTATTTCTTTAAGTATTCTTTCTGCTTTTTTCCTGTCTTCTCCTTCTTTTAACACCCATAACTTGAATATTCACTCTTTGATGCAGTCCCCGCAATCCTGTATGCTTTCTTCATTCCTTTTCATTTTTTTTCTTTTCCTGGCTCTGACTGTATGTTTTCAAATAACTTATTTTTGAGTTCACAGATTGTTTCTTCTGCTTGATCAATTCTGCTGTTGACACTATCACATTCATTTTTTTCATGTCATTCATTGTATTTTTTCAGCTACAGAATTTCTATTTAATTTTAAAAATAATGTTAATCTTTTCACCAGATTTCTATTTTTGGTCATTTATTGTTTTCCTACTTTCACTGAATTATTATTCTGTATTTTCTTGAAGTTCACTGAGCTTCCTTAAAACAATTATTTTGAATATTTTGTCATGCAGTTTGTATGTCTCCATTTATTTGAGGCTTGCTACTCGGAAATTGTTGTGTTCTTTTGGTTGTGTTATGTCTTTTTGACTTGTCATGTTTCTTCTTGTCTTATGTTGATATCTGCCTGTTTGGTGGAGCAGTAACCTATTGCAGACTTTAAAGGCTAATTTTGCTATGAAAATACTTTCTTCTGGGGAAAGGGTGTGAGGTGCTTGCTGGGTAGGGTGCCGTGATTCTGACACCAATGAGGAAACAGTTGTGTAGTCATTGTGCAGCTCTGTCAGCCAAGGTTAGTGTTGACAATTATTGCAGAGATCCTCAACACTCAATGTTGTGGATGTCTGCAGTGGTGATGAAGATTGTTGGAGTCTATGATGGTGATGATTACTAAGGTTCTCCTGATCTATCTTTTTTCCATTTGGCTGAAGGGATTCCTGTTGGCACTGGGTCTGGTTTGCAGGCCCACCTGAAGTGGCAGTGGCACCAGTGTCTTAAGTGTGTTGCCCATGGAGTAGTTACATGGCTGAGGCGTGAAGCATGGCCATATGTGAAGAGACTACAGCTCTGGGATATGGGGCAGCTATGGCACTGGTCCTTAGGGTTGAAGCACTCCTGCTGCCACATTGCCAATAGCATGTAAGGTGTGGAGGCTTGTGAAGTAGCCAGGGAACCAGAATAGGAGCACAGACTGAGACAGAGTTACAGTGGCTCCAAGGTTAGCTTGGAGCCTACCTTTCTGTGGTGGCTGAGCTGAAGTCCAGAGTTTGGGTGTGTGTAGTAAGAGCTTAGCTCCAGGGTCCAAAGTGTGAACTAGCTCATTATGGTGATGGCTGTGGTGTCTAAGATGTGGCTGAGAGGAGTGCAGCCACAGAGATGCCCTCATCTCAGCAGAGATGCATGCTGTATTCCTATAGATGGAACACAGTGGAACAAAACAAAAAGAATATTCACACATAAAAGACCTTTAATGGGCCTTTGAGCTCTTTCAGGGCTATTCTGGTTGTGGATAGCTATCTATATATTCTGTCTTGTGTCAGGGGGATAAAGGCTGGTATCACCCACTGTGTCATCTGAATTATGTCCTAAGGGAAGCTGTTCAAACTGGGTAGACAAATAATGTGTGTAGTCATAACACTGCTGCCCCTTTTGGACAAAACAAGATAAATAGACTGTCTCCCAGAATACCCTGAAAAACAACATAATAAATTCCCACTTTGCATGACCACACAGCACTAATATTCTGGGACCTCAGTAAGTGTCAACTCTTTTCAAAATCGTGTAGATCCTGGCTATGGTCCTGTCCTACTGTTTTCTTTCAGGAGCAGCCTACTTCTCCCTGGAGAGCTCTCAAGAAATTAGAGCATTCTTATTTATCCCCAATTGCCCTCTCTCTGCCTCCAATGCAGGACCCAAGAGCCACTGGGAAATGAGCACTGTTTGTATTTGCTTGGTTTGGTTTTGGTTTTTACCTTTCAGAAACAAAATCAGACATATTGAGGATGTACCAATGTCCTTCCATCCTAGGTTGCTGACCAGAACTCAACAGTGAGGGAATTTACCTCCTGCTTCATGCATGCGGCTTCAATATAGTAAGTCAAAAGTATGTGGAATGAGATTTGATGAGTGTAAATCTCACTGTGCTAAGTTCGAGTGGAGCCACTCAGGGAGGTGCTTGCCATATCTTTAGAGAACAGTTCTATTTGAGTGGTGCTGCTCTTCTGCAGGTACACTGGTCTCTTTGCAGTTCCTAGGAACACTCCTTCCCCTAAGGAGTAAGAGCATGTCTAACTCATTCTATTCTGTCAAGTCTTGGCTTTACTGTTACCTTCCCAGTGAGGTCTTTTCTGACAGCGTAGTATAAAATTGCGTTCTCCCAGCCCTTTAACCTACTGGACTTTTTCTTTTTCCACAGTACTGTTACCCTCTAAAAAGCCATATATGTTCTATATTATATGTTTTCTTTATTACATGTCTCTCTTTCTTCCCTAACCCCTGCTAAGATGTATGTTCCATGACAGCATCTCTGTCTTTTCCTTCTTTGTTGTTTTTTACTGATGCATCTCAAGTGGTTAAGACAAGCTGGTACGTTATGGGTATCCAAATGTTTATACTGACAAACTATACACCTGTGAAGTCACCACATCGATTAAGATATAGAACATTTACTTTGTCCCAGAAATTTCCCTTAAGTGTCTTTCCAGTCAATCCAGAGGCAATCAATACCACATAAATACCAGTGTTTTGATTATTGTAGCTTTATAGGAAATCTTAAAACGAAGTAGTGCAAATCCTCCAACATCATTCTTCCTTTTCATTGTTGTATTGAGTATTCTGTGTCATTCATATTCTTATAGAATCAAATTGTTGATTTCTACAAAGCACTTTTGGATTTTAATTGGGATTGCAGTAAATATATAGATCAATTCAGGGAGAACTGACATCTTAACAATGTCAAGTCTTCTGATCCATGAACATGGTATATATTTTCATTGATTTGGGAAGTCTTTAATATCTCTCAGCAATATTTTGTAGTTTCAACATGAAGTCTTAGACAACCTTTGTCAAATTTATTCATAATTATTTAAAATTTTGGATGCTATTATAAATTTGTTTTGCTTAATTTTTCAATTGTTTGTTGTAGCTATATAAAAGTACAATTAATTTATGTACACTGACCTAAATTTACTTATTCTAGTATATATGTATATCTATATTTTTGAGACAGTATTTCACTCTGTTGCTCAGGCTGGAGTGCAGTGGCATGCTCATGGCTCACTGCAGCCTAGGATTCCTGCACTTGTGCGATCCTCCCACCTCTGCCTCCTGACAGCTGGGACTGCAGGCACGCACCATCGCACTGGGCTAAGTTTTAAATTTTTTTGTAGGGACAGGGTCTTGCCATGTTGTCTAGGCTGGTCTTAGACTCCTAAGTTTAAGCAATCCTCCCACCTCAGCCTCCCAAAGTGTTGGGATTACAGGCATGAGCCACTGTGCCTGGCATCTAGTATTTTTGGTAGTTTCCTTAGGATTTTCTATGTACACAATTGTGTCATCTGTGAACAAAGATAATTTTATTTCTTCCTTTCCAATTTTTGCCTTTTTATTTCATTGTTCTTATTGTAATGTTGAACAGAATTGGCAAGAGTGGATATTCTTGCTTTGTTCTGAGCTTGTTAGCTCTTCTCATTTCCTCAAATGTGTGTACCTTACAAGACCTTTCTTACTTTCTATTCATATCTTTAGTTTGGTGCCTTCAGCTATTGCTTTTGATGACTAATATTCCTATGTCAGACATAATAGAAATTCTACTGCATAATTCTGGAGCTTTAACTAATGCTATTGCATAATGTGGAATTTTAAAACTGAGCTCAAATGTTTATGTATTTATTTTCTGATTTCTCAAATGTAGTTACAGTCTCCTGTATCTATGCCCCCTCATACTTCTTCACATATCCCTGCTTACAGCAGTGAAAATATTGCCTTGTAATTGTCTGTCTGCCTCTCCCACTTGACCATGTCCTTGAAGGGCTGTGCCTTACTCATCTTTGTATTCTCAGAGCTGTGCTTAGTGCCCTTCCCCCAAATGCCCATTGAATGAATATATGAAGAAATGGAAGGCAATGTTTAATAGATAGACATATTTTTACTTTTCTGTTGACATTGGAAATGTGTTCCTTTCCTTTCTGAGGACATCTGCGTGTGTGTGTGTGTGTGTGTGTGTGTGCGCCTACCTCTGTCCCTGGGGATTATTTCCTTTCATATCTTTTCCTCTTACATTTACATTGGTGCCTATGTTGCAAGTTACTGAGTTGATATGGAAGAAAGAGTTTTGTGTAGTGTAGATTTCTTATAGGTGGTGATAAGGTAAAGGGCCCAAATATGCTGCCTACTTGAAATAATAGAAATGGTATTTACCCAAGGCTGCTTCATTTTCCCACTGTTATGGGATGTTATGTGATGCATAAGTTTATTTTACAATAAAATGCACTGAAGAACAGCCTCCAGAATTAGGATATAAATTTGTAATTGGATTCTAAGTGACTGGATAGCTTGTGAAAGAAGAACTCTCTATACGTATTCTGTCTTTCATCTAGTATTCACTGCCAAGGTAGTGATGATCCTGGGTTCTGGATGAATTGTTCAGGCAACTTTGCATGAAAATATCTATTCATTTCAAATAACATTCTTTCTACTTTTGTCTTTATGTATTAAAGAACTGAGAACATGCTCTCTTAAAGATTTCAAGTGAAATTATTTCCTATCTTAAACATTATTTTTTCTTCCTTTGGAGAAGGACCTGGTCTTTAGTAATGGAAGTTTCACATTATGCTGTTTTCTTTTCTCAGATTTAAAGGCTAGAGCTGAGAGAATGACCTTAGGAAGGCCAGATTTAGTATGGTCAATTGTACCATATTTCTGTAGGGAGGAATAAATGTTTTCCTCTACTCTTATAGTTCTCAGTTAGGATGGACCCATGTAGCAAAAGACAGATTAACAAGAGAGAAACAAACAAGTATATTAACCTGTATACCTCATATATACATAGGAGATACCCAGAGAAAGGATTCTTCTTAAATCTCAAAGAGTTGGCTTTGAATTCATATTTAAATACCATGTCTGCTGAAACAAAGAAAGGAGGGTTTAGGGAAGGCCAGTTATAGGTAGATGACCAGGAAAAGCAAGACAATAGACAAGAGTAAGGCTTGTTATGCAGATTTAAGTGGATGCCTTCTCCATTGATAAGAGTCTCTATTGATTTAGAATAATACTTCTCTTCCTGGTCCAGAGAGGGAGATGCACTTACAAATGGAGATTTCCTTCAGAGATGTAAATTTCCCATACAAAAGCATAACTTCTACTCTTATTTTCAGAGCTTCTTCTGTGTCTGCGATTTCTCAAAATAATCAGCTCAAAATAATCCTCATGCCAACAAGGCATATTTTGGAATGGCATATTCTAGTCTCCTATAGTCATATTTTGAGGTGGCATATTCTGGTCTCCTATATTTACATCCCCACTACACCCCCACAAAAATGTATAAAATATTGTCACTATTTTAAACTTTGGGGTCAATCTCATGGTTAAAAAAAAAATCTTGCTTAATTTGCATCTCCGTAACTATTAGTGAAGTTGAGCATCTTTTCTACAGTTATTGGACACTGTATTTTATCTTTAAATACTGGTTCATATCACTTATTCTTATTTTTATGGGGTATTTTTTCTTATTAATTGTAGTGTAACCACCCAACAGGTTCTCCTTGCCTACCGCCTAGACTAAGCTGATTTATCAAGACAGAGGAATTGAAATAGAGAAAGAGTTTAATTCATGCAAACTTGGCTGTATAGAGATTATTCAAATCAGTCTCCCTGAAATCTTGAGGATCAGGTTTTTTGAGGATAATTTGATGGTTAGTGGGGCCAGTGAGTTGGGAGTGCTGATTGGTTAGGTCAGATATGAAATCAAAGGGAGTTGAAGCTGTCCTCCTGCACTGAATCAGTTCCTGGGTAGGGGCTACAATACTTCAAGATGATCCACAAGACCACAAGCTGAGCCAGTTTATTGATTGGGTGGTGCCAACTGATCCATTAACTGCAGGGTCTGCAAAATATCTCAAGCACTGATCTTAGGTTTTACAATAGTGATGTTGTATCCAGGAGCAATTTGGGGAGGGTCAGAATCTTGCAACCTCTAGCTGCATGACTCCTAATCCATAATTTCTAATCTTGTGGCTAATTTGTTAATCCTACAAAAGCAGTCTAGTCCCCAGGCAGGAAGGTGGTTTGTTTTGGGAAAGGGCTGTTATAGTCTTTGTTTCAAAGTTAAACTATAAACTAAGTTCCTCCCAAAGTTAGTTTGGCCTGTGTCCAGGAATGACCAAGGACAGCTTGGAGGTTAGAAGCAAGATAGAATTTGTTAGGTCAGATATCGTTCACTGTAATAATTTTCTCAGTTATAATTTTGCAACAGCAGATTGCAGTAGAAGCTCTTTGCATATTTTGGGTATTAATCCTTTGTTTGTTATGTAGGTTGCAGGTTTTTTTCTCCCAAACTCTTATTTTTAACTTAGTTCATTAAAGTCTTTTGTCATACATAATTAAACTCAGGGTTTTTTTCATTATATTAATAGATCTTTTCCTTGATGCTATTTTGGTTTTGTACCCTGTTTAGATACTGCCCCATTACAAGAGTGTAAAAGTTTACTCCATGTTTTCTTCAAACTTTTAAAAAAAGTTTTGCTTTAAATATTAGCACTTACTCCATAATTTAGTTTTCTGTGGTGTAAGGTAGGAATAAAAATTTAATGTTTTTGCTTAAATGAATCCTGAACAATCCTCAAACTATTTTTGACTATTCCATTGTGTTTCCCTGCCTCTGACATAAAATGTCACATCTAATATAAACTAAATTCCAGGGTATGTGCTTACACACATGTATTTGTGGGTGTGGTGGAGGGGTTAGGAGAGGAACACAGAGAGACAGAAAGAGACACACAGTACTATTTCTGGATTTTTAATTATTTTCTATTGTTTAATTTGTCTATTTATGAACCTATTGAGGGAGAGCAGAATAAGTCCCCCAAAATATGAAGGATTGTTGAGCTGAAGGCAATTCAGAAGAAGCAAATGCAAGAAAGCTCTCTATCAACCTCCTATTTGCCTCCCATATGTCCAGGATATAGATTTACAAAGACAGAAGGTATCCTGCCCACCTTTCTACCAGGGAGAGCAAAGATCATCCACAAAAGACAGCTTTGAATTCTTATTGACCTAGAACTTGTACCAGAGCTTTACCAACTAGCCTTTATCTGCCATTCATTTGCCTTTCTACAAGTTGTTGCTCTTAGAGATTCAAAATCCTTCTTCTTTCTCATATTGCTTCTCTTGAAATTCACTCGTTTTTGTTGAAGATGCTATATAAGCCATGTAAACCCAAAATAAAATTATAATCCCCTCAAAACTGACTGAGTGGACCCTCCTCATTGGGTCATTAGGGGACCCAATGACCCCTAAAAATCTAGGTCAGATTGTGATAGGAAGGGGGTTTGGACATGCCTAGTGATCCTTTCCTTCCTTTGGAGTCCAGGCACACAACTGATCAGCATTAACATTAAAATAGAGATCCGAAGACTGATAGAACAGACTCTTTGTAACCATAAGATACCAAATTCCAACCTGGCTCTAGTATAACATCACATGACAGCAGTGGCCTGAAAGAAATATATATATTTTAAATGGCCCTGCAAAGATATCTCTTGCTCTGGGGTAATTTTACATTTTGTAGAGAATCTCTTTCCTTTATTAGGTCTCACCAGAGAGTCTGGTACCTTCGATAAGAGACAGTCACATCTATTCTCTTTGAAGTGGGCTACAGGCTACCTGGAGGTTTCATATACGTGGCAAAAGCCCTCCTCCCACAACCCCCAACTCCTTACCTTAGCTTAAGCTGATTTCAACTCTTTAGGCAGAGCTTAACTCTTTCAACCAATTGCCAATCAGAAAATCTTTAAATTCACCTATGACCCATAAGCCCCACCACCGCACTTTTGAGTTGTCCCACCTTTCCAGATGAAACCAATGTGTATGTCACATATATTGATTGATGTCCTATGCTACCCTAAAACATAAAACCAAGCTGTAACCCAACTGCCTTGGGCATATGTTCTCAGGACCTCCTGAGGCTGTCATGGGTCATGATTCTTAACCGTGGCAAAATAAACTTCTAAACTGATTGAGACCTGTCTCAGATACTGTTTGGTTTACAGCTGAAATTTAAAGCCACCTTTTTGAGAACTACTCAGTCCCATGTCTCTCATGTATATATGAAATATACATATTAATAAACCTTTGCTTGTTTTTCTCTTGTGAATCTGTCCTTTGTTACAGAAGTTCTTTCCCACTATAAACCCATGGGGGTTATTATTTCCTTTCATTAATCTATACTATATTACTTCAATACTAATAGCCTTACGGTATATTTTAAATCTTATAAGAAAGTTTTTGTTCATTTGTTTCAAAACCCTATTGTCTCTCTATATACACTTATATGTATAGTATATATGTATATATATTCTGTTGGAATTTGTGTTAAGATTAATTAAATTTATAAACGGTTTGGGGGATAATGGACAACTTTAAAAAATGGCTTTCTTTCTTATTTTTTTCCAATCTTCTATTATGTTCCTCCATCAATTTTTATAGGTCTTAAGAATTTCTTGTTAGATATTTCACTAGGTTTTTCTGTTCATTTATTGGTTATTAGTTTGAATAGTATCCTTTTTTCATGACTTTTTAAAATAGATTATTGCTAATATATAAATATCCCTCTAAAATTGATTATTGCTTATATATTTATTATTTATATATTATTATTTATGAAATATGATATAAAATATTAATATATAAAATTAATTATTGCTAACATATAAATATATTATTGCTTATATATTTATGTATTCATATTTACCTTATATGTATTTAAATATAAGCAATAATCAATTTTAGAAGGATATTTTTGGTTTTTTATATTCTGCAAATTTACTGCTCTTTTATTAATTCTAATAGTTTTCAGATGATTCTGTTGGATTATACAATATTATTTTGTACAAATAATGACAATTTGCTCTCATGCTTCTTTTTGTCATCTTAATGCATTCGATGAGAATGTCAGTAATATAGCCTAGCCACCTGCACCCTTGTTTTCTGAATTTAATAAGAATTATTTTAACAAAAACTTTAAGTATATTTGTTCTATGTTTCTGGTAGATATATTTTACTTTAAGAAAGTTTTATTCCTGTTCATAATGTGTTTTTTTTTTTTAATTCAGAGAGGTTTAAAATTTCATCAAATATTTTTTAGAGTAATTTGAGATGACCACAATTTTTTGCACATAATCTGTTAATCTTGTGAATTACATCTACTAAGATTCTAATAATCCTCACAATTCTGAAATAAAGTCTGTTTTTTCATACTGCATATTTAATAACTATAGTGCTGACTCCATTTTCCAATATTTCACATAGAAATGTTTATAGTTATTCTCATATGGATTTATATGCCATAGGGAAAGGGCATACAAGCTCCAACCAGACTATTTAAGGTAACCACCCAGGACAGGCACAAATTCTGTGTGCATCATAGCCTGTAACTTGTGTGATAACATTGAGGTTGACATATTCTTACACTACTGACAGTAAATAAAGAAGAAATCAGGTGGCATTCATGAGACTGGGTATCAGGGGAACCTGCCCCCAATATTTCAACGTAGGTTCTTTCTATTTTCCAGAAGTGTTGGCCGGCTGAGAAGTAAAGAGAAAGAGTACAAAGAGAGGAATTTTACAGCTGGGCCGCCGGAGGTGACATCACATATCAATAGGACCATGATGCCTGCCTGAGGCTCAAACCAGCAAGTTTTAATTAAGGGTTTCAAAAGGGGAGTGGGTGTAAGAACAGGGAGTAGATCACATGCTTCAAAGGGCAAAAAGGAGAACTACTGATAAGGGTCTATGTTCAGCTATGCAAGTATTGTCTTGATAAACATCTTAAACAACAGAAAACAGGGTTGAAGAGCAGAGAACCAGTCTGACCACAATTTTCCCACCCCAGTAAGCCTGAGGGTACTGCGGGAGACCAGGGCATATCTCAGTCCTTATCTGTTCTTTTTCAAGGTGCACTGATTTCATGTTGTTCAAACATACGTTTTACAATCAATTTATACAGCTAACACAATTATCACAGTGGTCCTGAGGTGACGTACATGCTCAGTTTATGAAGGTAACAGGATTAAGAGATTAAAGGAAGACAGGCGTAAGAAATTATGAAAGTATTATTTGGGAATTGATAAATGTCCATATTAAAATGAAATCTTCACAATTTATGTTCCTCTGCTGCGGCTCCAGCTGGTCCCTCCATTCAGGGTCCCTGGCTTCCCACAACAGCTCTCCCTTTCTTTTTATGCAAATGTGCCATGGCGATGAAGCCTTGTTCATTCTCTCGGTTTTGACTGAGAGGATTCTTTGACTGGTCCGGCACACTAAAAACAAGTCGATTAAACACAGAAACATGATTCCAGAATTTACTGCAATGGAGCACCCAATAGACTTAATCCAAGTCGTGCGGTTTAGTCTAGAAAGACTTTTTGCCAACTGATCTAATGCCTTATCTCCAGGCACAATGGATAAATGAGGTAGAGAGGCTTCAAAAATATCGGGGGAACCCACCCCCAATATTTCAACATAGGTTCTTTCTATTTTCCATAAGTGTTTGCCGGCTGAGGAATAAAGAGAAAGAGTACAAAGAGAGGAATTTTGCAGCTGGGCCGCTGGGGGTGACATCTCATATTGGTAGGACCATGATGCCCACCTGAACCTCAAACCAGCAAGTTTTTTATCAAGGGTTTTAAAAGGGGAGGGAGTGTAAGAACAAGGAGTAGATCACATGCTTCAAAGGAGGAAAAGGAGAACTACTGATAAGGGTCTATGTTCAGCTATGCAAGTATTGTCTTGATAAACATCTTAAACAACAGAAAACAGGGTTTGAGAGCAGAGAACTGGTCTGACCACAAATTTACCAGGACTGGGTTTTTTCCCCACCCCAGTAAGCCTGAGGGGACTGCGGGAGACCAGGGCATGTCTCAGTCCTTATCTGTTCTTTTTCAAGGTGCGCTGATTTCATGTTGTTCAAACACACATGTTTTACAATCAATTTGTACAGTTAACACAATTATCACAGTGGTCCTGAAG
This sequence comes from Mandrillus leucophaeus, assembly GCF_000951045.1. Classification (NCBI taxonomy): domain Eukaryota; kingdom Metazoa; phylum Chordata; class Mammalia; order Primates; family Cercopithecidae; genus Mandrillus; species Mandrillus leucophaeus. Next base: position 155,049 of record NW_012101665.1, on the reverse strand, counting down.
TGATGTACATGCTCAGCTTATGAAGGTGACAGGATTAAGAGATTAAAGGAAGACAGGTGTAAGAAATTATAGAAGTATTATTTGGGAATTGATAAATGTCCATATTAAAATGAAATCTTCACAATTTATGTTCCTCTGATGGGGCATCAGCCGGTCCCTCTGTTCGGGGTCCCTGACTTCCCGCAACAATTGGGGCTAATCAGAAGTCAATGTGGCAGATTAGTATCCAAGATGAAATCAACTTTATCTACACAGATAGATTAGCAGAATGAGTTGAGATGGTTCCTATTTATGCTCTGAAAGGATGTGAATATCATACAATTGTTCTGTTTCTCAAACAATTTATAAAACTCACCCCAAACTTAGTGGCCTAAATGCCTTCATATTAGGATTAGATCTGTGGCTGCTTTTTCATTTTTCACCACAGTTACTTATCTATGCAGGTTTCTGTTATAATAGCACAAAACAAACTAAGACCTTCTTGAGTTAATTTTAGTAATTATCTTTTCCTTAGAAATTATTCATTTCATTTAAATTTTCAAATTTATTTTTATAAAATTTTGCATAGCATTTTCTTATAATTCTAACATCTTCCTATATATCTCTATTTGCTATTACATTCTGTTTTTAATTTTTTATATTTCAATGTATGTCTTTTCTCTTTTTTGTCATTGGAAGTGCCAAAGGTTTATCTATTTCATTTGTTTTCTGAAAGAAGTAGCTTTTGATTTTCTTGATCTTCTCTACTCTTCTGTGTGTTCTAGTCCATTAATTTTTTCCTACATTATGCTTCTTTTTTCCTTCTTTCTCTTTCTATTGATATTTATTTTGTTGTTCTCTTTCTGGCTCATTAGTTTCATGTTTAACTGATTTATTTTATAATATATAGGAGTTCAGAAAAATATGTATTCATTTTTGTGGTGTGCACAGTGACTTTTTATCTCGTATATAAGTCTGTTAATTGTGTTTTTCAAATGCTCTTCAGTCTGCATAGTTTGCCAACCTCTGAGAGAGATAGATTTAGTTCTCCAACTATTATTGCTATAATTTGAATGCGTTCCCCAAAAAGCATGTGTTGGAACTCAGGCCCAATGCAACAGTGTGGGAGGTGGGACCTAAGAGGAGGTGTTTAGGTCATGAGGGCTCCGTCATTATGAGTAGATTAATGCTGATGCTAAAAGCGCTTGGGGCTGTGTGAGTTCCATCTCTCTCTTTTGTTTTTTTCCTTTTATTTTAGGTTCAAAGGGTATGTATGCAGGTTTGTTACGTGGGTAAATTGTGTGTCACAGGGGTCTGGTTTACAGGTAATTTTGTTACCCAGGTAATCAGCATATTACCTGATAGGTAGTATTTTGATCCTCACCCTTCTCCCTCAAGTAGGCCCCAGTGTCTGTTGTTTCCTTCTTGTGTCCATGTGTACTCAATGTTTAACTGCCACTTATAAGTGAGAACATGCAGTATTTGGTCTTCTCTTCCTTCATTAATTCACCAAAGATATTGGCCTCCGGCTCCATCCATGTTGCTGCAGATGACAGGATCTTGTTCTTTTTTATGGCTGTGTAGTATTCCCTGGTGTATATGTACCACATTTTCCTTATCCTGTCCACTGTTGATGGACATCAAGGTTGATTCCCTGTCATTGCTATTGTGAATAGTGCTGTAATGAAGATACGCATGCATGTATCTTTATAGTGGAATGATTTATATTCCTTTGGGTATTTTCCCAGTAATGGGGTTGCTGAGTTGAATGGTAGTTCTACTTTAAGTTCTTTTAGAAATCTCCAGACTACTTTCCTCAGTGGCTGAACTAATTTACATTCCCAACAGCAGTGTACAAATGTTCCCTTTTCTCCACAACTTCACCAGTGTCTGTTATTTTGACTTTTAAAATCATACCCATTCTGACAGGTAGAAGATAGTATATTGCATTGTGGTTTTAATTTTCATTTCCCTAATGATTAGTGAAATTGAGAAATCTCTTGCTCTCTTACATGCACTTTCTTCCCCTTCCACCGTGGGATGATGCAGCAAGAAGGCCCTTGCTAGATGTGGCCCTTGATCTTGGATTTCCTGTCCTCCAGAACCATGAGTCAAATAAATTTCTGTTTATTATAAATTACCCAGTCTTAGGTGTTCTGTTATAACAGCACAAAACAGACTAAGACAATTATTGTAATTTTGCTATGTAGTTTTTGTTTTCCAAGTATTTATGTAGACATTTTAGTGAAAAGTTGGCAAAGGTTGTGATAGAATCTATTATTCAGATGCTATTACAACTCTATTGGTGAGGTATTTCTTAATAAATCCACAAACATAGCTATTTTATCTAGAAGTGATTTTATAAAATCATGGCAATCTTTAGATTTAATAAATCACAATAATGTCATATTCATAATGCTACCTATACTTTGGCATTTCATCTTGTGAATACGATAATGCGTGTTTTTTGTTTTTCATCTCCAACTAGATTGCATCATCTTCAAGAAACCAAATTTTTAATTTGTTAAAAACTTTTCTGGTTTAAAGCTGCAAAGCACTTTGCTTCCAAAATTGTCTATTTTTCTCTTTACTCTCTCTTAAAACAAGTCTCTAATGAGCTGATGAAAGGTAATTTACTTTTACCTCCCTTCCTTTCTTTTCCTTTCTTCTTTTAATTATGAGGGCTTAATTAATAGCATGAGAGTTTTATTTAGGTCAACACATCTTGTTAATTATCATTACTTGGGTGCTATATTTTCACTTTTCATTTTGCTAATATTTATATTGTATTGTCTTCCACTTAAGAATTCATGATGAAGTCATATTAGCTCAAATAAAGTATATGCTCTCATTATTATTTATAGAAAATGAGGAAATAGAATCTGCCACAGCATGTATTATAAGCATTTTCCTAATTAACATTTAGTAACTATTATATTGAAATTACTGTATGACAGACACTCCTGTTTTTGTGACAATTCTTGTACAAAGATTATTACGTATTTCTCAAACTAAGGTAAATTTATATTCTTGTGGGAATAAAAGGAATAATCACTATGAGATAGAAACTTGGATAGGATTTAAACCTGAATCTCCTGTCCCAATGTTACCATTTTCATCACATTGTCTCCTATGGGAGAATCTACAATCAGTGTAGAACTCAATTTTTTTTTTTTTTTTTGAGATGGAGTCTCACTCTGTCACCCAGGCTGGAGTGCACTGGCACTATCTCCGCTCACTGCAACCTCTGCCTCTTGGGTTCAAGCAATTCTCCTGCCTCAGCCTCTCGAGTAGCTGGGATTATGGGCACCTGCCACCACGCCTGGCTAATTTTTGTATTTATGTAGAGATGTGTTTTTGCCGTGTTGCCAGGCCGGTCTCGAACTCCTGACCTCAAGTGATCTGCCTGCCTCGGCCTCCCAAAGTGTTGGGATTACAGGCGTGAGCCACTGCACCTAGCCAGAACTCAACTTTGAAAGGGCAAAAGCTGGTAAAATTTTAATATTTATTAAAGGCAAAGAAGATAAAGTGAAAGATGCAAAAAGAGATACAGAATTCTAAATACCAACAAATCGCAGCAAAATACAGGTTTTAAAAAGCTGGTAGAAACAATAAACATTACAAAATTAAATACCTGACACTTGCTATAGTATTTTCCCTTACATTTTTGGCTGTAAATTCTTTACTATCTCTTCCTATGACAATTTTGTAATATTTTCTATAGCAAGAATAGAAAGACAATTTAGTTTTTTTTTTCTCATGGTTGATCAAAATGTGTTATTGTTATTACTGATGGTTTAGAAAAGTTTCTTTCAGCTTCACAACTCATTATTGCCAAGTCACCTCTCTAGAAGCTATAACAGATGTGCTTTTTCTTTGTGGTACAACTTTGTGCCCCGCACTGTAAACCCTAGGATTTCTTTGATTGGTTTAAGGAAGTTGGCTGTGCATGAGATCGGGGAGCCTTTCAAAGTGGGGGTATGAGCATCAGAGGACGTTGTCTGAATCCAGCACAGACAGTTACTGGATGTTCTTTACGCTTGGTTATTTATCTGTGTCAGGTAAGATTGGATTCCCAAGGGCTTCCAAGCCAGTTTTTTAAAAAATTAAATAAACTTTTTATTGTAGAATAGTTTGTTTACAGTTTCAAGCCACTTTTTATATGTTATTTAATTCCTTTAATATTGTAAGAGAAGAATTTTGTCACTTAAAGGTTTATGAGAATCTCACCTAAAGCGACAGCACATGTAGGCTGTGGTTCCATGCTACAGGGACATCTGTGTTAACAGCATTTACACAACAAACATTACTGGGGGGCAGTAGCAATGGTTATAAGATCACTATGTAACTAAAAGCAAGCATCTTTAAAAAAATTCCTCTTTTTTTTTTGTCAGTCCACTATACTTGGATCTTTTTTTTTATGAGTTTAACCAATTTCCTTGATAACTCATTTTTCTGTCTAGACTTTAAAGTGCCTAATGAAGTCTTCATAGGACAACTAACGCCATTTGTCTTAGACTGACTGTCTTTGGTCACAGCAGAGCACTGAGGGGCTGAGCTGACCTCTTGAAGATGGATTCCATTAAGTGACCCCTAAGCATGAGAAGGTGCCTTTGCAACTGGCCATGGCACATCTATCATTTAATGCAATAACATTCTCTTGACAGATCTACCATAGCTAATGGGAGAAGGAAAATTAGTATGAAATTAGGAAAATATATTGTTAAAATAAATCATCACCTACAGGGAATGGTAGTTATCTGTTATCTCTGTTACCTAAAATGATATTAAATATTAACAGAATAAGGAGTGAGAAGGGAGAAAAAACAGAGAAGTTGTCAGAGCCATTTGTTACAACTTTTAAATTTTTTCTATCATAAAGAAAATTATTGGCTGGGTGCAGTGGCTCACACCTGTAATCCCAGCACTTTGGGAGGCCAAGGCGGGTGGATAACAAGGTTAGGTGTTTGAGACCAGACTAGCCAACATAGTGAAACCCCGTTTCTACTAAAAATGCAAAAAATTAGCCAGGCATAGTGGTGGGTGCCTGTAACCCCAGCTACTCGGGAGGTTGAGGCAGGAGAATCACTTGAACCTGGGAGGTAGAGGTTGCAGTGAGCAGAGATCGTGCCATTGTACTTCAGCCCGGGCGACAGTGCGAGACTCCATCTCAAAAAAAAAAAAAAAAAATTATCACACTAAGATGTCATTGCTGGCCAGGCGCGGTGGCTCCAGCCTGTAATCCCAGCACTTTGGGAGGCCGAGATGGGCGGATCACGAGGTCAGGAGATCGAGACCATCCTGCCTAACACGGTGAAACCCCATCTCTGCTAAAAAAATACAAAAAACTAGCTGGGCGTGGTGGCGGGCGCCTGTAGTCCCAGCTACTCGGGAGGCTGAGGCAGGAGAATGGCGTGAACCCGGGAGGCGGAGCTTGCAGTGAGCCGAGATTGTGCCACTGCACTCCAGCCTGGGCAACAGAGCGAGCTGTCAGCAATATAGCATAGTGGAATGAGCAAAGACTGGAGAAAGAATTCGATTCAAATCCTTGTTCTGGGGCAACTCGCTGTATGATATTGAGCAAGGCATTGCAACTGTTAGAAGTCTTAGTTTTCTTATCAGTGAAATGGGGATAATTGCAAACTTGCGGGATTGTTGCTGTTAGCATGGAAAATGTGTGCAAAGAGCCTAGTGTGTTATCTGGCATATTGTACTCATGTAACAATGTTAGTTATGTTATTATTCATAACTTGGAGGGCTTCTTCCTTGTTAAAAAATAAACAAGGCCGGACATGGTGGCTCACACCTGTAATCCCAGCACTTTGGGAGGCCAAGGCGGGTGGATCACCTCAGGTCAGGAGTTCAAGACCAGCTTGGCCAACATGGAGAAACCCTGTCTCTATTAAAAATACAAAAAAATTAGCTGGGCGTGGTGGCGGGTGCCTGTAATCCCAGCTACTTTGGGAGGCTGAGGCAGGAGGCGGAGGTGGCAGTGAGCTGAGATTGCACCATTGCACTCCAGCCTGGATCACTAGAGCAAAACTCCATCTCAAAAAATAAATAAATAAATAAATAAAATTAAAAATAAATAAATAAATAACAGGGACCTAGCAGTACCTTATTGTAGTTGTATGGACAAACAGAACCAAGCAATCCACTGGTTTATCTGAAAGAATGCGAGACCTATGGAGCTGAGAAGACAAAGATATAATAAAAATTGTATGGTGCATCTATTTATATATAACATAGTGTGAGGGTTAGTTTTATGTATCAACTTGGCTAGGCCACAGCATCCAGATATTTGGTTAAACACCAGTCTGGATGTTGCTGTGAATATAGTTTTTGGAAGAGATTAACATGAAATCGGTGGAATTTTGAGTAAAGCCGATTACCCTCTGCATTAGTCTATTCTCACACTGCTATAAAGAACTACCTGAGATTGGTAATTTATAAAGAAAAAAGATTTAATTGACTATGGTTCCACAGGTTTTACAAGAAGCATGGCAGCATCTGCTTCTGGGGAGGACTCAGGGAGCTTTTACTCGTGATGGAAGGCAAAGTGGGAACAGGTGTCTTACATGGCAGGAGCAGGACCACAGGCAAGAGAGGGAGAGGTGCTGCACACTTTTAACAACCAGATCTCCTGAGAACTTACTCACTATATAGCACCAAGGGGGGATGATAACTCTGCCGGCATGATCCAAACACCTGCCACCAGGCCACACCTCCCACACTGGGAAATTGCAATTTGACATGAGATTTAGAGGGGACACAGATCCAAACCATATCACTCTCCATAATGTGGGTGGGCCTCATTCAATTAGTTGAAGACTGGCCTCCCCAAAGAAGAGGGGATTTTGTCTTTATATTCAAGCTGCAACACCGACTCTGCCCTGAGCTCCCCGAGTCTGCGGCCTGCTAGCTACATCAACTCTGCCCTGAGCTCCCCGAGTCTGCGGCCTGCTAGCTACATCAACTCTGCCCTGAGCTCCCTGAGTCTGCGGCCTGCTGGCTGCAACACCGACTCTCCCCTGAGCTCCCCGAGTCTGCGGCCTGCTGGCTGCAACACCGACTCTCCCCTGAACTCCCCGAGTCTGAGGCCTGCTGGCTGCAACACCGACTCTGCCCTGGGCTCCTGGAGTCTGCGGCCTGCTGGCTGCAACACCGACCCTGCCCTGAGTTCCCTGAGTCTGCGGCCTGCTGGTTGCAACACCGACTCTGCCCTGAGCTCCCTGAGTCTGCGGCCTGCTGGCCTTGCCCTGCAGATTTGGAACGTGCCAGCCCTACAATGCATGTGCCAAGTTCTTAAAATAAATACTTCCGTCTCTCTCTCACGGTGTCCCCCATCCTATTTGTTCTGTTTCTCTGGAGAACTTTGATTAATAAGATTGATGAATATTAACATTATTGGTAAATCTAAATATTGATTGGTGGTGACCCTTCAAATTTATGTAGAGGCATCAAGTTTGGATGGACCCGTGCCTCCTTTTAGCTTATTTATCTTCTTTTACCTTCATTTTTATCTTCAGGTTTTTAGGGGGTAGATACTTAAGACCTTTGCTCAGTATTTGCCCTTATGGATGATCAATAAAAGTAAAAAAAAAAAAAAGGAAATATTGGGTAATTTGTAACTATTTATAAAATGTATGTGTATATATCATTTAATACTTACACTAATCTTTGGGATAATTAAATGCTTCCCTGTTTTAGAAATGAAAGAGTAACAATAACAAAAACACAGATAATTTATTGAGCCCATTCTGGGCTAAGCATGTCACAGAGTTTGTCATAGTCTGTTTTGTGCTGCTTTAACAAGATACCACAGATTAGGTAATTTATATAGAACAGAAATTTATTTTCTCACATCCTGGAGGCTGGGAAATCCAAGACGAAGGCACTGAAAGTTAAGGCTTGGTCTCTTTGCTTTCAGCATGACACCTTGAGCACTGTTTCCTCAGGAGTGGAGGCACATTGTGTCTTCACAAGGCAGAAGAGCAGGAGAGAGTGAACCCATTCCCATAGCCCTTTCTATAACGGCATTCACTCATGCATAAGGATGGAGCCCTCATGACCTAAATATGTCCCATTAAACTCCACTGCCCAATACTGTTGCACTGGAGATTAAGCTTCCAACTCATTAATTTTAAGGGGACAGAAACATTCAAACCATAGCAGAGATTATCTCATGTAAGCCTCACAGCAACCCATGGCACAGGGGCTTTTATTTCCCCCAGTTTAAGATGAGCATACTGAAAAATGCATTTAAAAAAGGGCTGGGCTAGAACTTGAACTGAGATCAATTGGTTCCAAAGAAGTCTGTGCTTTTTCCTCCCATAAGGAGGTGTCTTTTTCACTTTTTTTCACTCCAGGTAGACAAGACAAAACACGTCTCTGAGCCTTTTTGTGCCACAGATCTCAGTGCAAGTGTCATATTTCTGGAACCCGACTAAAAGTCAGGTGCTCAATTAGGACAGAGATCAAATGGCTCTTGGCTGCAAAACCAGTGCCTTGCTCCTCCTGAGTTAAAGAGTCTCATTTATGGTTATTAATATTGAAAGGGATAAAATGTATCTTTATATCTGCCATCAATTTTCCCCTGCCTTCATGGTAGAACTGCAGGAGAACTCTGGGGAAAATTCAAGGCAGCTGTGAAGGAAAGAAGGCAGAGCATTCAAGAACTTAGGAGCTGTAGGACTCTTAGCTTCTTATCCTTCGCCTTCATTTGACAGATGAAGAAACTGAGGCAGGGAATTAAATCGCCGGCTGAAAGTATGTTAGACTGGAGCATCTAAAATTTAATGAACAAATAAAATCGATTTAATCTTGTTCAAGTGCAGATTCTGATTCTGCAGGACTGAAATGGGGCCCAGAAATCTGCATTTCTATGAAGTTCTCCAGGTGAAGCTACTGCTGCTGGTCCAGTGGCTGCCCAGAGTGGGGAGGGAGAGTGAAGCATTATGACAGGTAGGATAGTAGAAGGGGAAGGAGGGAACAAGGTGCTATGGTTTGAATGTATCCCCCAAGTTCATGTGTTGGAAACTTAATCCTCAATGCAACACTGTTGAGAGATGATTAGGGCACAAAGGCTGTGCTCTCATGAATGGATTGAAGCCATTATCATGACAGTGGGTTTGTTATGAAAGTGAGTTTGGCCCTCCTTTGCACTCTCTCACCTTCTGCCATATTATGTGATGCCTTCTGCCATATCATGATGCATCAAGAAGGCCCTCAACAGATGTAGTCACTTGATCTTGGACTTCCCAGCCTTCAGAATCATAATCCAAATAAATTTCTATTTATTATGAATTACTCAGTCTGTGGTATTAGGTTATAGCAGCATAAAATGGACTAAGACAGAAAAACGGTAGTGTGAAGTGGGGCTGTTGCTATAACAAATAGTTGAAAACATAGAAATAGCTTTGGAACTGGGGAATGCGTAGAGGCTAGAAGAATTAGGAGGATCAAGCAATAATAGAAAAAGGCTGTATTGCTGTAAACAAACCTCTAAGGGTGATTCTGGTGATGGTTTAGAAGAGAAGAGCTGCAGGAAAAGTTTGAAACTTCTTTGAAATTTCTTAATTGGTTATGACCAGAAGATAGGTAGAAATATGGGATGTAAAGGCCATTCTGATGAGGTCTTAAATGGAAATGAGGAACAAGATGTTAAAAACTGGAGTCAAGGCTGGGCATGCTGGCTCACACTTGTAATCCTAGTGATGGCAATGGCAGCTACTCTGGAGCAGCTGCTGTCATTATGCCAGCTGCAGTGGAGAGGCATGGCCAGGGCTGCACATTCTGCAGAGCTGGCAGAATCCAGGGCCAAGTGGGATCCCCACCCCTTTAAAGTTTGTGAGACAGGAGCTCCCTGGGTGCAGCCACAGCTGCCCAAGTTGTTACTGTGGACCTGGGCCTCTCGCTGCATGGAACAGGTAAAAGCCCCAATCCCTAGGTGCAGCTGCAGCTGCCCAAACTGTGGCTGTGGACCTAGGCATCCCTGCACTCTTGGGGGCCCAGGAAGACACCTCCTGCCCTTACAGGCTCGGAAGTGTCTGCTCCTGCTCCTGGCTTCTCCCTGCTGTTGGCGCCCATTCTGATCTTGGAGCAAAGTTAGGGCCAGACCCAGATGCTGTCACAGCTTGGCCAGGTGTGCACACACTCGTGGCAGTGCTGACACACCAAGTCCCTGATGCCTTGACCCCCTCTGGACTTTGGGCGCTGATGAGCATAGGAGGGAAGCCGATGGGGGGCTGAGGGCAGCTGGGCACTGGCCTTCAGGTGCCCCTTGGCACCTACAGCCTGAGTGCCATGAATGGCAGCAGGAGGCAGACAGGCTCCTGGGCAGAAAAAGGTGGGCTCTCAGGGAGGGCCTGAAGGCTAGGGACCAGACTGCTAGTCCCACTGACTGGAGTGAGAACTTGTGGTGCCTTTTCTGGGCCTGCCCATGGCTGCCCATGGACCAATCAGCATGCACTTCCTCCCCTCTGAGGCCCATAATCACCCTGGGCTCTGCCAGAGCTGAGCAGATGTCCACAGTCTGACCAGTTGCAGAGGGGAGCTACCCATTGTAGGGTCTCGTCTCTGCTGAGAGTTGCAGACATTGGGAAGACTGGCTGCAGAGAGGAGCTACCCACTGCAGACATAAGGATGACCAGCTGCAGAAAGGAGCTACCCACTCCAAGACCTCCTGTCTTCTGAGAGCTGCAGAGATGGCAGGATGATCTACCTGCAGAGAGGAGCTACCCACCCCAGTGCCTCCTTGGAGCTATTCTGTCACTCAGTAAAGCTCTTCTTCACCTTGTTCACTCTCTACTTGGCTTTGTACCTCATTCTTCCTGGACACAGGACACAAATGTGGGACCTGCCAAGTGGCAGGGCTGAAAGATCTATAACAGAAACAGGACTGAAACATGCCCCTTGCTCACCATGTTGCAGTTGAAGAGAAGGAGAGAAGAGATGTAGCCTTTTAGGGAGACCAGACCTGGGAGCTCCTTGAGCCAGGGCTGTGACTCCCTCTTTGGGGCTCTGTGGTTCCTGGGGTCTCCAAGATTCCGGGTGCTACTGTGTTCCCTGGTGACAGCCATGGAAGCTGCCGGCAGCACACCTGCTCTGGCTATAGCCTCACAGAGAGCTGGTGCCTGTGCCAGCACCTGGTGCTGCCTGCCCCACTGAAGCAGCTGGCATACCTGACTGTGCACAGTGGTCAGACCCCACACTCGCTTGCTCACACACCTCATGCTGCTCCACACCTGGCTTGAGTTTGACAGGTGTGGGATACAGGCTGGTAGCATGAGCTAAGCTCAGCCTGCTAGGTCAGGTGGGCAGAATGAGCCCAGTGGACCCAAGCCAAACTTATGCAAAGGTGCCACCAGCCACAGGGGTTTCTCACCAGAAAAGCAACCCCCCAAGGATCCTATAACAGTAGCACTTTGGGAGGCCGGGGTGGGCAGATTGCCTGAGCCCAGAAGTCCAACACCAGCCTGGGCAACATGGTGAAACCCTGTCTCTACTAAAAGTAAAAAAATTAGCTGGACATGGTGGCCCACACCTGCAGTCCTAGTTGCTCAAGAATTTGAGGCACAAGAATCACTTGAACGTGGGAGGTAGAGGATACAGTGAACTGAGATTGTGCCACTTCACTCCAGCCTGGGAGACAGAGCAACACTCTGTCTCAAAACAAAACAAAAAAACCAACTGGAGTAAAGGCCATTTTTGCTATACAGTTGAAAAGAATTGGTGCAATTGTGTCAATGCCCTAGGATTTTATGGAAGACAGAATTTAAGAGTGATGAACTAGTATATCTGGCAGAAGAAATATCAAAGCAGCAAAGTGTTCAAGGTACTGCAAGGCTTCTTTTGGCTGCGTACAGTGAAAAGAGAGAAGAGAGAAATTATTATTATTATACTTTAAGTTCTGGGGTACATGGGCAGAACTTGCAGTTTTGTTACATAGGTATACATGTGCCGTGGTGGTTTGCTGTACCCATCAACTCATCACCTACATTAGGTATTTATCCTAATGCTGTCCCTCCCCTAACCCCCCCACCTCCTGGACAGGCCCGAGTGTGTGATGTTCCCCTCCCTGTGTCCATGTGTTCTTATTGTTCAACTCCAACTTATGAGCGAGAACATGTGGTGTTTGGTTTTCTGTTCTTGTAATAGTTTGCTGAGAATGATGGTTTCCAGCTTCATCCATGTCCCTGCAAAGGACATGAACTAATCCTTTTTTGAGGCTGCATAGTATTCCATGGTGTGTGTTTGCCACATTTTCTTTATCTGGTCTATCATTGATGGACATTTGGGTTGCTTCCAAGTTTTTGCTTTTGTGAATAGTGCCATAATAAATATTCGTGTGCATGTGTCTTTATAGTGGAATGATTTATAATCTTTTGGGTATATACCCAGTAATGGTATTGCTGGGTCAAATGGTATTTCTAGTTCTCGATTCTTAAGAAATTGCCACACTGTCTTCTACAATGGTTGTACTAACTTACACTCCCACCAACAGTATAAAAGCATTCGTATTTCTCCACATCCTCTCCAGCATCTGTTGTTTCCTGACTTTTTAATGATTGCTATTCTAACTGGCATGAGATGGTATCTCATTGTGGTTTTGATTTGCATTTCTCTAATGACCAGTGATGATGAACATTTTTTCATATGTTTGCTGGCTACATAAAGGTCTTCTTTTGAGAAGTGTCTGTTCATATCCCTTTGCCCACTTTTGGATGGGGTTATTTGCTTTTCTTGCAAATTTGTTTAAGTTCTTAGTAGATTCTGGATATTAGCCCTTTGTCAGATGGATAGATTGCAAAAATTTTCTCCCATTCTGTAGGCTGTCTCTTCACTCTGATGCTAGTTTCTTTTGCTATGCGGAAGCTCTTAGTTTAATTAGATCCCATTTGTCAATTTTGGCTTTTGTTGCCATTGCTTTTGATGTTTTAGACATAAAGTCCTTGCCCATGCCTATGTCCTGAACGGTATTCCCTAGGTTTTCTTCTAGGATTTTTATGGCTTCGGATCTTACGTTTAATCTTTAATCCATCTTGAGTTGACTTTTGTATAAGGTGTAAGAAAGGGGTCTAGTTTCAGTTTTCTGCATATGGCTAGCCAGTTTTCCCAACACCATTTATTAAATAGGGAATCCTTTACCCATTTCTTGTTTTTGTCAGGTTTGTCAAAGATCAGATGATTGTAGATGTGTGGTGTTATTTCTGAGGCCTCTGTTCTGTTCCATTGGTCTATATATCTGTTTTGGTAATAGTACCATGCTGTTTTGGTTACTGTAGCCTTGTAGTGTAATTTGAAGTCAGGTAGCGTGATACCTCCAGCTTTGTTCTTTTTGCTTAGGATTGTCTTGGCTATTCAGGCTCCTTTTTGGTTCCACATGAAGTTTAAAGTAGTTTTTTTCCCAATTCTGTGAAGAAAGTCAATAGTAGCTTGTTGGGGATACCATTGAATCTATAAACTACTTTGGGCAGTATGGCCATTTTCATGATATTGATTCTTCCTGCCATGAGTATGGAATGTTTTTCCATTTGTTTGTGTCCTTTCTTATTTCCTTGAGCAGTGGCTTGTAGTTCTCCTTGAAGAGGTCCTTCACATCCCTTGTAAGTTGTATTGCCAGGTATTTTATTCTCTTAGTAGCAAGTGTGAATGGGAGTTTACTCATGATTTGGCTCTCTGTTTGTCTGTTATTGGTGTGTATATTGTGATTTTGAACATTGATTTTGTGTCCTGAGACTTTGCTGAAGTTGCTTATCAGCTTAAGGAGGTTTTGGGCTGAGGCAATGGGGTTTTCTAAATATACAGTTGTGTCATCTGCAAACAGAGACAATTTGACTTCCTCTCTTCCTATTTGAATATCCTTTATTTCTTTCTCTTGCCTGATTGCCCTGGCCAGAACTTCCAATACTATGTTGAATAGGAGTGGTGAGAGAGGGCATCCTTGTCTTGTGCTGGTTTTCAAAGGGAATGCTTCCAGTTTTTGCCTATTGAGTATGATATTGGCTGTGGGTCTGTCATAAATAGCTCTTATTATCTTGAGATATGTTCCATTTATACCTTGTTTATTGAGAGTTTTTAGCATGAAGTGGTGTTGAATTTTGTCGAAGGCCTTTTCTGCATCTCTTGAGATAATCAGGTGGTTTCTGTCATTGGTTCTGTTTATGTGATGGATTATATTTATTGATTTGCATCTGTTGAACAAGCTTTGCATCCCAGGGATGAAGCTGACTTGATCATGGTGGATAAGCTTTTAGATGTGCTGCTGGATTCGGTGTGCCAGTATTTTATTGAGGATTTTTGCATCGATGTTCATCAGGGATATTGGCCTGAAATTTTCTTTTTTTGTTGTTGTGTCTCTGCCAGGTTTTGGTATCAGGATGATGCTGGCTTCATAAAATGAGTTAGGGAGGATTCCCTCTTTTTCTATTGTTTGGAATAGTTTCAGGAAGAATGGTATCAGTTCCTCTTTGTATCTTGGTAGAATTCGGCTGTGAATCCATCTGGTCCTGGGCTTATTTTGGTTGGTAGGCTATTAATTACTGCCTCAATTTCAGAACTTGTTATTGGTCTCTTCAGGGATTCAACTTCTTCCTGATTTAGTCTTGGGAGGGTGTATGTGTCCAGGAATTTATCCATTTCTTCTAGATTTTCTAGTTTATTTGCATAGAGGTGTCTATAGCATTCTCTGATGGTAGTTTGTATTTCTGTGGGATCAGTGGTGATATTCCCTTTATCATTTTTTACTGCATCTATTTGATTATTCTCTCTTCTTCTTTTTTAGTCTGGCTAGATGTCTAGATGTCTATCTGTTTTGTTGATCTTTTCAAAAAACCAGCTCCTGGATTCCTTGATTTTTTTGAAGGTTTTTTGTGTCTCTATCTCCCTCAGTCCTGCTGTTATCTTAGTTATTTCTTGTGTTCTGCTAGCTTTTGAATTCGTTTGCTGTTGCTTCTGTAGTTCTTTTTAATTTTGATTTTAGGGTGTCAATTTTAGATCTTTCCTGCTTTCTCTTGTGGGCATTTAGTGCTATAAATTTCCATCTACACACTGCTTCAGATGTGTCCCACAGATTCTGGTACATTATGTCTTCATTGTCATTGGTTTCAAAGAACATCTTTATTTCTGCTTTCATTTTGTTATTTACCCGGTAGTCATGCAGGAGCAGGTTGTTCGGTTTCCATGTAGCTGTGCGGTTTTGAGTGAGTTTCTTAGTCCTGAGTTCTAATTTGATTGCACTATGGACTGCGAGACTATTTGTTATGATTTCTATTCTTTTGCATTTGCTGAGGAGTGTTTTACTTCCAATTTATGGTCAATTTTAGAATAAGTGTGATGAGGTGCTGAGAAGAATGTATATTCTGTTGATTTGGGGTGGAGAGTTCTGTAGATGTCTATTAGGTCTGCTTGGTCCAGAGCTGAGTTCAAGTCTTGAATATCCTTGTAAATTTTCTGTCTCGTTGATCTGTCTAATATTGACAGCAGGGTGTTAAAATCTCCTACTATTATTGTGTGGGAGTCTAAGTCTCTTTGTAGGTCTCTAAGAACTTGCCTTATGAATCTGGGTGGTCCTGTGTTGGGTGCATATACATTTAGAAAAGTTAACGCTTCTTGTTGCATTGATCCCTTTACCATTATGTAATGCCCTTCTTTGTCTCTTTTGATATTTGTTGGTTTAAGATCTGTTTTATCAGAGATTAAGAGTGCAACTCCTGCGGGTTTTTTTTTTTTTTT
>NW_012101665.1:113628-139170 GCF_000951045.1 Mandrillus leucophaeus | reverse complement strand
GCTGGTTATTTTGCCCATTAGTTGATGCAGTTTCTTCATAGTGTTGATGGTCTTTACAATTTGGTATGTTTTTGCAGTGGCTGGTACTGGTTGTTCTTTTCCATGTTTAGTGCTTCCTTCAGGAGTTCTTATAAGGCAGGCCTGGTGGTGACAAAATCTCTCAGCGTTTGCTTGTCTGCAAAATATTTTATCTCTCCTTTGCTTTTGAAGCTTAGTTTGGCTGGGTATGAAATTCTGGGTTGAAAATTCTTCTCTTCAAGAATGTTGAATATTGGCCCCCAACTCTCTTCTGGCTTGTAGGGTTTCTGCTGAGACATCCGCTGTTAGTCTGATGGGCTTCCTTTTGTGGGTAACCCAACCTTTCTCTCTAGCTGCCCTTAACATTTTTTCCTTCATTTCAACCTTGGTGAATCTGATGATTATGTGTCTTGAGGTTGCTCTCCTTGAGGAGTATCTTTGTGGTGTTCTCTGTATTTCCTGAATTTGAATGTTGGCCTGTCTTGCTAGGTTGGGAAAGTTCTCCTGGATAATATCCTGAAGAGTATTTTCCAACTTGGTTCCATTCTTCCCTTCACTTTCAGGTATACCAATCAAATGTAGATTTGGTCTTTTCACATAATCCCATATTTCTTGGAGGCTTTGTTCATCCCTTGTTATTCTTTTTTCTCTAATCTTGTCTTCTCACTTTATTTCATTAAGTTGATCTTCAATCTCTGATATCCTTTCTTCTGCTTGATTGATTCTGCTATTGATACTTCTGTATGCTTTACAAAGTTCTCGTGCTGTGTTTTTCAGCTCCATCAGGTCATTTATATTCTTCTCTAAACTGGCTTTTCTAGTTAGTAATTCATCTAACCTTTTTTCAAGGTTCTTAGCTTTCTTACATTGGATTAGAACATGCTCCTTTGGCTTGGAGGAGTTTTCTATTACCCTTCTGAAGCCTACTTCTGTCAATTCGTTAAACTCATTCTCCATCCAGTTTTGTTCCCTTGCTGGTGAGGAGTTGTGATCTTTTGGAGGAGAAGAGGCATTCTAGTTTTTGGAATTTTCAGCCTTTTTGCGCTGGTTTCTCCCCCACTTTGTGGATTTATCTAACTTTGGTCTTTGATGTTGGTGACCTTTGGATGAGGTGTTTGAGTGGATGTGCTATTCCTTTCTGTTTGTTAGTTTTCCTTCTAACAGTCAGGCCCCTCTGCTGCAGGTCTGTTGGAGTCTACTGGAGGTCTACTCCAGACCCTGTCTGCCTGGGTATCACCTGTTGGGGGCTGCAAAACAGCAAAGATCGCTGCCTGTTTTTTCCTCTGGAAGCTTCATCCCAGGGGGGCACCTGCCAGATGCCAGCCAGGGTTCTCCTGTATGAGGTGTCTATCATCCCCTACTGGGAGATGTCTCCCAGTCAGGATACATGGGTGAGGGACCCACTTGAGGAGGAATTCTGGCCCTTAGCAGAGCTTGGACGGTGTGCTGGGAGGTCCGTTGCTCTCTTCAGAGCCATCAGGCAGGGACATTTAAGTCTGCTGAAGCTGTGCCCACAGCCATCCCTTCCCCCAGGTGCTCTGTCCCAGGGAGATGGGAGTTTTATCTGTAAATCCCTGACTGGGGCTGCTGTCTTTTTTTTCAGAGATGCCCTATCCAGAAAGGAGAAATCTGGCAGTCTGGCCGTAACAGCCTTGCTGAGCTGCAGTGGGCTCCACCAAGTTCAAACTTCCAGGAGGCTTTGTTTACACTGTGAAGGTAAAACCACCTCCTCAAGCCTCAGCAATGGGGGATGCCCCTCCTCCACCAAGCTCCAGCGTCCTGGGCCGATCTCAGACTGCTGCTGTGCTGGCAGCAAGAATTTCAAGCCAGTGGATCTTAGTTTGCTGGGCTCCATGGGGGTGGGACCTGCCAAACCAGACCACTTGGCTTCAGCACCCCTTTCCAGGGGAGTGAACAGCTCTGTCTTGCCAGCGTTCCACATGCCACTGGGGTATGGGAGAAAAACAAAAAAAACCCAATAAAACAAAAAAAAAAACCTCCTGCAGCTAGATCGCTGTTTGCCCAAATTGCCGCCCAGGTTTGTGCTTGAAACCCAGGGCTCTGGTGGGGTAGGCATCAGAGGGGATCTCCTGGTCTGCTGGTTGGGAGGACCATGGGAAAGCACAATATCTGGGCTGGAGTGCACAGTTCCTCAGGCTCAGTCCCTCATGGCTTCCCTTGGATAGGAGAAAAAATTCCCTGACCCCTTGCACTTCCCGGGTGAGGTGACGCCCCACCCTGCTTTGGCCCACCCTCCATGGGCTGCACCCACTGTCCAACCATTTCCAATTAGATTAACTGGGTACCTCGGTTGGAAATGCAGAAATCACCCACCTTCTGCGTTAATCTCGCTGGGAGCTGCAGACTGGAGCTGTTCCTATTCGGCCATCTTGAGAGAAATTATTTAAAAATGAGATTTATAATTAAAAGGGAAGCAGAATGAAAAGGTTTTGGAAAAGGTTTATTCTCTTATGTGGCTCAGCCTGGCCATGTAAGAGAATAAAAAAGCATGATAGGGGGAAGAATACTAAAGGTGTGGCCAAGTGACCATTTTCTAAGAGATTAATGTGGATAGAAGGAAGCCAGATTCTATTCATTAAGACAATGGGAGAATGACCTCAAAGGCATTTCAGAGATCTTTGGGGCAAGCTAGGACTTTGAAGGCAAGGTTTCCAGAGCAGTGCCTGCAAGACCTCACCATTTGCTACCCTGCACTGCCTTGGGACTTTGTTCCTTACATTCTGGCACAGTGCTCCTCAAGTTCTCCAACCACTCCAGAAGTCCCAAGTGTGGCCCATGCCATAGCTCTGAAGGGTGCAAGCAGTAAGCTTTGGCAGCATCCATGTAGTGCTGAATCTGCAGACACTCAGATTCAACCCCATGTGAGGGTTGTGGGGCCATGGAAGCCTCCACTTAGATTTCAAAAGGTATTGTGGACAGCCTAGGGACTCAGGCAGTGACTTATCATAGGGGCAGAGCCACCATGGAGAGTCCCTATGAGGGCAATGCTTAGTGGAGCTGTGGGAGGGTGGCAGCCTCAAAGACCCTAGAATTGTAAGGTCATCAGCATGCAACTCCAGCCTGGAAAAGCTGCAGGGACAAGACTTCAATCTATTAGAGCTGCTGGGTGAACTGAGCCCAGCAAAGCCAAGTTGTTATGAGCATAAATTGTTTATTCTTTTTAATTGCTGAGTAGTACTCCATGATATTGTTATATCACAGTTTTTAAACCATTCACCTGTTGAAGGACATCTGGGCTGTTTCTCATTTTGGGCTATGGCGTAATAATAAACTGTATTTGGTCTTTGACCTTGACTCCTGGAACAGAGTTCCATAAGGGTGGGGCTGCCTGAGGCCTTGGGAGACCAACTCCCACCTCAGTATGTCCAGAATGGGGAAGATGAAGTCAAAGAGGTTATTCTCCAGCTTTAAGTCTCAATGTTGTTTTTGCTGTTGGGTTTTGGACTTATTTGGAACTGTTTACCCCTCTCTTTTTGCCTAGTTCTCCCTCTTGCAATGGGAATGTCTATCCTAGGCCTGTCCCACTATTATATTTTGGAAGTGTGTAACTTGTTAATATCACAGACTGACAGCTAAAGAGAAATTTGCCTTGGAATTAATCATGCCTTGAGTCTCATCCATATCTGATTCAGATGAGACACTGGACTTTGGACTTTTGTTGTTGGAACAAGTTAAGATTTTGGGGGTTATGAAGATGGAATGAGTGTATTTTGCATGTGAGAAGCACATAAGTGGGCAGGGGTAGTATGCTGTGGTTTGAATGTGTCTCCTCCATAATTTAGGTGTTGAAACTTAATGGCTAATTGTGATAGTATTAAGTGGTAGGACCTTTGAGGGATGATTAGGTCATGAGGACTCTGCCCTCATGAATAGATTAATGTTGTTGTGGGAGTGAGTTTATTATAAAATTAAGGTTGGCTTTCTTTTGTGCTCTCTTGCCGTTTGATGCCTTTTGCCATGTTTTGACATAACAAGAAGGCCCTTACCAGATGTCGTGCCTTGATCTTGGACTTCCTAGCCTCCAGAACTGCAAGCCAAATAAATTTCTCTTCATTATAAATTACCTAGTCTGTGGTATTCTACTATAATAGCATAAAATAGACTAAGATACTACATTTTGTTTGAGATGGAGTTTCACTCTGTCACCCAGGCTGAAGTGCTGTGGGTGTGATCTTGGCTCACTGCAACCTCTGCCTCCCAGGCTCAAGTGATTCTCGTGCCTCAGCCTCCCAAGTAGCTGGGATTACTGGCACATGCCACCACGCCCAGCCAATTTTTGTATTTTCAGTAGAGACGGGGTTTTGCTATGTTGGATAGGTTGATCTTGAACTCCTGACCTCAAGTGATCCACCCGCCTCGGCCTCCCAAAGTGCTGTGATTACATGCATGAGTCACCTCATCTGGCCTAAAAAACATCACATTTTAGTAGGTCCTGCAATATGTGGTAGTGGGACAGGCTCTCTCAAAAAACACTAACTTATTGATGATGACATGATTTGGTAGCATCTGAAATCAGGTCATCTTCAATTGAAATTGAAACTGGCATTGAAATCATGTTAAGAGGACTAACACGGGCGCAGTGGCTCACACCTGTAATCCCAGCACTTTGGGAGGCTGAGGTGGGTGGATCACCTGAGGTCGAGAGTTCAAGACCAGTCCGACCAACATGGAGAAACCCCCTCTCTACTAAGATTACAAAATTAGCCAGGTGTGGTGGTGCATGCCTGTAACCCCAGCTACTCGGGAGGCTGAGGCAGGAGAATCACTTGAACCCAGGAGGTGGAGGTTGCGATGAGCCGAGATTGTGTCATTGCACTCCAACCTGGGCAACAGCAGCAAAACTCTGTCTCAAAAAAAAAAAAAAAAAAAAAAGACTATTAATTTTAACAGTATTG
This sequence comes from Mandrillus leucophaeus, assembly GCF_000951045.1. Classification (NCBI taxonomy): domain Eukaryota; kingdom Metazoa; phylum Chordata; class Mammalia; order Primates; family Cercopithecidae; genus Mandrillus; species Mandrillus leucophaeus. The sequence continues at coordinate 134,236 of NW_012101665.1, read as the reverse complement.
CAAAATACAATAAACAGTATAACAATATTTTTGAAATATTTTTAAGTTAAGCAGAATGAATATGATTCAAAAAACTCATTGTACCTGTATAGAATGAGGAAGATACAATTTAATAACTGCCTGTGTGAAAAAGGATTTAGTGGCATTAATTGCTTATATGTTTTTAGAGTCAATAGCACAATGTCATTGCATCAACAGAAGTACAGTGTGTGGGGAAAGAGAGGTGATAGCTTCTTTCCACATCACACAAGTCATAACATGCTTGGAGGATGTGCTCAGTTCAAGATGTGTCACATTAAAAGGGATATTAGAAACCTGAAATGCATCTGGGTGAGACTCTCTGAGCATATCTGGGAATGATACATTTGAGAAACAGTTGAAATTGGGCATTTAATCTGGAAACTAAAATGACGTACAGTATAATGCAAGGGCTGACCCAGACACTGGAAGGACCATCATGTGTATGATAAGAGTAGGCTTGTTCTGTGAGATTTCTGAGTATGAACTGGAATCAGTGGAAGTGAAAATTAGAGGCAGATTCAAGCACACTCTAAGGTGTTTGCGGGGAGATGGAGAAAGAGAACCGGGCTTGGAACTGAATTCCAATTGTGTGACATTGAGCAAACCACTTAGCCACTCTGAATCTCAGGTTCCCCTTTTATGAAATAGGAAAAGAAATTCTTCCTCCCTGGTAATTTTAGGGAGTCGGTGAGATAATATTTGACAATACATGGCCAAGTGTGGCAAATAGTGCTGATTCAATTACTTTTGAAAACAACATTATAAAACTAGAGCAGTCTAACCACAAAATTGGCTATCTCAGGAAGTAGTGAGGTCCCTGTCACTGGAGGCAAACAAGTCTAGGACAATTAATGTCTTAGGAATTGAGGGTGAGAGTCTTGCACAGGTTTTACTGCTAATAGGAGGTTAATGTACAATGAACATGATTTATTGGGTCCCTTCCAATTTTAAGAGTCTGATCGGACTGGCATTACCATTCTCTTTCCCTGGCTATTAAAAATGCAGGTGGAAAAATTGCTTCATTCAACTGTAACACTATTCACTTCTCTGCCCAAGATAGGAAGGCAGAAATGACTTTATTTTGAGCATTTCATTCCCAACTCCCTAATTGAACCATCTTCCTTTGAATTCTAAAATGATATCATTTCCATTTTATAAGGTTATCAAGGGCATGTATTTCTTCAAAAATGGCACCATACAGAGTAGCTTCCTATGTGATCTGATTTGAGGAGGGCAAAGGGAGATTCAATTGCACCAAATTATCTTTTTCCCTTTGGTCCTGCTACACATCTTAAAATCCCTCTATCGTTGTAATTTTTTAATATATAGCTATCAAAATGTGAATGTTATCTAGGGTGACTAAAATCTCAAGCCATTATCTGTCTTTAACGTCATGGCCAGACTTAGTCTGGGCATTAGTGTGTTATTGAGGTGCTCATGAAAATGCACTGCCGAGTTCTGCTGTAGGGAGCAGCTTTGGCTGATGCCCCCAACAGTTAGCACTCCGGACTGTCCACTGTGTTTGCCCCTATGCCACATTTCCTGTGGACTGCTCCCAGCTAGTGACTGACCATGGTGGTGGTATTACTACAGGTCCATTCCTGAGGGATGCGGGACTCCTCCGACACATGACTCTGATTCAACAGCTCCCCATCAGCTGACTGAACTTTTCAAGGAACTGTGCACAGTCCCAGACTCTTCCTATCCAAGCTCCTCCCTCCCCGTCTCCTTCGCAGGCATTCAACCTGCATTGTGGCCTGAAGGCAGTGCCTGCCTCTTCCTGCTCCCTCCCCTTTATCCTTCACGGGACATTTCCTCCAACAAGCCTCTTGCACACTTAACCCCTGGAGGACCCAAACTAACACATGTGATGTCAGGAGTTGGGTGAAAAGACAGGTGGTAAAATGGGGTTGTGAGATGAGCTTACTCACAGCCTGGAAGGCAAAGAGGGCACCATCCTGAGTGATAGATAGAAAATGAGTGATCTCTGGCACTGAGTGGAGGCCCAAATACTAAACTTTTTGCCCATGGTAACCTGGAAGACTCCCCAGTGATGGCAGCCACCTTGCAGGAGTAATGATTCAGGAGTTTGAAAATTGCAGGGGCAGGGGGAGATGTCTACAAGGGCAGTGAGGTTGGCTGGTTACTACTCATTTGCACTGATGCCCTTCAGAGGATGAGATGGGAACATTTCTAGTGAGAAACTGAGGCCTTGACAAGCAGTTAAAGTCTAAATGTGAGAGCCAGAGGTTCTCTTTGGCAGTGTACAAAGAGACCCCCCATCTCCTGCAGTAGACACTGGACACAGCTGAGCAGTGTCTATCCGTTAGACAGCTACTTAGAATTGCAGAGCAGGTCCGTTATGCTAAGGTCAGGGCCCTGGATGAGAAAACCTGGGGCCCTGGAACATGGAAGGGAGACATCTAAGTGGACATCTCTGAAGACTGCCCCAAATCCTCTGAGTTTGCCAAGGCAACCCACCCTTTCTTAGAACAAGCTAGTGTTTCCCCTCTGTGGGAGAGGCTGCAGAAACCTCTCCTCCACGGGTCAACAGGAGCTGCTGCCATGTCCTCATCTGGCTGCCAGGTGAACATCAGGTTAAATCCCAGCATTATCTGGTTGAGGACTTGCTGGGTCTGAGAAGGAGGAAAGAGATTATACACTGAAGAGGCTTCAGGACTTGCTAGAATGTAGCTGCTATCAGAGGAGTACTCCTGGAAATAGCTTTTGAAGGTGCTGGATCAAAGGGGCTGGAGTGTATGATTAGATTAACAAAAACTCATTTTCTTGGGCACCGTTTGTTGAAACATGGGATTGAATACTAGTGATGACCCCTGGGGTTGAGGCAAATTCATTGCTAGAGTGGCTCATAGAAACCTGGAAAGAGTGACGGTCCTTGCTGAGCAAAGTGAAAATGCAAGAGTTTCCTTGGCAGACAGCAGAGGAAGGCATAAAAAAGCACAGGGAAGTAGGCATGCTAGAGTGGGTGTATTATGCAAGACCAGGAGACTGATCAGAGGATGATGTTCCCGGGGAGGGCCCAGATGACACGGCAGTCACCACGGCTGTTGGGAAATCTGAGTCTACAGGGCTTGTTGATGGTGCTCTTCTGAGGTCGGGGATGATAATATAAATCACAGAAGTAGATTCGTGGGAAGTGGCCAATGGCCTGGACATCCGGTAAGGGGAGAACTGGGAGACTGGAGACAAGGAGGTCTGAGCTACAGGCTTGGGAATGGATGTACTGATGTGGGAAAACACTTGTATCACATATTAGCACCCACCAGAAAGCATTCACCTGGTTACTTGGTTACTTGAATAATCAAGTAGACAAAGTGGCTCAGCAGATGAGGTGAGCAGCCTTCGCCATCAGCCACCATAACTGGCAAAAAGGGCACATGCATGGAGGGAAGGAGATGGAAGTTGAGTTGGGGCCCAGAAGCAGGGAGTCCCAATTAGCATGGGAGTTACTGCTGCCTGAATATGCAACCTGTCAGCCACAGACACTACACTGAGCCCCTGGTATGGCAATATTCCTCGAGGGGACAGATAGCCTCTTGTGGTAAGGCAACTACATTGAGCCCCTTCTATCCCGAAGGGCTGGCAACTCATTATCACAGGAGTAGACACCTGTTCTGTACATGGTTTGCCTTCCCATGTCAGCCCCTCAGCCAGCACCATCACTGGACTTACAGAATATCCTATTCACAGACATGGGCTCACACACAGTGTAACACTTGACCAGGGAACTAGGTGTGGGTACAGGAGTGGTCCCATGACCATGTATCACACACCAAATCCAGAGGCAGCCAGCCTTGTAGAGGACTGGAATGGCCTTCTAAAGGCATAGCTCAAAAGCCAGCTTGGAGGCAGCATTCGGAGAGTGGGTGCCATCCTCCAGGCTGTAGCTGTGCATACATTAAATCAGAGGCCTATATATGCCACTGTGTTCCTTATGGAAGAATGCATGGGTCTGGAACCAAAAGGCAAAAGCAGGGATGGCTCTACTTATCACTCCTAATGGTACATGGGGATTTTGTGATTCCTTTTCTCACAATTGGGAGTTTCCAGTGGGGAGTGTGCTCTTGCAAGAGGGCACAACAAGGGTCCCATTGCACTATAAGCTGAGATTGCCACAAAGGCACTTTGGACTCCTTGTGTCCAAGGACCAGCTGGTGGGAGGAGGGCTTACCATCCTGGTGGGCGTCACTGCCCCTGTCAGCAGAGGAGATAGGGTGCTTCTACACAATGGGGACAGGGAGTAATTTGCGTAACCCAGAACCCAGGGCATCCACTTGGATACCTACAAATACTCCTGTGCCCCATTTCGACTATGAATGGACACATGCCACCGCCCTGTCCTCCGAGCCCCGCCTAGGTAGTAGCTGAGGATGAGGGACCTTTGAACGGACAGTGGAGGAGGCAGAGGATGAGAACCAGATGGGGTCCCAGGACTAACAAGGAGAACTGCAGCTCCTATTCCTAACCTCTGTCATCCAGATCTCTCCTCAGGAAGAGTGGCCTATGGGATCCATGGAGGAGCTGCTTCCCAAATCTGTGTAAAGTAGATCTTGCCGTGTAATGGGGTGACCGCGGTGGCCATGAAGAGGCACAACTCTGACCTCGGATCTCCTGCTGCAGAGAACATTGACTGACAGCCCAGCAGCTCCCGTCTGGATCCACCACCTGTTCACAGTGAGGCCAATGTCCCCCAGGCTGCTCCCAGCCCAGGGCTGAGCATGGCCCAGTCCTAATGCTCTTAGAGACCTCTAGATCTCCCTGGAGATGCAGGGCTCTTCCAACAGGCCACTTTGGCTCAGGGATCCCTATCAGCTGGCCTAACCTTTCTAGGAACTATGCCGCAGCTAAGGGTCTCCTAGCCCATCCTGCCCTTCTCTCTCTCCTTCACAGGGGCCAGACCTGCTTTTTCACCTGCAGGATCTCCTTGCCTGCTCCTGCTCCCTCCCCTTTCCTTAACATGGGCTCCCCAGTAAATCACTTACATGTTTAATCCTGACTCTGCATCTGCTTCTCCAAGGACCCATGTACAGTAGAAAATGATTGACTTTTGACTCGGTCCTGGATTCACATCTTGTCTCTGCTGCTTATTAACAACATAACCTTCCATCACTCAACCCCTCCTTATTTTTCTCATCAATTAAAATATTTCTTACTCCTAAAGTTATGGTGAATATTGGAAGAGTTAACATTTGAAGAGCACCTTTGATGTGCCTCCTAGAACAGGTGCAGTTTGTTCCTTTCTCATCATTATCTTTTAGCAGTGATGGAATGGGAATCTATGCTGTTGAGTTTTGATAAGAGATTGCAAGGAAGTGAGAGAGGAAGAATACCAGCTGCGGCACATGGCAAGTCTGCCTCCTGGGTCAGGCTCCCCTGACAGCTTTGGTGCCTGAGGCATAAAGATGCTGGGTGCCAGGGAAGGGAAGGATGGGGCACTGGAGGGAGACCAAATTCAATCATTTAAAGTCCAGTCCCCAGTTCTGTGCAATTCTTAGTGTAAAGTTTTTAAAAAGAACATTAAAGGCAATTACAAAGCCGAGAAATGGTCCTGTCTCCCTGAGCAGCGCTGGCCATGCCTAACCCACCACCCCCACCACCCGCACCCACCCCTGTCTCAGGGCCCTTCAGTGTCGCACACAAAGGGGCTGCGCCTCTGATTCACACTCTGAGGAGAGCAAGTTCGTGGATCAAAGAACATGACTAATAACCGTGGAACTTTCTGAAGAGCCCGGAACATTTAATTATTATGAACAATTTAGTCCACTTCAAGTGGTTTTCATAAGCTCCACATACTTCAGCATTTGCTTAGCAACATGAAATAAAACTTTCTCTGGGGTTCCCAACATTTGGACTGGCCCTCTCCCAGCACCAGCTGGCCCGTCTGCAGAAGGTTCACGCTGTGTGAATTTCCTCACTGGAGTGTGAATTTCCTCACAAGGAACAAGGGGAGGGAAGGAAAAAAGTGGACAGAACTTTAGTTGTTCTCTGTGACATGGGACTTCAAAAAGTCAAAATGGGGCTTTGAGTCCCTGCTGTCACTGGGCTGATGTGAGCATTAAACTAAACGTGAGAACACATTTAAAGCACAGAGAAAATGCCTGGCATTTCAGTGCTTGATAAATACTTATTGTTACTGTTTTTAAAAAGCAATATGCTCTTTTCCCTATTGCCCTTTCTCCTCCCTATAACACTCCCTTCTTCCCACCTACCTCATCTTACCTGTCCTCCTTGCTTCCTCCTTGAAGTCTTTCTGACTTGATCGAGACTACACCAATAGTTCTTCGCTGAGCGCTGTTAGAACTTGGCCAGCCTCACGGGGCCCACACACATTTTGTCTTGTGTTGTGCTCCAAGCACGCATCTTATCTTGCTTGAGGAGAAAGGGAAATCAGGGAAAGTAATGATTGGCACATGGGATGAGGAGCTGGAATGACTGGGGTTCCACCATTTACTAGCTATGCAATTAAGCAAGTGACTTATTCTTTCTCAGCCTCAGTTTCTTATCCGTAAGATGGAAAACTACAATTTACCTCATATATTTGTTGTGAAAATCTGGAGATGACTATACAAAGCACCTGGTATATAAGACGGACATATTTTATTATTAATTTATCATTTAATTTCTCTTTGTGTCTGTCAGAGAACATTGCAGGAAGGACACATTATTCACTTCATACATGTTTGCGATAAAAGTGAATTGTGTTTTTGCACCCATTTCAAAGATAAAGATTGCTAAGAAACTGGTGTTTCCCATACATTCCTGAGCATGAGAATCTCCTGGAAAATTTGCTTTGGTGGGTCTGGAGTAGGATATTTTAATATGCACCTTAGGGCATTCTGACATCTGACATTGGGAAAACTGCTGTAAAGTAAACTCAAATGATGCTTATACCCCTCAATGATTGTGTGAGAGTGTCTGTTTTGTAAAAAGAATGGACTTATACAGGTCTCTTAATAATGGACACACTGCTGCCCAGTTGATCTGGGCAAAGCAATCGCCGTAAAGTGTGAGCATGGTGGAGAAGCCACATCGCCATTTAGGTACAGCTGGCTCCGAGCCATGAGCAGCTCTAGTCGGCACTGCATCGCTAAGTGGACTCCGGGCGCCTTTTCTTAATTGAATGAAATCTCAGATTTCAATTTATTTCAAGGCTGCATAATGTGGTAATTAGAAGTTTAGTTACATCTAATGCCCCGAATGGAGGTCCCAGGATTGTCTCACAACAGTCAAGAGGTCTGGATGGATGATTACCATCACTTCACAGGGAGAATTGCCAACCTCAGAGCTCTAAGGAGAGAATGCCCATGGAACTGAGGGCTTTGAAAATCCACTCAAGTGTTACCCCAACGTTAGCATTGTTATCAATGAAGAGATTTTGTCTTTTATGGTGCTGGGTTGTCAGAAAGGGGTTTCTTTTACTGGCATGGATTTCCTTTTCATTCATCAGTCCACAGTGAGGTGGTTTTAATGAGGCGCAAGCTGGGCTGAGATCGAGATGAAAGCAGAAAGATCAAGGGCCAACGAGGAAGGAAAAAGAACACTCAGCCCAGGAGAAGCTTCCATTCTTCAAGGACAATCTTGAAGGAGATTTCCTAGGGGAAGCATTTTCAGTTTTAATAACAGACTTGAAATTTAAGCTCAGTCTATTTCTGGGCAATAAAGGAAGTATCTTTAGTGTTATCCGATTTATCTTAGATAGATTCAAAACGAATAGACAGCAATCCTTGGAATATTTCACAGGATGTAACTCAAGCCAAGTAATTCCCGAAAAGCAAGTAGTACTCTATATGCTCAAGCCTCAAAATCAAGTTCAGAAATCCAACAGGCTGGGTTTTTGAACTCTTGAATGGAAACTGAAAAGCAAGGATACTGAATTTGAGTTACACATACTACTTTATAGCATACACTATTTGACATCACTCCTTATTAAAAATATTCCTTCATCTCTAAAGCTTAAGGTGAATGGTGTTATCTCCAATAGACACTGGAAAAAAATGTTGCGGAACAAAACCCCCAAATCTGCTCACCATCTTACTTTATAGAAAATGTTTTGAAATATTGATGCCCCTCTTCAGATAGTTATACATAAGAGATTTGGTTGTTATTGAAGCATTTCATTTATGCTGAGACAAGTAATACAAATATGTATGAAGGTGACCTGCAAGTTAAGACATTATGTCATGGGGGCTCAAGTGGGGAGCAAGTTCCGTGATATATCATATTTCCAGACTGGTCTGAGATCAAGTTGCTCAGTGAGTTCATCTAGCTGACTGCCCAGGCGTCCACATCTCATGGTGGTATTCATGAAGTAAAAGAAAACTGATTTTTCTGTGGTTAAAAAAAAAAAAAAAAAAACATTTGAAAGGAAGGGTGACCAAGTATTGTTAACAGAAGTAAAGAGCAAGTTGAGATCAAAGACAGTTTTAGTTCTTAACTAGAAAACCGAAGTCTTGGGTAAATGAAACAATGGAATGTAAAATTCAGCAGTGACCCGGTTCTATGAATACAAGCAATTCGCCATACACTCTCTAAAGAAAGAAAGAAAAATCACTTTGTAAAACAGTTTCAGCTGGTGTCTCAGCTAGTATGAAAATTGCTCATATGAAATGAAAGATAACATTTTCGTGGAAATTGAAAAGAAAATTTGCGGTATAATGAAATGCACGAAAAGCCTATTCCTGTACAGAAAACTGATTTAAGTGAAACCCAGAGATTTCCATAACTGAGATCGTGAGTACTTGTGAAAAACTAGATACTCATCTTCCAAATGGATTAAGAATAGGAAGTAACTCACATCTCTCTCTCTTTCTGTCTCTCAATAATCTGTATATCTACCTATCACATATGTATGTATGTTTCTTTCATCTATCCATCCTGTCATTCTTTTTTTGAAAAATAAGAGAGATATGTGTAAGACATTGTGCTAGGAGGAAGGATATAGACTTTAGAGGATACAGACACTTTTTTTTTTTTTTTGAGACAGGGCCTTGCTCTGTCACCTAGGCTGGTGTGCAGTGGCGTGCTCACCACTCACTGCAGCCTTGACCTCCCGGGCTCAGGTGATCCTCCCACCTCAGCCTCCTGAGTAGCTGGGACTATAGGCCCATGCCACCATGCCCAGTTAATTTTAAATTGTTTTGTAAAGATGGGGTTGCACTATGTTGCCCAGGCTGGTCTCAAACTCCTGGGCTCAAACAATCCTAATGCCTCAGCCTCCCAAAATGCTGGGATTACAAGCATGAGCCACTATGCCAGTAAGAAAACTGATTATGAAATAAGGGCAGGCCTGGTACAAAAGTAGAAAGAAGGGAGCCCTTATGGTTTAGCTCTTCTTACCCACTTTCCTCTCAGTCTACTTTTTGGCATTATGCAATTTGACAGCTAGGCAAATCCACTCAACCTTATCCATTGCTTGATTTTTTTTTCTTCCAAAATGTTTTTCAAATAATCCTTGATTAATTGGCCCTACATATCATACACCACAGGGCAGCTTGTCAACAGGTGTAGAGAATGTATACAGGAATGAAAGGAGTAGTTTGTAACTTGGTCTTCTGTGCCTTCCTATGAGTTTCTGGTGACTTGAGGAGAAGTATTAAGAGTTCTTTCTTGTTGTTGAGTTTGCTGTCTGCATAGATGAGAATACCATCATGGGAGCTGATGGTTAAAGTGGTTTTAGAAGGAGGATTGAGAACAGGGACTAGCTTTCTGTCTTTTAGGATCTCAGTATAAACTCATCTTATTCCACTCTTTGGCTCCTTTTCTTACAGGAATAAAAGTAATAGCAAAGACATTAAGGCATAGTTATTAAAGGGCTTTCCTGTATTAACTCACCTATTGGTTACAACTACCCTAAGAAGTGGATGCCATCATTACCCCCACTTTACAGGTGAAGAAAAGAGGCTCAGAGAGATTAAGCAGTCACTCAAAATCACAGCAAACTGCAGAGCCTGAATTTCAAACCACAAGATCTGGCCCAGAGTTTGCCCCAATCATGAAGTACGCTGCTTCTGGCACCAAAGGTGATTAGATGAGGGAAATGTCCCTCATCTGCATGTGACAAGAGAGCAATGACAGTCTTCCTGCCAGTGCACCAGCTATTGACTTTCCATCCTTCCATTTTATGTGATTGGCTTTTATGTTGAAAGGGCAAATATCATTAAGAGTTTTAGAGCACATCGCAGTGGGAACTAGGAGAATTTGGAGCTCTTTCCACCTATGCTGTGGTTGTGACCCTATCTCTATGTCCATTGGCTGCAATAAAGATAATGGAGGTTAAAAAAAGATCCTCAAAGGAAGATACTGTATGTTCTACTGGAAATGTTTCCCTTATTCTGAAATCAGTAGGTAATGTATTGCTGCCTGGTAAACAGAAGCGAGAAAGCTGTTTGACTTTTAGGGGTTCCAGTCTCCTCAGTTCCTACAGATGAGTAGCAGGCAGTGGAGGTGATGGAGGGTGTGAGGACACCATGGACTGGGGCCGGGTCACTTCTTCCCTAACTGAACGTCCTGAAGTGCTTTTCACTATCTTTTAAAAACAGTAATAAAATATTTCAGAAATAAAAACCAAAGTCCTTATCTTAGCTCACAAAATGATTTTCTAACAGTGGTCAAAAAGAAAAAAAAAAAGGTGAGCCAGCTCCCTGTAACCTTGACCTTTTCTCTTTTCTGTGAAACATTTTTTGAAACTATTTTAAGTTGTTGAAGAAACATTCCACTTGAAGAAATGGTGAACGCAGTCTTGATGGGCTGGCGGGACAAAAGTCCGGGGGAGTGAGCTAAGGTCAGGGGCTTCATTGACCTATATCTGCCAATTTTGCAAAAGAGGGCAACACCTTAGAGTGGCTGGATGACAGCCAGGGCCATCATGACAGGTGTGCCCCGAGTCTGGAATGTGTTTTCCCATCAGTGCAGGTAACCATTCTGGGGAATGTGGTGCCCAGGCTGTCCTGAGCAGTGGGAGAACCAGAGAATGCCCTTTCCTACTGGAGGTATTATCTCTGCTGTTTCCTCCTTTTCCTCTCCTTTGAGACTCCAAAAGATATATTTTGATTGAGGGAAAAATGCAGTCCAAAAATGAGCTCATCTAGATGTGGTTGTGAGTGTTTTTGTCCCAGCTGGGCTGGGTCCAATTTAATCGGACACCTTGGGTCCTGAAAGTCTATGGTGCACTGCTGAGACTCACAGAACCGGGCCACTGCTGAATTTCTCATTCCACTCCTTGACTTATCCCAAACTTTCTGTTTATAGTTAAGAACTATAACTATCTTTGATCTCAAGTTTCTCTTTGCTTCTATCAGCAAGGGAACCTCACTGCTCCTTTTCTTGTTTGCATTATTTTCTCTCATTTTCCTAATTACAACAGTTTCTTTTGAAATAATTTAGCCTTGGCCTGAACTAAAAAGAAAAGATATCTGTGAGTTTACATGTCTGAATCCCCTATTAGATTGTGCCTTCCAGAAGAGCATGGTTCAGTGACACAGCAGAGCTCAAGAAATGCCCATTAAGTGGATAAACACTCAGGCCACTGTCCTCTTCTGGAAACTAGCCCCATCACATCCATTCTTTCCAATGAGTGTGGTAAGCTTCTTGATTCTTGGTGCCATCTCCTGACATGTGAAGCCTATATATTACCATGTACTAACTCTGTGACTCTGGCAGGTTTTTTAGCCTAGAAGAATGGTCTTGAGCCACACATAAAATACACAAACACTAACGATAGCTGATGAGCTACCAAAAAACACAATCTCATAATGTTTTAGGAAAGTTTATGAATTTGTGTTGTACCACATTCGAAGCTGTCCTGGGCCACATGTGGCCCATGGGCTGTGGTTTGGACAAGCTTGCCTTAGAGGATTACCTGGCTTTTAGTAAATCCTCAATACACATTGCGTCTTATTCCTGGTTCTATGCTCATGCTTCCTGCGGGATGATCAACTGAGTTACTCTTCTTTGTCAAAGGACACTGGGGCTCAGCACACTTTCAGAGCAGAGATGACCGGTCTGCCCCTTGTGTAGTGTAGACCGAGGCACCTGAGTCTGAAACTGTGATGGTTTTCTTCTCCACTTACTACCAGGGCAGGTCAAACCACCTCAAATTTAGAAGCATAAAATAACCACCACTGTATCATGCTCACTCTTTCTGTGGGGCAGAAATTGAGATAGGGCAAGGTGGGGATGGCTTGTGTGTTCACCAGTGCTGGGTCCTCATCTGGGAAGACTTGGTCAGCTGGGGCTGGCATTATTCTCATATTTGGCATCTGGACTGGGGTATTCATTTTCCAAGGCTGCTATAGCAACATGCTATAAACTGAGTGGCTTGGAACAACAGAAATGTGTTCTCTCACAGTCCAAAATCAACACATCAGCAGTTCCATGCCCCTCCAAAGCATCTATGGGAGGATCCTCCCTTGCCTCTTCCAGCTTCTGGTAACCACAGGTGTCCCTTGGCTTGAGGCAGCATCATTCAGTCCCTGCCTCCATCTTCACATGGCTGTCTTCTCCATGTGTCTGTGTCTTACACTTAATGTGTCTCTTATGTAAGGACACGTTAAGGGCCCACTCTACCGCGATGTGACCTCATCTCAAGTAATTATATCTGCAATGACTTTATTTCCAAATCAGGTGCATTCTGAGGGACTGGAGGTTAGACTTCACCATATCAGCTTTGGGGATGCAATTCAACCCATTATAGCTGGGATGACTCAAAGGCCAGTCTCAGCTGGGACTGTTGACTAAAGCCTCCACCTGGCCTCTCCATGTGGCCTCTCTGCGTGACTCGGGCATCTCACAGCATGGCAGCTGGATTCCAAGAGGGAGCTGCAAGGCCCTCTCAGACCCAGGCTTGAAGCCACACAGTGCCTTGTCTGTGCTTCTCAATCGGTCAAGCTGTCACGCACCACCCAGATTCTACCTCTTGGTGGAAGGAGTGGTAAAGAATTTGGGGGCCATGTTTTACCCCACTCCTCACCTCCAGCTCTTTCTCTCACACAGCCTGGGAACAGCTTTTTCTTTTTTGTTTTTCAATTAGCTCAATTAGTTCCCATGAAACATTTTTCAGTGTCATTTTGAAAACAGGATACTAGGCTGAACTAGTGTATCTTTAATTTTAATTTTCAAATTCACCAGAGAATTTTTTGGAGGACAAAATTAGACTGGGAAAAAGTATTTTTGAAAAAAAGAGAAATAATTTTATATGAGCTGAAAATAGACAACATGACTGAGGTGATTACAAGTTGTTGCTGGGAGGTGGGAAGAGGTTGTCAGGTGAGAATGCAGCAGTCCCACAGCTGTGAAAAGCAGAGCTGCTGTGTAATCTTAGTCGTTGCTGCTTGATTTTGGAGAACAAACTGCCAAAATATTGTGGAGAGATGATGTGAGTATCAAATCATCTTATTTTCCTATTTTTTTTTTCTAATAGATTCTGAAATACATTCAACACACACTTTCCTACTGAGATTTCTAAAATGGAACTTGGAAAACAGAAAAATATATAAGCATCCTCTTTCAGGCCAGGTGATATGGTTTGGCTGTGTCCCCACCCAAATCTCATCTTCAATTATAGTCCCCATAATCCCCATGAGTCGTGGGAGGGAGCTGGTGGGAGACAATTTAATCATGGGGGTGGTTACTCTCATGCTGTTCTTGTGATAGTGAGTGAGTTCTCACAAGATCTGATGCTTTTATAAGGGGCTTATCCCCCTTTTGCTTGGCACCTCTCATTGCTGCCACTATGTGAAGAAGAACGTGTTTGCTTACCCTTCTGCCATGAGTAAGTTTCCTGAGGCCTCCCAGGCCATGCTGAACTATGAGTCAATTAAACCTCTTTCCTTTATAAATTACTCAGTCTCAGGTATATCTTTATTAGCAGCATGAGAATGAACTAATACACCAAGCATTACTAAAAATTATGACTTGCTACTTATGTGTACCAAAAACATGTATCAAGACATTCATAGCAGCATTATTTGAAATAGCGCCCAGCTGGAAGCTAACCAGATGCCATTCAGCTGCAGAATGGATACACTGTGGCATATTCACTGTGGTATGTGCAGTGAGGAGACTGACATAAGCTACACACAACAATATGGATGAATCCCACAAACAATGATGAGGGAAATAATACAGACACAAGAGATTACACTCATCATTTCAGCTGTATCAGGTACAAACACAGCAAAATTAATCTATGCTGTTTAAAGGTGAGATAATAGTTATTCTTCAGGGGCAGAGTGCCTGGAGGAGGTTAGGGGAAGGGGCTTCCTGTGTCTTTCTGTTTCTGGGTGCCAGTTGCCTGAGTGTGCTCATTATGTGAGGCTATACACTTATATGTGCACTTTTCCTTATGCATATCTTCTTCAGTAAAAAACTAAAAATAAAGTATTTGCATTAAGATAACCACCAGGCTGTGACAGAAGACAGTATTCAGGTATTCAGAGGACACACGGTAAGCATTCTTCTTGTTGAGGCTTACAGTGCTCATACCCTCAAATGACCCACTCTCTTGGCCTCCCTGGTTATATGTTTTAATGCAGCAAATTATTTTCTTGCTTTCTTTTTTTTTCTTTTACAGTAAAGTGGGGTACTATCATCTAAATCTCCAAAAAGGTAATTCAACTCTGATCCCTGTTTAAAGAGAGAAAAAAAGAATAAAGGAGCCTTTGAAGGCAGAATATGCTCACTCATCTCTTTGAAGGGACCTCAGACTGCAGAGCAGAACCACCACTGGCTACATCAGCTGGGGCAGAGGGGGATGAAGAGAACATTATGATGCCTGCAAAAAAGTGGGCTCTGCAGGATCTCCAGTCACCTCCCTTCCCTTCAGATCCAAAGCTCTCTCTGGCTGGGATCTTCCAGAATTCCAGAATTTTTATTCCACCCTCCATTGCTCACTTCTATTACCATGACTAAGATATTCACATGGAATTCTGTGCAAACCATTTTTTTTCTTTTGGTGCCCTCTTTGTTTTACTTCCTCTGTTGGGACTAATGGCCATCTGACTTGGGGGTCCTCTGTCTTTTGTGACAAACCACCCTCAGCAGATTTCCTTGAGGTCCATTTGCTCAAGGGCCTTAAAGTTTTTTGGAGGAATACAGAGTAAGTTTCTAGACAGCCTCTTGTGCCCTGCAATAAGCTAAAGTGGAAGATTAGGATGCCTGATGTATACTGTGTGTTTCCCGTGTAATGGCAGTAAAGGAATGGGGTTCATTAGTTACTTTAAGGTGGCAGCAGCTACCTTAGAGAAGACGACATGGCTTGTACTGATTCAAAAGAGCACCTAATGCAGGGAAAAAGCAGTCATAAGCCAAGACTTGAGCTGAGTGATTCCTTGAATCAGCCATGGATAATGTTCTTCAGGCACATATCACTGATCAGGAGCGCTTCTCTTAAGCTTCAACAGCACTCACTTCCCCTGTCTTGATGAGGTGAGCAGCACATTTAATTTCAGCTCCTGGGGCTGTCTGCAAACCTCTACTCCATTCCTCAGCTGTGTTTGCTCCTCTGTTCTCAGGCAGCAGCATTTTCACTGGATACAAACTGTGAGGCACTGTCTGGGCAAGCAGATTGGTTACTAATGAGGAAAGTGGCACTGACAGCTTTTTGGGTTCTGATTGAAGAAAGAGGTGTCTTCGCATCAGAACGGTTTAACTTTCAATGTGGCATATCAACTGGTTGAAATTAGGGAGAGAGAGAAGGAGAAATTTAATTGTCAGGCTGTGGTGTGTAATGATTCTATTAGCTCAGCTCCTTCCCGTTAGATTTATAGAAACATTAGAGATCATTGGAATTAGAAGGGCCAAGAGAGACGATCCAATCCCATATAGAGAAAAGCAAGACCCCTGCTCTCACTGAAGAAGTTTTTTAAAAAAAACTTAAACAACAAACAAACAAATTGAGGCCCAGAGAGATGAAGTAATTTGACTAATGTATTCCATCAGTGACAGACGTGTGACTGGAGCTCCATCTCAGCTCTCAGCCCACTAAGAACCCTGTTCATGGTGCCATACTAGCAACCCACTTCCTGTAGGAGTCTTTGAGAGTCAGAATGACTTCTTGACTGAGAGGCACATGTCTCTAGGATAAGGACGATTGAGGGGATAATGAGGAAAGAAATAATATAAGTTAAATATATTTTGTCACATGCCCTCCTCTCTCCATGAATGAATCCAGAATGTTGAACCATATCCAGCATCCACTGTGGGACTAAGACTCAGACACCAAGGACTTCTAAGGAGCCTGCTCCAATCTGAAATGACTGTGGGGGAGCTGGCCATGCCTGGAGACATTCTTGGAATATTGGGGCACTAGGGGACACTGGGGGGCATGTATAGATAGTGGCTGCTCTGATATAAGCCTAGGTATTCAATTCTTCATGGGATCTCCAATGCTACCCCAAGTCTGCACCTTGATTCCCAAATACCCAAGAGAGACAAAATGTCCTACTTTCTCTCTGAAGTTCTTCTAATGTTGGAAGACCTAGGGTGGAGGCAAACCTTTCAGAGAATTTCTGCTGGGATTTAAATGTATGTCTGGCTAACTTTAGACGTTAGGAGATTTTAATATTTACCTTAATAAGTTGCCTTTCCCATGGTATTTGTTATCCACAGAATACCCCCATAGTGACCCCAGGAGACAATTCTCATATCTTCTGAACTGTGCATGCTCAAAGTTTTGCTGAGCACGGTTTGCACCTAGCAGCGATGGAGGTGTAGGAGGTCATAGGCAACACTGTGTGCCACACACAACATTGTGGATCAAGGTGCAGTTAAATGGGCTGGCAATTCTGAGTTTCTGAGTCCAGTCCCATGACTACTATAGCTGTGAGAACTAGAGGGGCCAACCCTGGGAGTCTTGGAGATGCTTTATGAATACATGAGATTTCAGGCATCCAAGCTCTTCTGTTTGCTTACATGTATTCTCAATGTCTATCTCCCATTATCAAATCTATTACAAAAGCAGTTCTTCAACACTTGCTGGAGACTCTTGGATAAAGCTGGTAAATGTGCTTTTATTAAGCTCCAACTCTGTGCTGACCACTTATACAAGTATTGTCTCAGTTGCACTCAAAATACTATTGCGTGTTAGGGTTCTTTCTTGCAGATTTTGAAATAGTGGCTTGGAGAAGTTAGGTGAATTGCTCAAAAGACACAGCAAGCACAGAGCTGTGACTTGGTCCTGTCTTATCTGCTTTGGGGTTATGGGTACTTTCTCTTTCACTGCTTATTTTAACAGTGGACCCTCAACCACTGAAATTGACAGGAAAAAGTATGTGGTTATTTTACCAAAAAAAAAAAAAAAAAAAAAAACCAAACCCACCAAACCTGAAATTTTTGGTTTGGTCAACATTTTAATTCAACTGTACTCAATGTATTAACAATGGTGATTTGATATGATGGATGTAATTGATAATCAATGCAGTGCCATTTATAGACTACCTAAAAGTGCATTGTACATCATTTTGACGACATATTTATCTTCATTGTTTTGTCAAAACGAATTTTAAAATTATTTTTTGTTTCCTAAATTTTTATCAGTTGAAAAACAAAAGTCATTTGGGTAGCAGACAGAAGTCAGCCAGGGACTACAGTGGGTCAGAACCCTGAGGATTCAAATGTAGGCAATGGCAACAACATCAGCAACTAAAGCTGTCAGTGGAGAAAAGAAGAAAGCACACGCCAGCCACCCTGCAGAACAATGCAGTTCTTTCCGAGTCACATAGTCCTAAATCTGGAAACCATCACAGCTGAGAGGATAAGCTTTGGAACCTGACAGTGGTCTAAAACTAGGCTCTGCCTGCCATGGACAAACTACAAGAGACTGGGAAGTGAGTTAAATCTGACCTAAATCCCAGTTTCCTTCTCTGCAAAACAGGGAGTGGGGAGAGTGGAATAACACCTCCCTCATAGAATTGTTGGGAGGCATAAACACCCCTCAGCACAGGGTGGTGTGCATGGAATGTGCATCATAAGTGGCAGCTATTTTGATAATTACTAAATATGATGAATGATGATAAGCGAAATGATAACACAGCTTTTCAACATTTTCACTCAATAAGTTAAATTTATAACAGGCAAGCGAAGGAGTTTCCAGAATTAAGCATCTGGTAGGAGCTTAGACAGGTTGACTTTTACAGCTCATTCTAACCCTGAGTGAGGGACTGTGATTTTATAAGCCCTTTTAGGGTTTGAGAGCTACTTCTAAGCAAGATCCTGGTGTCATGCTATTCTCCATTAGGTGGAACAATAATGAATAGATAAATAAAATATAACTGGGGAAGGAGACCACAGATTGAACACATGCATTTATCTCCATTCTTGTCCAAAACCTCACAGTAAAATAATTTAAAATAAGTGAACCTCTAAGAACAAGAGGGGAGATATGATGAAAAAGAAAACCAACATTTTGGAAGTTGGAAAAAAAATGGAAGGCTGGTTAGCCAACTAGGGACAGTAGAAAGCTGCATGTCTGCATAAGGCACATGCTGGCAAGAGAGAAAAGCAAGGCAGTTTGGATGTGGAACCTTGGAAAGGCTTAGAACAGATCCATGAGTCATGACAGTGGTTGAGATTTCTGCTTTAGCCATTCCAGCATATGCTTGCTTTTCCGTAAAAGTCTTTACTCGTTTGTTTTCTCTCTGCTGCCCAGTGAACATCTACTCATTCTTCAAAACCCAGAACTGTTGTTTCTTGAAAAATGGAGATTATTCCAAAGTTCTTTTAGCCTTTGCAATGTGAAGGCATGTGTCAGGGTTGGGAGGAGTTGGGGAACAGTGCCTCTTTCTTTTAACGTCCAGTGGATTGAGGCCAATGGATCATCCTGCCTCCTTCCCTAAATATTCCTGAGAATGCTCAGAGAAGGCCTACATGTTCCCTAAGTCCATTCTGGTTATCCCATGTGCCTTCCTGCTCCAGTCTGCTGCTCTCAGCTTCTTCATGACCACTCGCGATCATTTGCTAGCCCTTTTTCAGTCCGTTTTACTCCAAAGCACAAATGCTATACTTGCTCTTTACTCTCCAATGCTTACCAACGCAACAAGAAGAGGTAATAGTATTTAACAAATTTCACTACGGAGGAAAGGAAAACCTAAAACAAGATACCATGTATCACTATTCCTGAATTCCGTCATTTTCCCTTTAAAGGCAGTGCTCTGTGGGTTCCCTCTTTCCTGTGGCCCCAGCCTCCTGCCACTGGAACAAGGGTCCAGGGTTCTTAATGCGTGGAAATCTTCATTTTATCCCCCCCAAATCTACAACCAAAAGAAGGAAGCACTCATTGATGACATGATAGACAATATAACAGTTGACAAGATAATTGATACAGCATGCCTAATGTGAAGAGAGAATTGTCACTGCTAGAGTAGTGAACCTTCTCCAGGTGAAGCATCTGCCGTTGGAAACTTCCTTCTGTCCAGGGCTCCTGCAAGGCCAGTGAGTAGGTACTTCTATCTAAACATGACTGAAAAAGACTCACCAAAACCAACATATCCCCAAGGATACATTCTAAATTCTACCCAAGGAGCAGATGCTGCTCACAATTCTCTAAAACAAGGTTTTCTGGTTTTTTTTTTTTTTTTTTTGCAACCCCAGATATATCAAGAATGGGACACAATCTCTGAGCAAGAAATTGTCGGGATCTATCTTGAAAATACCTTTGGTTTCCCATTATATTTCTGATTTCTCTAGGCAGTATTTGTAGCTCCCTTTTTGGTGTTCCCATTCTTGTAAGTTTATATAAACAGCAATAAGACTATTGCTCTTCTCACAGGATAGCTTGTTACTTCTTAGTGGGACTGTCTATCCTGTAGATTATGAGCTATTTGAGGGCAAAGAATATTCTATTCATCTTTATATTCCTGGCACATGGTAGGCACTCAGTAATGCTGCTGTTGAATTGAATCGGCTATGGGGAAAAAAAACAAAATGCTTCTCCTCAGTCAGCATTTGTTTTCTAGGATCTATTCCAATATACTTCCAACAAAAATATGAGATTTAAGAGATAGGCAGAGAGTGAACTGAACTGAATATTGCACAAAAACACCTTGTCTTTAAAGGTGGAAGCAAAATCCACCACCTTCCCGAGATAGCTGTTCTGTCTCACATCTTCTTGAAGCAATGAAATGATGAGTGCTGTGATCAGAGAGGACCCTCAGAAAATAAATAAAAACCCAGCTCTACAAATGCAGCCGTAAGCCAGGAGGATATGACGAAGGATATCATTATCATCCTGATATTTTTAGAAGTTCTTTGGTGACAGGTCAGATTTTGGAGAATCAGAAAATGATAAAAATAATCTTGTTATTCCACAAAGGAGGCTCTATATATATCAGGCCGATTTTGAACACTGCCTGAGAATGTTGAGAAAATATTTTTAAATGTTAGTGAAATGATAGGCTTTGGGGGCAGACCCAGCCTCGCTTTAGCAAAAGCTTTACCTTGAGGGGATTGAGAAATTTGTGATGTGATGTGAGCGTCATAAAGAATCAGCAGTGAGTGGGTGTAGGTTTTTGTTTTCCAATTTTCCAGAGGAGGGTCCACATGGGAAGAATTTAATGAAATTTACAGAAATCTG
>NW_012101665.1:54207-113578 GCF_000951045.1 Mandrillus leucophaeus | reverse complement strand
GATAGACAATATAACAGTTGACAAGATAATTGATACAGCATGCCTAATGTGAAGAGAGAATTGTCACTGCTAGAGTAGTGAACCTTCTCCAGGTGAAGCATCTGCCGTTGGAAACTTCCTTCTGTCCAGGGCTCCTGCAAGGCCAGTGAGTAGGTACTTCTATCTAAACATGACTGAAAAAGACTCACCAAAACCAACATATCCCCAAGGATACATTCTAAATTCTACCCAAGGAGCAGATGCTGCTCACAATTCTCTAAAACAAGGTTTTCTGGTTTTTTTTTTTTTTTTTTTGCAACCCCAGATATATCAAGAATGGGACACAATCTCTGAGCAAGAAATTGTCGGGATCTATCTTGAAAATACCTTTGGTTTCCCATTATATTTCTGATTTCTCTAGGCAGTATTTGTAGCTCCCTTTTTGGTGTTCCCATTCTTGTAAGTTTATATAAACAGCAATAAGACTATTGCTCTTCTCACAGGATAGCTTGTTACTTCTTAGTGGGACTGTCTATCCTGTAGATTATGAGCTATTTGAGGGCAAAGAATATTCTATTCATCTTTATATTCCTGGCACATGGTAGGCACTCAGTAATGCTGCTGTTGAATTGAATCGGCTATGGGGAAAAAAAACAAAATGCTTCTCCTCAGTCAGCATTTGTTTTCTAGGATCTATTCCAATATACTTCCAACAAAAATATGAGATTTAAGAGATAGGCAGAGAGTGAACTGAACTGAATATTGCACAAAAACACCTTGTCTTTAAAGGTGGAAGCAAAATCCACCACCTTCCCGAGATAGCTGTTCTGTCTCACATCTTCTTGAAGCAATGAAATGATGAGTGCTGTGATCAGAGAGGACCCTCAGAAAATAAATAAAAACCCAGCTCTACAAATGCAGCCGTAAGCCAGGAGGATATGACGAAGGATATCATTATCATCCTGATATTTTTAGAAGTTCTTTGGTGACAGGTCAGATTTTGGAGAATCAGAAAATGATAAAAATAATCTTGTTATTCCACAAAGGAGGCTCTATATATATCAGGCCGATTTTGAACACTGCCTGAGAATGTTGAGAAAATATTTTTAAATGTTAGTGAAATGATAGGCTTTGGGGGCAGACCCAGCCTCGCTTTAGCAAAAGCTTTACCTTGAGGGGATTGAGAAATTTGTGATGTGATGTGAGCGTCATAAAGAATCAGCAGTGAGTGGGTGTAGGTTTTTGTTTTCCAATTTTCCAGAGGAGGGTCCACATGGGAAGAATTTAATGAAATTTACAGAAATCTGGAAGTTGCTTTTGAAGCTATTACAGGTACCTGGGGAGTCCTCCTTGCCCCCACAGGCTGACTACACTATCCAGATCTTAACGGACCCTCATCTTTCCTAACTTCTAGGCTGCAGGATTCTGCAGAATTACTTTTGCAGCTTCCATTTGCAGCTATTGCTAAGTGGACCCACAGCTATATGGGATGTGGGGCTCTGGATTTCAGGTAGATATGACCCTCTGTTTACTTGAGATGTTTGCTTCTTTAAATACTCAACCATCTGACTCTCTAATTGTTTAGGATTAGTCATAAGTTAAGTAGGACAGGGAAGATGTTATAAATAGTTTATTGCATATCCATTCAAGAAATTTAGGCTAAGTTTATATATTTTACCTACTAAAAGGAGAAAGCCTATGTGTTTATTTAAAGCATTGTAGTTTTTTCTCATTTAGAATATATGAGTCTAATATAAAAATTGATTCTAGACAATTTATATGTAAGTTGCTCTTCATACTTATTTTGCTACCTTTTTATTACATGTTTTTCTTAAGTATGACTTTGAGCCTTTAAAAGTATTTCCTTTATGTCTCTTTTGAATATTAAAAACAATATGAATTAAAAATAGAGGTCTACATATCAAGGAAACTTTGTATATATATTTCTTTGGAGTTAGGGGGTGATTTCTATCATTACTCTGAGCTTATTTTACTGAACAGTATATTTTTGAGAAAGTGGATCATACTATGACCAATAAGACTTGACTATAAAACTAAAATAATACCAAAATATAACACTGAGAAATATATAGGTGCCTAAAGGAAAATGTTCCATGTTTCTACAACTGGGCAATTAACCATAGGACTTCTAAGAGGCCTATGTCACATAGGGCCCACACATTCCTCCATCTGCCAAGCCTTTAAATTTAGTTACCAGAGATCACCTGCAAAATGCAAACATGTTATCGGGTGGGGCAATACAACAATACGTACCATCTGGTGTTGTTAGTTATCAAGTCACTGGCCTATCTCCTAAGCGTAGCTCTGAGACAAGGGGAAAGAAGGAAGAGATCTGAGGAGGCAATGTTGTTCTGGCCCACCTGGAGGAGAGCCATGAAGTCCATCTCTGAGCAGCCAGCATCCCAGGAGGGAAAAGGAAGTCAGAGGGACCATGTGGGAGCCAGGGGGACCACACTGAGGGACCACACTGACTTCACAAGATTGCTATGATGCTGCAATTACCCATGTGGCAGATCCACTTGGAATAAGTAATATTTTCAGTGGAAATTTATGTAAGTTCTGTCCAGTGTTTCATGGAGTTTCTGCAGGTAAAGAACTCTGTGGTTTTATTTCCAGTAAACATCTTCTTTAGAAACTCTGCAGCCCAACAGCACCAAGCATGAGTTTGATGCAGGTAACTTGAGTGGACAGCACATCCTGGGAAGATAGGTATTGGGAGTTTTCTTTGGCAGGTGTGAGTGGCATCTCAGAGTGTTCCTGGAGTTCCCACTCTGAATGACTGTCTGTGCTGAGAGCATTCTCACTGCAGCATGAGAGAGAAATGTAGGAGTGTCTCATCATGACTTGGGCCTTGTAAAAGATGTCAAGAATGAGAGTGGGTCAAACGTAAGGAATGGTGCTCACTTGGGGTCTAAATGGTCTCATCCAGTGCCCTTTGGATGCTGCACACTGTGTTGGTGCCAATCACTTAGGATGAGTCTTTCCAGGTCCTTATGAGCCTCACAGCCTTGGTGAAGTGCGTTGTCAGATGGCTGATGTTCATGACCCCAAGTGGAGAAGAGGCTATAGTTTGTCAGCCTGCTCCATCAGATTCCCAAAGGAGCTACCCTATAACCTCAGGGCAGTGCATTTGTATAGACATCTTACTGAAGGATTGGCTCTTGGGCAGATAATTTTTCTTACTTTCTCTTTCTGCTCAACAAAAAGCATAATGTGGTGGGAGAGAAAATGACTTAGCATGGTGAGGCCATGAATCTCGGTCTAACAATTTAAAACTCATATCATTCAGGACAATTAATTTAATCTCATTGAATCTCATCTTTGAAATGCAGATGATCATAATAATTGCTTCAGAGGGCTGTTGAGAAGATAAAATAAGGTCAGGAGTGAAAATTTGACATTTATCAAAATGTTTGTGAGGTTCCTAGTGGCATGAACTGGCTCCTGATCAGACAGTCAGCTTGAATATATACCAGACTTTCGGAAGGGAAAAGTTCCAGGGTTCCTCCTGAGTAGACAAAGCTTTGGGAGCACTTTCTATGAGTTTTAGATATAAAAGAAACCTTAGAAATAATCTTGTAGAGCCACCTTTTAAAAAATTGTATTTAGAATTTAATTTTATGAAAGAAATGTCTGTATATACTTTTAAAATCAAATATTTATAATGAAAAGTAACAATTTCCTACCCCACTGTGTCTCAAATCCCACTCCCTAGCAGGTAATATCCTGATAAATTCAATTAATTCAATGTTATACGTTTTCTAGTATGTACTGCTCTAATATATGGGTATTTAGTTCATTACACCCACCATTTATCTACCCATCCTCCCAATATAGTCTTTTTCATGGGATAACTTTGTAACTTTAAAACATATACAATTTTATTTCTACATTTGTCATTGAACTGTAATCCTTGATTCCACATTTTGATGAATCCTTAATTTTTCACGACTTTGAAAGATGAGGCCATCCAACTTTTCCTTTACTCCTCTGCACTACTTTCACTTCCCAGTCTTTATCTTTTGAATTTTTACCTCTCTGTTGTTAAAAGTTGATGACATTTACATTTTATTTATGAGCACAGTTGTGTCTCATGCCTTGTTTATAGGTTGTATATAAAAGCTTAAAATCAATTAACAGTGTTTAGTTAAGTAAATGTGGTTAACTGTAGAATCAAGTGGAATACATTGATTAGTTTCCTGGTTTGTACAGCATTTTGTTTTTCTGAGAGTTTCTAATTGCCTTTATTTTTTTTCATAGCAATTTTGCTCTTATCATTTACTTATTTCAAAATGTCAAAATTATATTAGCTATTATTTAAGGCCTAAGAACTTGACCTTGAAACTCCCAAGATCAGGAACTCTCCATTCCCCAGGAACTCTCTACTCTCACCTAGAAACTCTGTTCTTCCCTTCTGATCAACACTGGTTGACTTCTAGACTGGGGTTTATTTTTTTTATCTTGAGATTTGTCTTTTTTGCTTTTCTGGGTTGAATCTCCTGTTTCCTGGATCCCAAGACTTCTGTTTTCTTGATTTACTTGCTGGGCTGAGGCACACCCTCAAGTAATTCCCTAACAGCAGTGTTGCTCCTAGATGTGTGGGGCCTCCGATAAATATTTTTTTGTGGGACCTTTTTCTAAATAAATAATTTGACTAAGAAAGTATTACCAAATTCATAGGCCCATGTGGGGTATAGTGTTTTATTGAAAATCATTCAGAATAATGGATACAGATGAGGTACTTATATATTTATTACTTAATCAGTGCATGTGAAAATTCTTTCTTCATAGTGTCCAGGCACTATCTCTGTGTTCTTGGCTAATTCCATATCTCCAGTCGTGAAGAAAAGTAGCAGTACTGTCATTACTCAAGATGCCAAGTTCTTGGGAACTTGTTTACAATGAACAATATAGATCTGTACCACTTTTGCAATACAATTTATTGGAGTCTGGTTATATTGTTACAGGTAATACTGCACCATGAATACTGGCTTTCAATGACTTTCTCAAAAGTTGTTGCTGTGCTTCATTGATGACGACCAAATATGCAAGTCTTATCCAGAGTATGCAAGAAAATGTGAAAAATAATTTTCTTTCTGATTATGTTGAATTTACTCTTCAGAATTTTACAATCTAAACATAGAGCATAGCTTCCAACCCTATCTTCTCTTAAACTCTATGCTGTAATTACTACATTCCTAGACAGTGACTCTTTTAATGTTAACTGCACTCCTGCCTTCCACTCACTGCCACCAGTGGAGAGGACAAAATGAATGAGAAGAACAGCGTCATTGGCACAAGAAACGTCTGTCTCTCATCAGGAATGGCTTCAGCTGATCCAGGAGTGCAAGACATCCCCACATCTGTGGAGGCAGGGGAGGACATCAATTGGAAAAGCCCCTTGCTGTTGCAGAGCAAAGATCTTGAAAGCACCAGGTAAAGACAGATGTAGCCATTGTCAAAAGACTGCCTATCAGATGAATGAGGCAGTGCAATGACCACCCTAGGTATCAGTGGTAAAGTCAAATGGAGTAAAGGATGCCTGTTGCCACCCCAGCTGTACTTGGGTGCTGAAGATCCGAAGTGAAACTATGGAACAAATCCAGATGAGAACTGACCTAGGGGTCCACACATACAGTTCAGGCCAACGTTCAGTGATGGACCATCATCAGTACTCAGAGCACTGAACTTGTCCTCGGTGAGATGTATTTGAGAGTCACTTAAAATCATCATATCGCTGCCATTTTTTGGCAATCTCATAGGATTCTGTGAAATAAATATGGCACTGGGCAGCAGGAGCAATCCACTTGTCAGGAATCCCTCCTGGAATCAGGGCTTGACCAAGGACTTCAAGCCAATCACACATGGCATGAATCCCAGGACTCCTGGGGGCATCTGGCAACCTCATGTGCAGAATAAATCTTCTCTGACCTAGTGTGGCTGATGATGACAGGTCTGATGCTGGTTGAAGTTCTTGGTTTTCATAGGTCTCTTTTAAATTTCTATCTTTCCTGATAAACCTTCTCAGTATCTTCTCTCTATTATGGATGTATTGAAGTTTTATAGTGATGGATCCAGATGTGTGTGTGTGTGTCTGCATGTGTATGCACATATGTAAGTTGTCAGTTTGAGCACTTGGGTACTTGATAGGCTTCTTAATTGGATACTCATGTCCTTTGACTCTGGGACAATCCTTCGCGATAATTCTTTGATTTCTTTCTTTTTGTTTTTCTCTTTTGTCACTCCTGTTGATCAATGTGGGGCCTCTTGGACTGATCCTTGACACATCTTATCTTTCTCATTTTCCTACATCTTCTTGCCTTTGTTCTGCAACATTGGTTTTATTATATTTTACTTACTATTCGAATTTCAGGCTCATGTATTTATTTTTCAATAGTTTTTCCTTGTTAGCTAGTTGTACTCTGTTGATGCAATGATTTTTTTTACTACTCTTTTTAAGAATATTTATTAAAGAGTTTTTAAAGATTAAATTGTGTTTCCAAATTATTTCTGTTCTTTCCAGTGTTGCATATGCTGCTTGTTAATCTTGGTTTCTCTCTTTTGTGTTGTAGATGTTCCTCAGAGATCTTTGGCTATTACGTCATATTTAAGAGCTGGACAATAAGCTGATCTTGAGCTGTGTGTTGTGTGTGTGTGTGAGGCGGGGGTTGGTGGGTGGGGAACAGTGATTGTAGGCTGGCAGTTCCCTTTAATGTGATGTAGGGGAGTGGGCAATAATTCTGGGGATCCATAATTACCAGATTTGAGGTCTTTTCTCTGTGTTCATCCCATTTCTTTGGAGAAGAACCCTCTCATTGCTTGCATAGTGGGTATATTAGTTTCTTGGGCTGTTATAATAAAGTATTACAGACTGGATGGCTTAAACAACAGAAATTCATTTTCTCACAGTTCTGCAAGCTGGAAGTCTAAGATCGAGGTGTTGGCAGGGTTGATTTTTTTGAGACATTCCTCCGTGGTTTGCGGATGGCTGCCTTCTCTCTGTGTCCTTATGCAAACTTTTCTCTGCGCATGTGTATCGCTGGTGTCTCTCTGTGTGTCCTAATCTCCTCTTCTTATAAGTACATGAGTCAGATCAGATAAGGGCTTACTCTAAAAGTCTCATTTTAACTTAGTTACTTCTTTAATGGCCCCATCTCTAAATGCAGTCACATTCTGAGGTACTGGGGGTTTGGTCTTCAACATATGGATTTTGAGGACAAAAATTCAGCCCATAACAGTGACATAGATGGGTATCTGTTAGTCTTCAAATATGGAGAGGGTTTCAGAGTGGGAGATCAACTCTTGGGTGTAGAGTGGAGTTTCTTAACTTTGGTATTTTTGACATTTTGAGCTACATAACTCTTTGCCAAGGGAGTTGTCCTGTGCATGGTAGGATGTTTAGCTGCATCTCTGGCTTCTAACTCCCAGGCGTCAGGAGCACCTCCCAGTCATGATACTCAAAGATGTCTCCAAATGTTGACGAATGTCCCCTGAGGATGGGGCAAAATCATGCCAGTCCAGGATCAATCTGTGGCTTGCTCCGATGCTTAATCATAACTGGTGTTGCAGAATCCCAAATCTCTCCAAGGTTCAGTAAGGTGCATGGCTGTATTTCTTTCTTTGTTACTGTCTTCTCCTCTGGCTTCCTCCACCTTGTTTGATCAGTCACCACCTACCCGATGACCCCATGTGTTCCTTCCTGGAAATGTATTGATGTCCTACACCCACAGTGGGTTCTTATGGCTAAAGAGCTTAGCCTTTGTTTATAAAAGTATCTTAGAGAGATCTTAAGGGGGCACATAAATATGGATGTATGGATGTGTAATGCCCTATATTTAAGTAAAGACTCTCTACCCCACTCCCCAAATTATAAATGAGAAAATGGAGACTCAGGGAGAAGAAGCAATTTGCATACAGTTGTATTTAGAAATAGTAAAAAAAGACAGGATTGAAACCCAGTTCAATTGGCACTCAGTCCAGGGCCATTGCCACTAACTTGACTTTGTGGCTTCAGCGTAACGACATTGGTAACATGGCTATTTTCTTCAGAAGTTTCCACTCTTTAAAGGAAAAACAGTTCCCCAAAATGTATTGAATTCTGAAAAATAATAAACCCAGGCAACAGTAAAAGTTTTGGGGGAACATTTTACCCTAAGTTTTTGAATTTATTTTAAAAATAAACTCCAATATTAATAAATGTTTAAAACTGGGATGGTTGAGAGTGGGTAGCTATTATGTTCCATCCTCTGTTAAATGATTACAGATAAAATAGTGATTTCATTCATTCATTTATCCACTTTTTTTAAAAAAAAACTATTACCTTAAACTCTTAGGATGAGGACAAGCCTTACAATGGTGTGTGAGTGTGAGTGTGTGTTCATGCATACACTCACATCCCTGTTGTGGGTGTGTGTGATGCCTGTGCATTTCTATGTGGTATGCATTCATACGCATGTGTATTGGGTACACTAAATTTGGGTTTGCACAGAAAAGAATAAACAGAATTGTACTGAAATAGTCTACCTAGTGCTTCCTCTAAAAACAGCACACACCTCATTTGGTTTTGCTGATTTTCATACTCTGCATCCACAGAGCACGCTGAGGTCTTTCCTATCACCTTGACAATTGGAATTTGACCCCAACCACCTTCACTGCAGTTGGACTGACAGGCAGCAGGAGCTGCCCATCAAAGACAGCTCTGAGGAGGCTTTCAAGAGACACCCAGGTGCCAGGCTGGTGTGAGAGAGTGGCATGACTGGGCTGCTAAAGGCACTGAATCCTAGGCTGAGAGGAGAAAGGGTGCTGTGGACTGGAGTTGCCAGGGATCCAGAAGACGGACAGCTGCCTGGAGACAAGGTTACAAGGGAGAAAAAGCATAGCTTTAGAAGGAGAGTGGGGTTCAGTCATCTCTTACCACATGGGCTCATTCGTTTCGTTTCTTCAAATATTAAACATTTGATGATAGAATTTCCATTTTCTTTTTCAGCATTGCCCATAGGGCCCAGCAGATAGTTTCTGAATGCTAGTTGACCAATAGTCGTACCCTATTCTCTGTTCCAATAGTACTTACATGAGGATTTCATTCATCAGGCATTCAACAGATAGTTATTGTGTGTCTACTTTGTGCCAAGCAGCATTTAACTCCGGTTACAACAGTGAACATAACAGACAAAAATTCCTGCCTTTATGGGGCTTACATCCTGGGGTGGAAGATAACAAGAAATCAGATAATTTGGTGAGATAGAATGTGAGTGCCAAAGAGAACAAGCAGAAAGGGAGAGTTCAAGTGTGCAGGAGAAAGCAGGTGAAAATTTTTGAGAGGGTGTTCTGGGAAGGCCTGAGTGAAGATCCGAGTGAAGGCCTAAAGATCTCCTAGGCTGAAGATGAGAGGAACTTTCTGTTGGGATCACTTTGATCAGACCCAGCACATCAACACATCGCCACCTACAAAGTGGGTCTTTTGTGAAACATCTTTCTTTACTTCTCAGAAGAATCCATGTTCTTGTTTCTGTGTCAGCCAATTCCTTCTTGAAGTTCTGGCTCTGCCTCCAGCCTTTACCTTAGTTCAGATAATGAGAATTGCAGTTATAAAGTGCTTAACTCTTTCAGAAGCACTGGATTCCACCATCCTGTCTCCTTCAGTATAGTCTGTAGTATGTGGTATATCTGTAGTATAGTCTGTAGTATGTCTGTCTTACGTGGTTGAGATAAGGACTGAGATACGCCCTGGTCTCCTGCAGTACCCTCAGGCTTATTAGGGTGGGGAAAAATTCCACCCAGGTAAATTTGTGGTCAGACCAGTTCTCTGCTTTCGAACTCTGTTTTCTGTTGTTTAAGATGTTTATCAAGACAATATGGGCACTGCTGAACATAGACCCTTATCAGTGGTTCTGCTTTTGCTCTTTGCCCTGTGATCTTTGTTAGACCCTTATTAGTAGTTCTGCTTTTTGCGCTTTGAAGCATGTGATCTTTGTACCTACTCCCTGTTCTTACAGCCCCTCCCCTTTTGAAACCCTTAATAAAAAACTTGCTGGTCTGAGACTCAGGTAGACATCATGGTCCTACCGATATGTGATGTCACCCCTGGCAGCCCAGCTGTAGAATTCCTCTTTTTGTACTCTTTCTCTTTATTTCTCAGCTGGCCAACACTTACGGAAAATAGAAAGAACCTATGTTGAAATATTGGGGGCGGGTTCCCCCGATAACTCTTATTCTTAACATGTCTTGAAGTTCCGGCTCTGTCTTCAGTCCTTACCATTGTTCAGATAATGTGAACTACACTTAGAAATCACTTAACTCTTTCAGAAGCCAAAGTAAGGACATCACATACATCTATGCATTTAATCCTCACAGCAATACCTCTATGAGGTAGGTCCTGTTTTCCTCATTTCACCAGTGAAGAAACTGAGACACAGAGAAGTTCCCTGAGCTACGTAGCCACATAAGTAATAACCCACAGAGCTGGAATCTGGATCTGGGAAGGCATGGGTATGTTAACCATGCTGTTTGATGGCTTCTTTGGCACCTTGGGCTGCTCCCAGCTGACCCAACTCAGCTGGAAGATTTCTGACTGGTGTCTGTGCCCTTGCCATCCCAGCATTGTGCCTGGCACACAGTAGACACCCAACATGCTCATTATCATCTTTATTTGACATGTCCATCTAGCCCAACAAGCTTGAGTGTGTTTTCTAAAATATACATCCTCCCATGTATTTTCCCTGTTGAAAGCCCTCGTTGACTTTGTCCACCAAGAGCCACATCTCAGGTTCAGGAGCAGGCCTTTGCTGACTTGTCTAACTTTACCTGTGAGAACTTTCCTGTGTGCACAACTTCATACACTCTAGGAAACCACTTGTAGTTTCTGGAACACTGGGAACTTCCTCACAGCTTGGCCTCTTTGTGTCAGGAGCACCCTGTCTAGAATGAGCCCCCTTCCGCTGCTCGTTGGCCAGCTCCTGATCCTCTTTCTAGTCTCACAACAGGCATTGCCTCCTCTGGGAGCTCTTCTTGAACCCTTCCTCCTTCCCCCACCAGAGGTAGACTCCCTCCTGTGTACCTGCAGAACGCTCATCATAATGGTGTCTTTAATGTGTCTTCTTCCAGTGGGCAGAGAATACCTCAAAGGCAGCAGGACATTCACTTGTTCATTTTTATCTTCAACTCTAGCACAGGTTCTAGGGCATAGTAGATACTCAGTATGTGTTGAGGTTAAGTAATAACTGTTTTCAGTACTCTGTGGCTGGTTGGCATTCAGAGGTCAGAACCTAAATTGTGGCCTTTCTCTGGACACAAGTGTATCAGCTGAGGGAAAAGTTACAGAAACAGAAGACACCTGTGTCAGGTTGACTTTGGAAGGGTAACCTTTGCTGCCTGGCAGTCCCTTGGATAATATAAGAAAATGTTGGCAAAACAGTGTTGCCTGTGCTTGGCTTTGAGAATCCTCCCAAATGGTGGAGAAATAAGAATTAAGACTCACAGCAAAGGCAGAATGCTAGTCAGCTCCCTGTGTCTTGTCTTGTGTTGGAAGAAAAAAGAATCATGCAAATGTTGCCCAGTTGTTTACTTCATCACGTGAGCTTGTTCCTTACCTAATTATGCACAGAATTTGCAAGTTGCTTTCTACCTTCCTCCCATTTCAAATAGCTGATCTGAACCTTCAGCAAAGATTCATATTAATTAGCAGGCCTCCATATAGCAAATATTAATTTGGAAACTGATGTGAGGCATCAACATCAACTTATAACTTCCATTATAGAATGAGAAACTGCAAATCTTTCCCAGGCCCTAAGATGTGGGGAAGTTTGACTCTATTTTGAGGATCTGCATACGCGCATTTGTTAGTAGGTTGTAACCATTGCTCCTGGGAATGGCCCCACTAAGCAAGGACAGAATGGATGTTCAGCATGGTTTTTACAGAAGAGGTGTAAGGATTAAAACTGGTGAAGGAAACCCAGCAGCAAACAGAAGAATTACTATGGGCAGTGCTCAGGTAAGTTTCCAGGGATGCTCTGGCTGAGTCTGCTGATTTAGTCTTCTCTTGAACGACATGAGCATAAACAGTGAGTATTCCTCTTGATCATGCCTTGTAGTTAGTGCTGAGGGAAGAGACAAACTGGGAGCATGGCATACATATGGGGTTCTCCCTTCAAAACCATGTGATGCTGTCCCACCCCTCCCCAGATTGAGAAGGAGAAGAGAAAGGGAAAGGAGGGGTTCTTTGGGAACCCCAACACCCCTCCACATATCAGCTGGGAGACATCAGCCAAGTTACTTACCCATTCTGAGCTCCACTTCTTCCTCTATGGAATGTAGATAATCACTTCTACTTCCTAGCAGAGTTCCAGGAGACAGGATGAGTGATTAAAAGAAAAAAAGAAAGAAAGAAAACACATAAAGCTTCTGGAAGAATCATAAACAAGAGAAGCCATGATTGCAGTTTTTTTGACCAAAAGAGAAGGAGCTGCAGTACCCCAAAGTTCCTAGAGGAAAAGTCTCAGTGGTTAGTTCTGAGAACTGCTTAGCCTCTTTTAGTTCCTGTATTGGTCAGGGTTCTCCAGAGGCACAGAGCTAATAGGATAGATGTATACGTGAAGGGGAGTATTGACTCACATGATCACAAGGTGAAGTCCCACAATAGGCCATCTGCAAGCTGAGCAGCAAGGAAGCCAGTCTGAGTCCCAAAACCTCAAAAGTAGGGAAGCTGACAGTGCAGCCTTCAGTTTGTGGCCGAAGATCTAAGAGCCCCTGGAAAATCACTGGTGTAAGTCCAAGAGTCCAAAAGCTGAAGAACTTGGAGTCTGATATTCAAGGGCAGAAGACATCCAGCACAGGGGAAACGTCAAGGCCGGCAGACTCAACAAGTGCTCTTATCTTATCTTCCAACTTCTGCCTGCTTTATTCTAGCCACACTGGCAGCTGATTGGACGGTGCCCACCCAGATTGAGGGTGGGTCAGCCTCTCCCAGTCCACTGACTCAAATGTTACCTCCTTTGGCCACACCCTCACAAACACACTCAGGAACAATACTTTGCATCCTTCAATCCAATCAAGTTGACACTAAATATTAACCATCACAGTTCCCCTAGAAGATTTCTGATAAAACCCCAACACATACAAATGTGATTGGTATTTTCGTATTTCATAAAAAACCTAAAACCCCAATTTTCAACCATTGTTAATGTTTATTCTTCATTGTCTTCTTGGTTCTCAGTCTACTACTTTGCTCAAAGAACCTAGGGGCTTAGTATTGGAGAGTTGATGTGGCTTCAGGAGCTCGACACTGCTTTGGGGATGTGAATGAAACTTGTGTGGACACAAGGGCCCTGCACTGAGCCATCTCTTTCTTGGTGCTCCCAACCCCATCCTGACCAGGCTCACCTCACTCACTCTGCACCAGGGGTCAGCCTGTATGTGGGAGAATGGGTGCCTCACCAGTACAATGCTCTTTGATCAGGAGCTGCCCCCCTGATTAGATGCAGAAATGACAGCAGGAAGGAAACAACAGCTGTTTTAAAGAAATCCAAACCACCCAGTCTCAGGCAGTTTGGTGAAGAATCTTCTCTTTCCCCATCTATGAAAAGTTCAAGGGCCCAGGAAGGTGGCTTTTTAAAAAGCACTCCAAAAGCCAAGTAAATATATTTGCACATTTTCTAAATTAAGACCAGAGGAGTGACATACTGTTTGTAAGTGCTTGAAGGCTGTAAACTTTAAAAAGCTGAGAGGGAAGGCTGAAGGGCTGCAGAAGAAACTGTATCTTAGAGTATCTAGTGGAACAGGATGAACACAAAATTATCAAGGAAATTAAGTCCAGAAGAGGCCTGCTCGTCTGGGGCTGGCACCCTGGGAAGGCATGAAGGCAGCTGTATCTGTGCTGTCCCCATCTCCTTGTTGCATGAAGCCAGGGACCCGAATGGAGGGACCAGCTGGAACTGTGGCAGGGGAACACAAATTGTGAAGATTTCATGGATATTTATCAGTTCCCAAATAATACTTTTATAATTTCTTATGCCTGTCTTTAATCTCTTAATCCTGTTATCTTCATAAGCTGAGGATGTATGTCATGTCAGGACCACCATGATAATTGTGTTAACTGTACAAATTGATTGTAAAACATGTGTGTTTGAACAATATGAAATCAGTGCACCTTGAAAAAGAATAGAATAACAGTGACTTTTAGGGAACAAGGGAAGACAACCATAAAGTCTGACTGCCTGCGGGGTCAGGCCAAAAGAACCGTATTTTTCTTCTTGCAGAGAGCCTATAAATGGACGTGCAAGTAGGAGAGATATTGCTAAATTCTTTTCCTAGCAAGGAATATTAATATTAATACCCTAGGAAAGGAATGCATTCCTCGGAGGAGGTCTATAAATGGCTGCTTTGGGAGTGTCTGTCTTATCCTGTTGAGATAAGGACTGAGATACGCCCTGGTCTCCTGCAGTACCCTCAGGCTTATTAGGGTGGGAAAAAACTTGCCCTGGTAAATTTGTGGTCAGACCAGTTCTCTGCTCTCAAACCCTGTTTTCTGTTGTTTAAGATGTTTATCAAGACAGTACACACATAGCTGAATATAGACCCTTATCAGTAGTTCTGCTTTGCCTTTGTCCTGTTCCCTCAGAAGCATGTGATCTTTGTTTTGCTTTTTGCCCTTTGAAGCATGTGATCTTTGTAACTACTCCCTGTTTTACACCCCTTCCCCTTTTGAAACCCTTAATAAAAACTTGCTGGTTTGAGCCTTAGGCAGGCATCACAGTCCTACCGATATGTGATGTCACCCCCAGCGGCCCAGCTGTAAAATTCCTCTCTTTGTACTCTTTCTTTATTTCTCAGCTGGCCAACACTTATAGAAAATAGAACTTACATTGAAATACTGGGGGCAGGTTCCCCCAATATCTCAAGCTGGAGAAAGGGAGGATCCTCCAGAGATCCAATCAGGGAGACAGACAAGATGAGTAAAAGGGGAGTTTTAAACTTTATGATGAATGATTCTTTTCTATTACCTTGACCTTAGAAGGATACCAAGAATGGAATGATAGTAAAGTCATACAGAAGCAATTAAGTTATAGATAGTTATAATTTAAAAAAAGAATTTCCAGCCAGTTCACTATGAGTAATAATTCATGTTACCTTAGGAGAATCTGACAGGTCCCTAACAGCCTGTGGTATAATCGAGGCTCCCACGAGGAAGTGATGGACTTACTAATCATGAAAGGAAAAAGGCATACATATACTCTTGAATTTTGCTTTTAATTAGCAGTTCATTACCAATTAGCACTTAATTACTAATCATTTTTAATTATTGTTTTTAATCTCTCCTTAAGATGCAAAATTCCCCTTTGAGTGTGCCTATTTTCAGTTAAATTAATAAATTAGACTAAGAATAGGAGTTTCAACAAGGAAGTAGTCCTTAAATGAGGATTTACTAAGAAGAGATATGTTAGCCAAATGGATAATTCCCATAAAAATGACTCTATTCCTAAGTAAAAACATAGCTTTGTTTGAATAAACATGGAGGAACTTACACATATAAAATATATATTGTGTAAGTGAAAGAAACCAGTCAGAAAAAGCTCCCTACTGTGTGATTCCAACTGCATGTCTTTCTAGGAAAAAAGCAAAATTACAGAAACTAAAAGGATGAATGGTTGCCAGGGGCTGAGGGCAGGAAGGGATGAATAGGGGAAGTTCAGGGGACTGTTAGGGCAGTGAAACTGTTCTGTATGATACTGTAATGGTGGATACATGACACTACGCATTTGTCAAAGCTCATAGAATATAAAATGCCAACGGTGAACCCTAATGGAAACCATGGGCTTTAGTTAATAATAATGCATCAATATTGGCTCATCAATTGAAACAACTGCAAGATGTTAATAATAGGGGGAAGCTAAAGGGAGGGGTGGTGTTGGGGTGGGGAGAAAGAATCTATGAGAACTTTCTACTTTCTCCTCAATTTTTCTCTCAATCTAAAATAAAGTCTATAAATTGAAAAAACATCTTCAATCAACTAAGTGGCTGAGAGCTTCTAATATTAGAAGAAAAACCTAGTGAGTATATTTATCTTATTCTTTTATTTCATTAATAAACACTTATTGTGACTGAGCACAGAATGCAGGCTTGGAGGACCTGAGATTAGACAGAATTGCCACCTTCAATAGTACCAAGCAACACATCATTACCCCAACAACAATGACAAATGTTTATTGAATACTTATAACTAGGCCCTGAGTGCACTATCTCATTTACTCCCACAAGAGAAACAAATAAGGAGACTTACATTTAATATTGGTTTGACAAAAAAAAAAAAAAAAAAAGGGAAATGAGTTAAGAAAATTTAAATAAATTGTCCAAGGTCACGCAGCTAGAAAGCAAGAGTCAAACCTATATTCAAGTAGCTTGACAAATGTCATACTTAGAAGTCTAGTGTGTCCCCTAGTGTGTCCCCACAGAAAAGTGTTGTAAAGCTGCTTTGAAGTGCTTTGTTTGTAGTGAAATATTTAAGTAAAGATATTAGAACGAATTCCATTACAAACAAGAATCAGATATGCTGCTCACCTTAGTCAGTTTGAGCTGCCAAAAAAAAAAAAAAAAAAAAATGCCATAGACTAGTAGATGGCTTCAATAACAAACATTTATTTCCCACAGTTCTGGAGGCTGGGACATCCAAGATCAATGCGCCAGTGGATCCAGTGTCTGGCGAGGGCCTTCTTCCTAGTTTGCAGATGAATGACTTCTCATTGTATCTTCACACTGCAGGGAGGAAGAGAGATCATCTCTTCTGTCTCTTTTTATAAAGGCACTAATCCCACTCATGGGGTTTCCACCCTCATGACCTAATTACCTTCCAAAGGCCCCACCTCCAAATACCATCACATTGGGGATTAGGTGTCAACATACAAATTTTGGGGGTACACAAACATTTAGTCCCCAGCACTGTCCTACTTCAAAAAGCAGAATAGCACTTTTATAGAATAAATCTATCAGGTTATATAATTGTATTTCTCCATTCAAATTAAAAACATCCCTTTATTACAATTATCATTGTTTCTGAAAACATAAAAGCACCTTAGCACAAGGCAGAACTTTATAGCTGTTTGGAATTATAGTACAAAGAAAATAAGTTGAAAAATGAGGTAAGGCTCAAATATGTATCTATATTTAACTTCATATAAATAGAAGAATTAAACATCACTGCTGCTTAGGGCTGTTAAGTCTTTTTCTATTATCCTGGCAATGTTGTTGCTCAGAACACTCCTAAAATGTAAAAAGAATAGTGACTGTGGAAAATTAGATCCTTTCTTTTTCCAGCATAGGTTTCCCATAATCACACTTCAAGGACTCATTGGCTTTCACAATTATGAGACCATCTTGAATTGATGTAGCCTTTCTCCTAAATAGGACACACATAGTCAATCCCCAACAACAAATATGTACCATGCTTAAGCAGTATATTAGGAGTCATGGACTAAAAGAAGTGGGAGGTAAGTTCATAACTGAACTGGGGGACAGACAGATAAACACACACACATAAACAGAAATAACTAGCTCTCAAAACGAAGAGAACGTTCTACAGGTGGATAACAGAAGCCTAGAAGATGAAAAGATCTTGTTCCAAGGTTTGCGAAAGGTCTGAACCCACAACCTGTAACATCTTTGAAATCCACAGCTCCTGAATGTTGGCCTCCCAAGTTTCTGTCCACCTCTGTAGCCCTCATTGCTTGTTGTTTCTCGAATAACTGACTTTCCCTTATGAAAAGCCCAACTTCATCCATTGCAACCAGTTTCGTCTAGGACACACCTGCCTACTCAAAGAGGTTCTCCTTTGCAAGGTAGGTCCATGGATTTCCACTGGGCTACATTTCTGTAGAGACCAACTCCTTCCTCTGACCAGGAACTTTACAACTATTTGGAATTAAAATACAAAGAAAACAAGTTGGGAAATGAGGTGAGGCTCAACTATGTATCTATACTTTATATGAATAGGTGCATTAAACATCACTGCTGCTTAAGGTCACTAAGTCTTTTTCTGTTATCCTGACCATGTTGTTGCTCAGATTACTCCTAAAATGCAAAAAGAATAGTGAATGTGGAAAATCAGATCCTTTCTTTTTCAGACATAGGTTTCCCATAATCACCCTTTAAGGGTAATTATGCAAACAGAGTTGACCATTTCATGGATGGTGAGTAGAGGTTTGGCAGCTTCTTGTTGGAAGGTGACCTTTCCTAGGACAGGTAATCCTCAGAAGGAGTGAAAACAGACAAATTTCCATACCCTGAGACCCTCTCTTCAGGGCAAAAAGTGACATTTTAAATTTTCTCCTTGGAGTGGTAGAAAATTACTAGTAGCTCTAATCATGAACTTAAATGATAAAGAAAAAAAAGTCTAGCTGGACTCCTCATAAAATGCCTTTGGGCTTATGATATTTCCCAGTTTGTCCAATGATAAACATGTTCTGTGGTCAAATAAGTCTGGGAAATGCTAAAGCCTTAGGGATTTACACTGCTGAATAAAAAACACTAATAAATTCTGCAGTAAAATATGAGTTTAACTTTTCTTTAACTTTTCCCTTCCATTTTTATGACACCAGCAACATTCCTAGGAGGCTTCTTTGGGAACTCTTTCTTCAGAGTCAAGTGATGTTCATGAATATAAATACCTATTCGGGGTGCCTGGTTGATGAATTTCTTTTTTCTGAGCGACCGTTGCAGGATGATTAGTTCCTGTAAATTGTCCTTCATGACAGAAAGTTCACACACATCCTCTCACTGCCCTCCATCCATTACCTGGAGTCTGAAACAGCACAATCGATGTATTATGATGTAAATAGAAAGGGCAATTGTGTCTGTCAAGACCAGGGCTTGTAAGAGAAGCAGAAACGTGCTGGTTTTCTGATGCTCTGAGTCATCTTCCCAGGGTCAGTTACTTCTCAACTTCTGGAAAAATAGATGCACAGGTAACAAAGTCCTTGCCATTTTCTTAGGAAAGGAGGTAAGGCACTCAGTGATGACTCATGGGTGGTGACAGAATTTTTGATTGATGGGGAACTGTTCCCACCAAAACGTGGACAGCGATGTGGCTGCCCACAGGTAGAGAGTCCTGGGCTCCTGGGACGCTGCCCTTGCCTTCCACACTTCCTGTCGTCCCTGGGCCTGTGATGCTCATTCTGTGGAGGCCCAGGGCTAATAACCCAAAGACCATAAGTCTGTTTTCTGCCTTTCTGCCCCACCAATGTACCCTCCATACTGCATTCAGAGGGGTCTTTCCAAAATGCATGTGTGTTTACCTGTCATTTCTATGAGACTCCATTAAAATGATCGTATAAACCCCAAATGATGAAAAGAACAGGATAAAAAATGTAAGCAGGTGAGAGGGTTTAGCAAACTTCTGAAATAATGAGAGCAGAGATGGTGTTTGAGGAAGCAAGGGAGAGAAAGCAGCTGTAAGGGGTCCACAAAGGCACAGGAAGGTGCAGGACAAAGAAGATGCAGTGTCTCCCAAGGACAATGTGGAGGAAGCGGCTGTAGGAGGCAGGCAGCTGAGGGAGGAGCACAACTGCAGAGCCTAGGAGGGGCTCAAGGCTCAGAATCTCCAAGTCTTGCCAAAGACAGAAATGTGAAAAGGGTCAAAAATATGAGGAATACTTGAAAGTTTATATATGGAAAAGTCAACCTCTCCACCAGTTTTTCTCATCCCATGTGGAGAATGCCAGGCATTCAAATGTCTGCCTGTTAGCCAACAAGCAAATAAAGAAATAAACATTGACAAATATATTGTTATTGGCCTAAATGTGTCTCCTCGATGCAGAAAAATTCACATATTGAAGTCCTAACTTTCCATATTTCAGAATATGACTGTATTTGGAAACAGGGCCTTTAAAGAGGTAATTAAGGTTAAATTAGGTCATATGGGTTGGCCCTAATCCAATATGGCTGGTGTTTTTGTAGGCAGAGGAGATGGAAGCATGGGCATGCACAGAGGAAAGGCCGTGTGAAGGCACAGGGAGAAGATGGCCAACTACAAGCCAAGGAGAGAGGCCTGGGAAGAAAGCAACTCTGTTGACACTTTGATCTTGGACTTCTAGCCTCCAGAATGGAGAAAATAAATTTCTGCTGTTTAAGTTATCCAGCCTGGTATTTGCTACGGCATACTCAGAAAACTAATACATACATTTTTCTTAAATAAAATTGACAATATGACATTCATGCATATCCCGAGTAAAGACTAGTTCACTGTGTGATCACCCTGGAAGGAAGACTGCTTGGCGAGAAGCAGGCTCCTTACCCTGCACACAGGGTTCTTCATCAGCTTTGTACTGAATAACTATTAAACATGAGGGTGCTACCAATCATACACAGGGTCACCTTCAGGGATTTCACAAAGATCTCCAGCATAAAATTGAGAATTTAAGATAAATAATGACCACGGATGGAATAGATAATTCAGGGAAAGAAAGAAAACTTAGAAACTTTCTAGTTAACATTCTTAAAGAAATCGGAGAGAACATTCCACTGTAAAGCAAGAACAGGAGTTATGAAAAACGCATTGGAGAAAGAATAAAAAGTCTGGAGGTTGAATATGCAGTTGTAAAATGAAAGTAACTGAAGAGCTGGAAGATATTGAAGAATATCTTAGAAAGTAGAACCGCAAACTAAAAGTTCTAACAGGACAGAAAATAGTAAACACAGATGGCCAATAGAGGGGAGAACATTTCATAATAGAAATCTCCAAAAAGAAAGAATAGAGAAAAATGGAAAAAAATTATAACATAAATAATATAGGAGTTTTTTTTTTTCACCCTTGAAGAGTAAGAGCCTCCAAATTAAAATTAGTACATAAAAAAGACCCAAAGACCATTCTAAAATTTCAGAACATCAACAAAAAAAGAAGAGACTAAAAGCTTCAGGAGATAATAAGAAAAAAGGTCCTGTGAAAAATGAGAATCAGGCTGGGCATGGTGGCTCACTCCTGTAATCCCAGAACTTTGGGAGGCTGAGGCGGGTGGATCATCTGAGGTTGGGAGTTTAAGACCAGTCTGGCCAACATGGTGAAACTCCATCTCTACTAAAAACACAAAAATTAGCCAGGCATGGTGGTGTATGCCTGTAGTCCCAGCTACTTTGGAAGCTGAGGTAGGAGAATCGCTTGAACCCAGGAGGCAGAGGTTGCAGTGATTTGAGATCGCACCACTACACTGTCCAGCCTGGGTGACAGAGTGAGACTCTGTGAATATAAAAAAGAAAGAAAGAAAGAAAAGGAAAATTAGAATGATACTGGATTTCTTATCAGCAGCACTGGATAATACAACACAAGAGAATAATACTTAAAGTTCTAGAAGAGAATTATATTTAACCTGAAATTATATACCTTGGTAAAGCATCACTCAAATATCTGGATAAAATATAACCATTTTCAGGAATGCAAGGAGTCAGAAAATATGTGTCACATACATCCTTTCCTAGAAAGTTACCTGAGGATGTTCTCTAGCAAAATAAAATTCAGAAATCAAGAGGGAAAAAGTCCTGTGATTCTGGACAGGGAATTCAATCCAGGGAAGAAGAAAAGAGAAGTCCCAGGAAGACACCTGTGCATCAGATTTAGAAAGTAACTAGTTTGAAAGCAGCAGGTTAGCATGCTCAAGGATTGAGGTCTTAAAAAGAGGGAGGGGGAAGACTTAATAGATTACTTATCATGATTGAAAATTTGAAAAGAAAAAAAAAACAAAATTAAGACAGTTCGTAATTCTAGGAAAAAACCAAAATGGGAATATAAAAAATATAAAAGTGTCAATAGAAAATTGTAGAAAAAAACAAGATAACAAATGTAATCAGAGTCCATGATCTTACTCTTCAGTGAACAATTTACATAGTCAATAGTTAAAAACTATATTGGCTTCCCACTTTTAGAATCTATCTGTCTATCTGTCTGTCTATCTATCTATCTATCTATCTATCTATCTATCTATCTATCTATCTATCTATCTATCTAGAGGTTCTTGGCCCTTTGGCTAAGATCAAGTGTAGAATCAATTATACTAAAAGCACAAAAGCATGAAAGATTTAACTATGATTATAAAAATAATTAACATGGACAATCTAGAAGTAAAAGTATAGATGAAAGAGACTGAGAGATCAAGGTGAAGGAGGGTGTCTGAAAAGTTGAAGGGATAGATAATCTCATCTTATAATCTGGGAGTTAAGAAGTTAAGAGATATTGCTTATATCTGAAGAATCAAGAAATAATTCTGTGGGTATGTTACTTAAAAGTGCAAGAGTAAGATGAAAAAGAATAAAAAGCAGGTCATTTGGGCAGTGATCAACAATGAAGAATGAATAGAAAATTTGGCACATCTTGATGCAGTACCATGCAATAAAAAAAGGATTTCATTTGGATATA
Source organism: Mandrillus leucophaeus (assembly GCF_000951045.1). NCBI lineage: Eukaryota > Metazoa > Chordata > Mammalia > Primates > Cercopithecidae > Mandrillus > Mandrillus leucophaeus. Next base: position 91,188 of record NW_012101665.1, on the reverse strand, counting down.
GGAAAATGCTTGAGATATAATTTTAAGTGGAAAAAAGTAGATTATAAAATTTTAACTATAAAATGTTATTTAGTTATGTCTGGATAATGTGTACGGTTTATGGGTAATTTTTATGCTTCATTCATTCAACAGATTTTCTGCATTTCATTCATTCAGCAGGCTTACTGGAAATCTACCATGTTTGGGGCAAGATAAATGGATATGGCAACTTACAAAGACAATCAAAGTCCTGCTACACAATTTACTGTCCAGCAAAGGAGGCACATATTGTACCAGTAACTATAACAAAATGTGAGCTTTACAATGGACATTCATGCTGTTAGGAAAATATAAGGCACAGGTGCTAAACCTAATATAGGAACCTGGGGAAGATTTCTTCAACAAATTATTTTTCAGTGAATTAATTAATTAATGTAAATTGACAAATAAAAATTGTTTATGGTATATAACATGTTTTGATATATGTGTATATTGTGGAATGGCTAAATCAAGCTAATGAACATATCCATTACCTCACTTACCAATTTCTGGTGATGAGAACATTTGAAATTTACTCTCTCAATTATTTTAAGTGTTAAAATGAGAGTTTTTTTTTTTAAAGCAGATATTCAGTATTAAGAACATGGTATTATCTAAATTATGATTATGAGCTCAGGAAAAATGCTCAAGGGAAACAACAAAATATTAATTTTCTGTGATGATCTTTAGATTCTGATATTCTGAGGAATTTTATATTCTGTATGCTTTTCTGATTTTTCTAAGTTTTTGCAAAGAGTCCATATGGCTTTGATAATCAGAAGAGATTAACAAAAGTTATTGTTGCCAGTGAAGCAGTTAGATATTTTGCTGTTTGAGAACTTTTCCTCCTGTGAAAGCAGAAGACAGTTACTTAATCTATGTAAAGAACAGTTATAAACAATTACCAAACCACCTGTCCACCCTAGGCATTTCTGAAGGCTGTCATTGGAAATGGTAGATTTATTTCAACAAATGTTTCTGTTAGCCAACTTGGAGATGGTGTTTTTTTGCCACGAGCTATGCTAATAGAAGCTTGTGAAGATATAAGGTGATGCAAGTGACAAAAATATGCCCACCAGTTACCTATTATTTCTGGTATTTCTTTATTAGACTGTTGTGTTGGGTCTGTTTTAATTTACCTATACTGTATATTATGTAACCATTAAAAAAAAGACTTAAAACATAAAGTAATCCCTGTTTTTGTGCCCATGTTTCTTGGATTGTGTTTTTAGGTTCTAAAAGCATTTAAATTGATTCTCCAATGACTCCTTTCCAGAAGTTATTCCTACATGTAAGATCAGATCTGTTAGGGGTGATTTCTATGGATTTGGATATTTAGTTTACTGCACATTTAAGTTATCTGCATTATGTTATTTCTCAAATCATAGATCTATATTATAATTTTAAGAATCCCTTTCACCCTCCATACTGTATCCAAAGATCACTTTTTTCAAAGGTCACCTAGGCAGAATAATCAAATTAATGCATTTTAATTTGGTAATACTGAAAAGTAAATTGCAATGTATGCACACACATTGAAAATCAGGTGCCACAGACATGAGCATGCACAGAGAATCTCTGCATTCTCATGCCTTAGTTTATCAAATAAGAAAAATGTATAAGAAGCTACTCCACAATTGGTGTGTGAATATATTACTTTATTTAAATGCATCTTCTCAGGCCAGGCATGGTGATTGATGCCTATAATTCCAGCTGCTCAGGAGTCTGAGGCTCACTTGAGCCCTGGAGTTCTAGGCTGCAGTGAGCTATCATGGTGCCTTCAGCCTGGGCAAGAAAGTGAGATTCTAGCTCTAAAATGTTTTAAAATTCATCTTTTCACCTAAATTTGTGTGCTCTGCTGGAAAAGAAAGTCCAAAGCTTATCATTACATTATGCAAATAATATGGGCTGGTAATCAAAAGAACTGAGTCCTAATTCTCACCTTACCACTAACTAGCTGAGTGACTTCAGGTAAGTCACTTAATTCTCTGGTTCTCATTTAAACCGAGTGATCTCTTTAAGTCATTTCTAATGTGAACACTGGGTGATTTAATGAGATATACATTTTGGATAATGATATGGTTAGGTTGTGTCCCCACCCAAATCTCATCTTGAATTGTAGCCCCCATAATTCCCACGTGTTGTGGGAGGGACCTGGTGGAAGGTAACTGAATCGTAAGGGTGGGTCTTTCCCATGCTGTTCTTGTGATAGTAAATAAGTCTCATCAGATCTGATGGTTTTAGAAAAGGGAGTTCTCTTCCACATGCTCTCACTTGCCTGCCACCATATAAGATGTGCCTTTGCTTCTCCATTGCCTTTTGCCATGATTGTGAGGCCTCCCCTACCATGTGATAATGTGAGTCAATTAAACCACTTTCCTTTATAAATTACCCAGTCTCTGGTATGTCTTTATTAGCAGTGTGAGAACAGACAAATACAGATAAATTGTGGCATGTAGAGGCTGCTGTGCATAGCTTCTCCTCCTCTGGGCTTCAGGAACATTTTTTTCCTTACTCCCTAGTTGGAGCCACTTTGGCTCTATTAATGACATACCCCAAGAAAACCTCACAGCAAGGACTCAACAGTGAGGAGGGAGCTATACTAAAACAACATCCCCCAGATAGCCCAATGGGAGAGAGATTGGTATGGGAATGGGGTTAGTCAGAGCCCAAAACTTGTGTCTTCTCTGGAAGAACCTCCCAGACCTCCCCAGCTAAACTCATAACCACATCCCTTTCCTAGTTTCTCTTCTGTATCCATTTACTGCACTGAAACTGCCTATTCCAAGTCAATGTTTCACCTCCAGCTTGACATTCAAGCTGAAATCTGCTAACGGGGTCAGAAAACAGGTCATAAAGGAAAGTAAGCAAAAATGTTGAACCCATTCCAGCTTAACAACAACAACAAAAAAGCCCACAATAACAAAATCTAAGGTTCTGTGTGTTTTCCTACCAATATAAAACACAGCTTTCTCCCAGAAACTCAACCATTTTCCATAATCATAATCTATTAACAACTCACATCTTTCCAAGTAGGCACATTTCTTTCTCTGTTCTCTTGTGTCAAAAGTACATAACATGGTGCAGTGATCCAACTATGGGCTGGCTTCTCTGCAAACTGTCAGCATTTCTCTCCCTGCCTTCCCTTTGTTCCTAAGAGCAGTTGTGGATTGGTATAGACCCAAAGTGGAAGTTGAAACATGCATTGCATCATTTGTCACATTAGCTACAAAGGAAGCAGCAGAAGTAATCAGAAATGAGGAGCAGGAAGTTTCTGATAAACAACTCTGATGGTTATCTGGAAGCTGAATTGAATCACAGGCACAAGAACTTGGAATTGCATTTTGAATTGCAGAATTAGAGGTAACTGCCTCCCACCTATATGATAGTGTCAATTAATTCAAAAATTGAGTATAGTTTTACAGGCTTAGCATTCCATTCCATTCGGCGATACGTCAGAGAGCATTCATTTATTTAACAGGCTCACATGAAGAACATTTGCATTCGGAAAAAGAAATGATTAAAAAGAACCACCCTGGGTGGCCCAGATATGGATACTATTATGGATGTTGATAGTATTTGGAGGCGAAATGAATGAGATTACTTTTTACAGACTCAATATTGATCAATGAAAACATGTAACTGATGAATTTAGCCCTGTGGTCAAGCAGTTTAAGCCTTTTCAACATAGATTAGGACGTTAGAATGGACACCTCTCACTGAGTTTGCATTAAGTAGAATAAGTAAATCTTGTTTAACTCATGCATCTCTCACTGGCCTTCTCTCTCTTTAATTTGGGAATAGAAAAGGGAGTCCACAATTAATTTTAGATTGTGAGAAGAGAGACAAAGGAGGAGCAGAGAGTTTCTGAGAGAACCTAAAATCTTTGTCACACCCCTTACCAACGCTGGTTTGGGCTCCTTCACCATAGGAGTAGCTCTTGTCATCATTTTAAAAACTTCAACTGAATTTTAAGAGACTTATTGGCCTTGCTTCCTCAGGCTCATAACTCCTTTATGTGCTTGCTCTTGGGAGGAAAATGCAGATAGACGTTTAAAAGCTATATGTTCCTGCACACCCTTCTCCTGATGCTTTATTCTTTTCCAGGCAGAAAGATGGTGGGACTCTGTCCCTAGCAAAGGGATATTTCCAGATACTGAGGTGTTGTCAGAGACACCTGGTCAGGGAGGTTAGGAGAAGGGGCATCCAAATCCACTCCCTCTAACTGGCTGCTGCTTTCCTGGCAGGTCTGCACTGGGACACCTCCCTTCCTTCCCACTTCCCCTTCTTCCTCCTATTCGCTGTCTCTTTGCACACCCCTAATATGGCCTTTCATAGTAAGAGGTCAATATGTTTTCACACTTGGGAAATCTCATTCAAGAATTTTTGTCAATGGACAAGTCATAAGAAGCCCTTCCATTTTAGGGCTAGTTGACGTCACCAAGAGGCGATAAATATCTGTTGATATAATTGGATGTGAGATTCAGTGTTGAGATAGCAAAATTCTGCCCCTCGTTCCTTGGCAGGGCCCTATGATTTATGCAGGAGCAGAGGCAGCACGCAATCGAGCTGTCAAGAGAGCGTCAGCTTATTAGGCAAATGCTGCGTGGTTTTTGAAGAGGGTCGACACTATAAAATCCCACTCCAGGCTCTGGAGTGGAGAAACTCGGAGACCAAGTCCATTGAGAGACTGAGGGGAAAGAGAGGAGAGAAAGAAAAAGAGAGTGGGAACAGAAAAGAGAAAGGAAGACAACCTCCAGAGAAAGCCCCGGAGACGTCCCTCTGCAGAGAGGCGGCAGCACCCGGCTCACCTGCAAAGCGCCTGGGAAGGTAGGGAGCGCCTGGACGGAACACACCACCAACTTTGCGTTGCCAGAGCTGCCGCGATGTGCGCCGCAGAGCCGGCTGCCACTGCCTGTGTATGTGTGTATGCATGTGTGTGTGCGTGTGTGTGTGTGTATATGCGCGCGTGCGTGCGTGTGTGTGTTCGCGGACTGTTCCTTAAGATTACAATAGTAGCTGGGATGTGTCAAAAGCAAACTTAGACGGCTGCTCTTCTTTACTCGTGCTGCCAGTTGCTCCTAGCTGGCTGTGTAAAGGAGCTCCCCCACCCCCTTCTATCCTAACCCCCGAGAGAAAGCAGCAAGGGCAGGGGTGGAGAGGGAGGACCAGGAGGCAGTAGTTAATCAATTTGGAAGAAAATGCTGAAATATCCGAAAGGGAGGTAGTCAGCGCGGGTAGAATCTTAAATCTGTGGCTCTTCTCTAGGCTCGGGAAAATTAGTTTTGAGGATCATTAGGAAGAGGACGCAGGGACCGTCCCTTCAGAGTCTAGAAAGAAGGGTCACTCCTGGCCGGCGAGCGCGTGAGCTTAGGTGCGGAGCCCGGCAGGCACCCCCCTTCCCCGCTCCCCAGGTGTTTCAGCACCGCGGACAGCGCCCACCCTAACCACTGAAGACAGCACGTCTAAGGTAGTCCGGTAGGAGGACCTCGTGTGCACCTCCCAGTTGAGCGAACTCTCACCAACTCTTTCTTTCTCTCTTCCCCTCTCTCATTCCGCCCTCCGCCCACCTCTGTGCCGCAGCGAGTGCCCCTAACATGCGGCTGCCGCTGCTTGTGTCCGCTGGCGTCCTGCTGGTGGCTCTCCTGCCCTGCCCGCCATGCAGGGCGCTCCTGAGCCGCGGGCCGGTCCCGGGAGCCCGGCAGGCGCCGCAGTACCCTCAGCCCTTGGATTTCTTCCAGCCGCCGCCGCAGTCCGAGCAGCCCCAGCAGCCGCAGGCTCGGCCGGTCCTGCTCCGCATGGGAGAGGAGTACTTCCTCCGCTTGGGGAACCTCAACAAGAGCCCCGCCGCTCCCCTTTCGCCCGCCTCCTCGCTCCTCGCCGGCGGCAGCGGCAGCCGCCCTTCGCCGGAGCAGGCGGCCGCCAACTTTTTCCGCGTGTTGCTGCAGCAGCTGCTGCTGCCTCGGCGCTCGCTCGACAGCCCCGCGGCTCTCGCGGAGCGCGGCGCCGAGAACGCCCTCGGCGGCCACCAGGAGGCAACGGAGAGGGAGAGGCGGTCCGAGGAGCCTCCCATCTCCCTGGATCTCACCTTCCACCTCCTCCGGGAAGTCTTGGAAATGGCCAGGGCCGAGCAGTTAGCGCAGCAAGCTCACAGCAACAGGAAACTCATGGAGATTATTGGGAAATGAAACGGTGCGTTTGGCCAAAAAGATTCTGCATTTAGCACAAAAAAAAAAAAAAAAAAAATACAGTATTCTGTACCATAGCGCTGCTCTTACGCCATTTGTTTATTTTTATATAGCTTGAAACATAGAGGGAGAGAGGGAGAGAGCCTATACCCCTTACTTAGCATGCACAAAGTGTATTCATGTGCAGTAACAACACAATGTTATTCGTTTTGTCTACGTTTAGTTTCCGTTTCCAGGTGTTTTTAGTGGTGTTTTAAAGAGAATGTAGACCTGTGAGAAAACGTTTTGTTTGAAAAAGCAGACAGAAGTCACCCAGTTGTTTTTGTTGTGGTTTGAACCAAAGAGAATGCCATTCTCTTGGGTGGGTAAGACTAAATCTGTAAGCTCTTTGAAACAACTTTTTCTTGTAAACGTTTCAGTAATAAAACATCTTTCCAGTCCTTGGTCAGTTTGGTTGTGTAAGAGAATGTTGAATATTTATATTTTTAATAAAAGCTGCAAAGGTAATCATGACTTTATTTTTTCTCTTCAGTGCTCATACACTGGAAATACTCTCATCTCTTAGCTTCCTCCAAATTGTCTTCAGCACCAGAAAAGAAAAACAAAACTTCCTGCATTGTACTTTTCCCCTAAAAATGCAAACATATATCAGTGGCTTACACAGACCCTGCAATCACGTTGGGCTCATCTCTGTGCCATGGACTACTTACTTCTCTGAGGTTGAGTTAATAATTCAGGAAGTTGCTCCCAGCAGCTCTAAATCATGGTAATTCTAAAAGGGAAGATCATTTTATAATGGAAATAACATTTAGCCCTGATCAATTAAAAGATGTGAAATAATTGGAGAGAGTGGGGAAAAGATGAAAGGAAAGGGGAAGTGTCAAGGTAGAAATTCCTCCAAACTATATGACCAAAATGCTGCATTCTTTTTCTATGAGAAAGACTCACTCTGTCAAACTACTACTTTGGTACCATGAAACAATTTTTTGTAAGCTATTTTCCAATTACTACTTCTAATAAGAGAAACTTAATAGCATCTCCACTTAAGATGACTAAATTTAGTCATTATAAAATGTCACATAGGAAAAATTTTCTTATGAAGAACATTTTGACTTTAATAATTACACAAATATCCTCCACATTTATGCCTAGGCCAACCCTACCCACTTTTATTCTTAGGAACATGAACTACCTTTATTCATTTCTAAAACTGAACAGCACATTTAATTAGTTTTACAGTGCATTTGCCTTTGGTAGTTTAGTTATAGTTTTAAACAATTCAATCAAATATTTAATACTTCAAAATTAATTTGTATGAAGATGCATCTTATCCTGGGACCTTTGAAATACACTTAACTAATAAATGAATAAGATAATACATAACATTGAATAAATCATTATAAGACAAAGCTTTTAAAAACATCATTTATTTAAGAGTTCATATAGAGTAAAGTTACACTTACGTTCTGAAGGAGGCATTATGGTGGGACAAATACTAACAAAGCATGATTTAAATATATATATATATGTTTAATGTGTGATATGTTTGTATATATATTTAAATACATGCAATTGTTCTACAATTTACCAGATTGGTGCCACAGTGAATACAAGAGAAAGTAGACAGCTCTTGCTGGAAGATCTTTTTCAATTAAAGTGCCTAATATATGAAAATCTAAAACTAATATTAGAAAAATGTCATAAGAGATGCCCAGGCCTTCAGCATTCTGGACCATGAAAGTGTCACCAGATTCAAAGAACATTTCTGAATGTACATCCAGTGATATCTGTTATGCAAAAGAGGAAAACTTTGTGAAACATTTCATAGCTTTGGTCAATGATTTACTTTTTGTCCATGTATTGATAAATCAGTCACTTCTGAGTTGACACTGATTTTCACTGACCACCTGCACTGTTAAAGAGTAAAGGAAATGAGAACTACTATAATATAATAACAAAAAGCCAGCGCCTATGAGAGACAAGAGCATAGTGACCACTTTTTTCACCATTTGCCACTTGTGACTGACATACACATATACCACACTTACACACCCTTCACAATGTTTCCCACACAATAAAAGATTTGCATAAGATCAAGTTTATTATTTTCAGTGCTTTCTGCAACTATTTTCTCAAAATATTCTCTCCCCCGAATATGTTAGATAAGTCATCTGGAATTACAGTTTTGGGTTATTTTTGCAGAAATCCTGTTCAGAGGTCCCTTTCATCATTTGCATAATATTAATTTCACTTGGGCTTCCTGCTGCCCACATGCATCTCAGCCAGGCAGACAGAGGGGCAGCAGTTGGAATGAATATCATTCATTTAGGGAGTTCAACCAGGAAAAGGAGAAGATATGGCGAGCTGGCTCAGAATCAGCTCCACTGCCACTCGCTGGAGCTGCAGCCTGTCCCTGGAGGGGAGGAGCCTCAAATCCAATCTGCAACGGAAGAAAATGGGAATCAGAGAAAAAAAGAGATTTGTTAATTTTGGATTGGTCCAGTCACTTTTCTACTGAGGAGAAAGTATAATAATAACAATTATTATTATAATAACAATATTATTATATGGGACATAATCATTAGAAATGGAAAGCAAGCTCAGATTATTTTGGCTACAGCCAAGAGTCATGAAAATAATTCACCCTTATGATACAAAAAGAAGGAACAGTAACGCATGCAGTGAAGAGAAGTTCTTGGGAAAAAGGAGTTCAGGCTATACTAGTTGTTTTTTTTTTTTTTAAAGCCCACTTGTAAATGATTTATTCAGATGAGAGTCTCATTGAAACTGCTAGGAATTGGGTTTAGAAAAGCTTGCAGAATTTTAAAAATATTCCAAATTTAAATGACACTGCTATGCCACATAACATTGTGGGACATAATATAATCCCTCCACTGCTGAAAAAGTTTCTACCATGTACATACATATATATTATCTTACTATAAGTTTTGCAAAACTACAGGTTTAATTTTGGGTAAATCATGATGGGATTTTTTTCTCTAGGTAATAAAATCTAATAACCATATCCATATTAAATCAAATCCAATATTTGCTGAAATGCAATTTGATTTTATGAGCTCAAACTCTTTACATTTCAAGGTACCATGACAAACGCCATTCTTCTTAGGAGAACTATGGATAAATAAGCAAACACGTTCCGATGACATCACTGGTAAAACTATCCCACCAGATTAGAATGCCACTGATTTCAAAGCAATGAGGTAGCCACATGCATTCAGCTCAGAAGCACTGGATGATTTTATGAAGCTGCGATATGAATGGATAATACCTGGCACAAGCAGAGCAGAACTTCGGTTAAGTACATTGTTTTACTGCCACTCAAAATAGTCTTGAGAGCAAAACAAGTTATTGGTCTGCACTTTACCAGATTTTACCCTAAACATATGTTTGGGGATGATGTTTCAAGAGCAATAAAATTATCCTAAGTCTTTATGGCTTTGGGATAATCCTTTGTGCTGCCACATCATTTCCTGATAGAAAGTTAAAAAGGGTCATGAAATCATATCAGCCACAGTAGAATAAAACTGAAGTATGTAGTTTTCTATGAAGGAATGGTGGAAACATCAAGTGAAATTGGGCTTTTTGAAAAAGAATGTAACTAGATTGTGTCGGTAATGTGTCAGATACCTCAATGTCCTTGAAAGTGAAGTAAAATAAACATTATCCTGACAGAATCCTGCACCTATTTTTACATGTCGAACTCCTCCCTTGCCCACCATAATCTTCTCACCCTGGCTAATAAACAAACAAACGAACAAACAAACAAAAACAAACCCTTAAGTCTCATGTATGGTTTATGCAAACAACAACAACAACAAAAAACCCAAAAGCCCAAATGATGTGGGAATATCATAAGAAGACTTATTTCTAAACATTCAATTTGAGTGAATAGTGAATTCCGCCTGGATGAACAGACCATCAGAGTCCATTTTGTGGCCTGTTTTTCTTGAAGGTAGTTTCTAAACTAAAGGGAACTTCCATGGCAGCTGTTCTGAAATAGCTGAAGGGTGAAACGAGTGGCATAATGTGTTTTCTGCAAAAGGGACTGTTTTTGGGATGTGTATAAATTTTTGTGCTTTCCTGTACTAGAGATTAATGTCTATCTTCCATTTAAAATGTTTTAGTTGTTAACCCACTATTGCCTTCATATTTGGGATTGCATAGTTTGGGCTGGCTTCTCTTACACCTCCATGTTTCTAGGAAATTATTAGGTTTTCCTCCAAACAATATGGACCAATGCTGTCTTTCAGAACAGAAAAGCCAGTACCAGAGTGGGGGGCTATCCAATAGCAGAGGTTATCCTGAGTATCTTTAGATAATTGCACCATCTCCTTGGTCTTGTTTATATCCACTGAGGACCCAACAACCAGCTCAGCAAAGAAAGTTCTGTGCAAAGAGGCTTAGCCTAGTTTTGAATCCCACACCAACTACTTATTAGCTGTATGACTTGGACAAGTTAGTTAACTCTCTGAGCCTTAGTTTTCTCTTCTGTAAAATAGAGATGAGAACCTACCCTACAAGGTTGTTGTAAGCGCTGAATAAATAAAGTAATACACATAAAGCACTTTACACATGACTCACTTACATTAGGTTGGTCCTTCCTTCCTTCCTTCCTTCCTTCCTTCCTTCCTTCCTTCCTTCCTTCCTCCCTCCCTCCCTCCCTCACTTCCTTTCTTCCTTCTTTTCTTCATTTCTCCCTTCCTTCCTCCCTTCCTTCCTTCTTTTCTTCCTTCCTTCCTTCTTTCCTCCCTTCCCCTCTTCCCTCCCTCCTTTCTTTCAACAGTGAAGAGAGTCCTCTGCCATGCAGAATCACCTGGGGACTGTTTATGACAAACCGTATACAAGAGCACCGACCCCCAGGAAGAAAAAACAATAGTATTTGCAATCTCATTTTTCCAGAATTGGGCATCATTTCTATGACTTAATCCCTTCATTGTGCTGTAATCACAGGCATCAATGACACTGTTCAGTGTATCTCCAAAAGGTCCAACTTCACACATGGCTACCTCATAAAGGAAGAATGAGTTAAAGATCTAAAACTCTTTTCTATAAGCACGGCCCATCAAATCAAAAGCTGATCTTTTTCCTATAACCTTCCCCAGATGGAGCTGTATGTATGTGTTCCTTCAAATAGTTTCCTAAATGCTAGCTCTCGTTTATCACAGGAAGTGCTATGTCTTGGGAATAGTGATGTTCTATGAAGCAGAACAAGGGACAGAGAATTACAAGCACTGTTCTCCTCTACCTGCTTGGGAGCTTGTCCTGCATTCCAGTTTGGTCTGATATGCACACAAAGGTAAACAACAGATTATTAGTTCCATATTACAGTCATGTGTTTTGTGATGACAGGGATACCTTCTAAGAAATGCTTCCTTAGATACTAAGCAGACATTAAAAATAGCAAGATCATGTCTTTTGCAGGGACATGGATGGAGCGGGAGGCCATTATCCTTAGCAAACCAACACGGAAACAGAAAACCAAATACCACATGTTCTCACTTATCAGTGGGAGCTAAATGATGAGAACACACGAACACATAGAGGGGAACAACACACACTGGGGCCTTTCGGAGGGTGGAGGGTGGGAGGAGCGAGAGGATCAGAAAAAACAAGTGATGAGTGCTAGGCTTAATACCTCGGTGAGGAAATAATCTGTACAACAAACCCCCATGACACAAGTTTACCTACGTAACAAACCTGCACCTGTACCCCTGAACTTAAAAGTTTTTTTAAAAAAGAAAAGCATCCTTAGGTAATTTTGTTGTTACGTGAACATTATAGAACGTACTTACATGAGCCTCAGTTTGGGTTAGGCAAACACTTTCCGTAACGTGGAACTGTCCTGTACACAGAGACAGATGTCCACAAGGCTCTGTCAGAATGCATGCTCATTAACACCCATCAACAAGAAATGATTTTAGATTTAGGTTGCTTCTACCTCTTGGCTATTGAGAATAATGTTGCTTAAACAGGAGTGTGTAAAATCTGTGTGAGGCCTCGCTTTCAATTCCTTTGAGTATATTCTCAGAAGTGGAATTGCAGGATTTTATGGTAACTCTGTTAAATTTTTTGAGGAACCTCTATACTGTTTTCCATAGCAGCTGCTAAGGACCATTTTACATTCTCCCAGCAACGCATGCGTGTTCCAATTTTACCACATCCTCACTCCTAATTGTCTAATATTTGCAGGGTATTTTTTTAAAAAATATAAATTCGTTGCAAACAAAAAAGCAGGACTTGGCACAGATACTTGCCATGTTCACAGAAACATTATTCACAATAGCCAAGAGGTAGAAGCAACCCAAGTGTCCATCCATGGAGAAGTGGATAAACAAAATGTCATGCACACATATATTGTCAAAAATCAATGGAATACAATGGAACACTGTTCAGCCTTAAAAAGGAGAAAAATTCTGGCACATGCTACAACATGGATGAACCTTAAGGACCTTATGCTAAGTGAAATAAGCCAGATACAAAGGGACAAACATTATATGATTCCACTTATATGACATATCTAGATAGTTAAATTCATAGACAGAAACTAGGATGATGGTTACCAGGGGCTGCGGAAGGGTGAAATGGGGAGTTTTTGTTTAATGTGTATAGTGCTTCTGTTTTGCAAGATGGAAAAGTTCTAGCAATTGGTTGCACAATAGTGTGAACATACTTAACACTACTAAACTGGACACTTAGAATGTGTAATGGGAGGATACACATTATATACTCCCATTTTCTGTTATACTGTTTATACTAACATTTTTTCTGTTACCTGGCCTGCTTTTTCATTCCTGTTACCTTCCTGGCTCCTAAAGGCACACAAGCTTATTGCTCTTAACAGACACTATAGACACTTAGAATGTGTAATGGGAGTGGTTAAGATGGTAAATTTATGTTCTGCATTCTTTACTAGAATTAAAAATTTTTTAAAATTCAGGCAACATCACATTAAAGTCTGGATTTGCAGGTTCTTTGGACAAAGCAGAAATGAACAACGCAGAACTTGCACGAAGAGCCAAGCAGTGTTGTGCCTTGAATTGGGAATGCTTCCTCCCTTCTGCCCGTCTTGGTCAGGGTCACAGTGCCCAACACTCCCTTTGCTGCCCCTGCTGCAAGGCTGGTTTCAGTTGCCATTTATCATTGTGCTTACACAGTTGCTATGCTCAGAGTAAAAAGGAAAGCAAGCAATGTCTTGTATTTATGCTTCTATTAACATTGTTCTGTTACCTGGCCTGCTTTTTCATTCATGTTACCTTCTTGGCTCCTAAAGGCACACAAGCTTACTGCTCTTAACAGAAGGTTCATTTTTAGCATGAAGGTGTCAAAGAAAAGAAAGCAAAATGCTCAACAGAGATTTGGCTTGATTTTTATGTTAAATGTGATGAGTGATTTTTTTAAAGCTAAAGTGTGTCTCATGGCAAGATTCTTGACAGTGAAAGCGTGAAACTGCCTTTAAAATTCATTTGAGTACAGATTAGTCCCCAGGATCTTAGCATAGGGGACATAACTGGGTGCAGATTGGTGGATATGTGCTTGTTTGGGTTTGGGGGTCAATGCCAGTAGCCCCCTTTACCTAAATGCATCTCACCCCACCTCTTCTATCTAATGAAACTAAACAAATGCTTTCCTGACATTCACTCTGGCACAAGTTTGGGTAGCTACATTTGCGGGGGACGGGGACATTATTTTTTTAAGCTGCCCCAAAGTAGAAGAGTGAGCTTATTTTAATCAGTGAGCAGTGCCTTTGAGTCTCTAAGTTTCCCAGGGCCTCCATGGCATACCAGCATCAACCCTTCCCCAAATGATCATTCTCGACATCATCCATGACTCTGGTCCACTAATGCTTACCTCTCTTGTGTTCCATTCCTTAAGGCTCAGTCAAGTGATAGCAATCAAGCTGAGAAGATGCATTGCAATGAAGACATTAATGGATAATGATGGCCTCATGTATGTCCCTGCCAGATAATACTTTACCTAGAAATATTCATGCCTTATCCTGAGGGATGACAGATGCCAGGCCATTGAGGAGATGTTGGGGGCCTTGAGGAAATTTATGCCCAGGCCCCCAGAGCTGGGCTGCCATTTCCTCAATCTGAGTGCTGCAGGGAATGCCAGTCAGAAATTCAACCTGACACAGGATCTGGTTACCAATGCATGTTAAATGCCTGTCTTTCTGGGTCACTTTAAAGAAACCCTTACCATCTATCATGAAATGCCTTTGCCTTAAAGGAATGTGGACAGGAGGGGTACAGCTAGACTTACGGCTGCTGAGTGGGCAACCACTCAGTATCCGTCTCGCACCTGCTAGGCTGGGTCAGAGAACCAAAGCCAGGTGCTGGAAACAGGTGTAAGTAGGAATGCTGAGACCATGTTTAGAATGTTTATTCAGAAAGACCAAGCCCAAGCATTGGCCTGCTCCCCTACTTAGCATTCCTGAACCTCAGGCTCTTGGATAGTTTAGGTGTTACAGATTCCTAACTGGGAAGGAGAGTACAGCCAAGAACCTAGGCCAGTAACCCATAGTGAGAAGTAACTGAGGCACTATCTCTGACTTACGGCCAAGGGTCAAAGCCTTAGAAACTCTGTTACGCAGCTCTGCCATCATGGGTGTCTCTTTCACAGGAATGCAGACGTTTCTGCTTGGGACAGGGCAATCAAGGTATGTTAAGAATGAAATGTAGAGCTGTGAAAATACAGCACAGCTAGAGGAAGCAGAAAATAGGAACCCCTAAAAAGAGCTCTGGAAGGAAAACACTCGCTAAAATGCATCTTTTGGCCAGGCATGATGGTGCGTGCCTGTAATCCCAGTGCTTTGGCAAGTTGAGGCAGGAGAATTGCTTGAGGTCAGGAGTTTGAGGCCAGCCTGGGCAATATGGCACGACCCTACCCCTACAAAAAACTTAAAAAAAAATTGCTGGGTGTGGTGGCACGTGCCTGTAGTCCTAGCTACTCAGGAGGCTGGGTGGGAGAATCATTTGAACTCAGGAGTTCAAGGTTGCAATGAGCTATGATCACAACACTGCATTCTAGCCTGGATGTCAGAGAGAGATCCTTTTTCTAAAAAAAAGAAAAGCATTTTTTTTCTTGGGGGGATTCACAGCCATACACACTGAGTGATAAAGGGGGTGTGTGGAGTGAACTGACTGGGGGGCTTTGTTGCCATCAGCTGCCTCCTTCTTGCTAAGAGAAAATCGGAAACGAGAATAATTTCCTGAGGCCCATCCAACAAGCAGGAATTAAACTCACTGCTTCCTGACCTGGAGAAGGATGCTGTGGTGTGCACTGTTTGGTTTGTGTCAGGTGTGTTGTCCAGGAATTGATGGGATCAGGGTGGAGAGGACAGGTTATGGAAGTTGATATCACAGCCTGGCAAAACTTGCAGCCAGCATTCTTCTCAGATATGGAGCTGACAGTTGTGTGTCATGTAGAGAGTGTGTATGTATTCTTGTTCTTCCTGAAAAGAGAACTGGATTGCAAAGAATTAGATCATTAATTCTTTACAGACAGGGGTTTCTTACATTTCATTAGGCAAACAGACCCAACAGGTTGCCCTTAAGAATCATAGGAGGTCGACAGTATTATTATCAGTTACAGAAAAGCTCAGACTCAGGAAGTTAGAGGACCTTGCTCAAAGTAACTCTAGGATAAAGTGCCGAGATTTGTTCATAGTGACCAGAAATCCAAAGGGAAAGAGGGCAGCTGGTGCTGCTGCACACCTAAGACTCGGGACAGGGTCAGCCTCTCCACCGAAGGCAGAGAGAGAGGCAGGTTGGTTGACACCACGGGATGCAACTGAAGGATCGGCTTGCCCTCATTTGCAGTGGACAGCCACATCCCTGCCAGCAGTGGAGGCCTAGAAACGACCCACCTCTGCTTGTGAGGCTGTGCCGATCTAGCCTGAGTGGTGAGTCAAAGCAGAAGAGCCCCTGGTCATGCTGATTTTTGCCTCAGTCCCATTAACTGAAGTGAAGTGGGGATTCATCCACTTTTCTTGAAGATGCTGCCTGGCTTCCATTACACTGCATGCCCCACTTGGTGGAGGATGAGAGATCGAAAGGCAACAAGCTACTCTGTGATCCTAAGCGAGTCACGCCTCCTTTAGAATCCTCATTTTCCTCCACTATAAAATGAGGAAGTTAAACAGTTCCTACTGTAGTGGGCTGTTGTGAGGTTTAAATGAGAGAATCCTTATGAAAGACTTTGTAGATGATAAAGCAATGGACACACATTAGTTACAGTCAATGCCACGTGCCATCGTTTTTTGAGATGCATTAACACCTTGGTGGACTAACTCTTCACTTCGTGAGCTGTAGTGGGAGAAAAAGTGTACCATGGAAATCACTGAGATACACATATAAAGACAGAAAAAAACCCACAGGATGTACACTAACAAAGGTCTTAGGTTAAATCAGAATAATAAACAATTTGAAAACACAGGAAGCTTAGCTCAGCTAGCTATGTCATAACAGCTCCCCCAGAGAGTTCTCTCAGAGTTCGTGTTCATGGAATTGTAGAGTTGTAGGCACAGGTTGCCAGGGGAAATGAATGAATTCATTACCCTACTCACACACAATTTACATTGTATTTTCCTCTTTAAAATGGATACATCCATTTTAGCTTCCTATTAAAGTGACATTTACTTAGGATGCCATTTGATCCTGAGAAATGTAGTCTACAATTTTATTACTGACTTTTTTTTTGTCCTTCTGGTAAATCCCCCAAACTGACAGTTAATAAGAGATGTAGTGACAGATATTGGGGGCCTTGAGGAGATTGAGGAGATGGCAGCCCAGCTATAGGGGCCTGGATGTAAATTTCCTCAAAGCCCCCAATATCTGGCACTTTCTCAGCAGGAAAAAAAAAGCCCAGAAAAACAATATTGCAGTTGTAGGGTACAAATGAAAAAGCATTAATAATGTTAATGTAATGGTCTCATTCAAACTTACTTGTTAAAAAAAACTTACCCTCTCCTACAATTTTTTTTTCTGGGTAAGAATGTCTGCATCTCACTACCATAGCTTCTTATAATTTCCAGGACTATTAGGCTCCAGACAATGTTTTGGAGTAAACATAGGCCAGTCCTGAGGACTGATCAGTTTTTCTCTATTTTTATCAAGTTGAAATTCCAGCACAGTCAGGGCACCTGGCATATCAGCAATATGTAAGCTTGAATCTCCTAATTTGTAAAACACGTAGCAATTGCTCTCAGTAGGGATCTCTGTTTGAAAATAATTTGACACCCTGAATCCTTCAATTAAATTTAGAGAACAGAGTTAAATTTTCATTCACTTCCGTTTGTTTTGGAAAATTAAATAGATCATTTCAAAGAACCCAAGACCTATAGTCACACTCATGGGAAATCATGTTCTTAGTCTCTAGTTTTTTTTTAATGCTTTGTAATATCTTGTGAAATTAATCTTCCTCAGAAAAGCAGCTTCCTGACCCTCTATCCTCCTGCATCTCTCACCTCTCAGTCTCTAGTGGCAGCTGGAGTGGATGTTTGCACTTGAAATCAGAATGCATAGCTTGGTCTCAAAAATCATTTGCATAAAAATGCTTTTATCTTTTTGCAGGTTACACTCAGTAGAGATGCGGGGCTCACAAAGGTTGTTCCTCCTTGGAACTTTGGCCCATTGTCCATCCTGGCTTAGGAAAATATGAATATTTTCAAGGGCACTGAACCTTGAGTGATGAGAAAGCCTCAGGTCTGGGGACACATGTATTGGTTTCTGAGAGCCTGGGAAATAAACCCTGGACTTCAACAGAGAAAACACTTATCTTGGGATCAATTCTTCAAGAAAATAAATAAAAAATGCTAAATATGAATGTACCTAAACAGTTTCCAAATACATGAGGCAAAAACTGATACAGTAAAATAGAAAAATTCAAAATTCTAGTCAAAGATCTCAAAATTTCTCTCTCAGAAACTGACAAAACAGGTAAACTGAAAATCAATATGGGTATAGTAGACTTAAACAACACTATCAATCAACTGCCTTAATTGACAAGTACAGAACACCATACCCAACAACAGAAACACTTGTGTTTTCAAATGCATGTGGAATATTCACTAAGGTTGATCATATTCTGAGACATAAAACAAATCTTAATAAACTTAAAAGGACTGGAAACATATAAAGTATATTCTAGTCTCTCTCCATAACAGAATTAAACTGCAAGTAAAAAAGAAAGATAACTGAAAATCTTCAAATATCTGGAAATGAAACGCCACTCATCTAAATAACCCAAGGGTCAAAGAAGAAACTACAAAGTAAACTAGAAAATGTTTTAAATTAAATAAAAATGAAAATACAACATATCAAAATTTGTGGGATGCAGCAAAAGCAGTGATGAGAAGTAACTTTATAGCACTGAAAGCTTATATCAGAAAGCAAGAAAAATCTCATATTAATAATCAGAGCTTTAACCCTAATAAACAGAAAGAGAAGAGAAAAATTAAACCCAAAGCACAAGGAAGAAAATCATTAAGAGCAGAAATGAATAGAATAGAAAAACTGATTAAAAAAAAAATGGAGAAAAACAATAAAGCCAAAAGCTGGTTTTTTTCCAAAGATAAATAATCAAAGCATTGTGGAAATTATATCGAAGTTGGAGACTACATTGACTTATTTGGAGGCTTCTATTAAAGCTATTATAATCAAGACAGTGTGGTATAGGGGAAGGGACAAACTTACATATCATGCAAACATATCAATGGTACACAATACAAAGTCCAGAAATAGACTCACACATATATGGTCACTTGAATTTCTACAAAAGTATTAAGGTAATTCACTGAGGAAAAGGATAGCCTGTTAACAAATAGTGCTGAAACAAATGAATATCTATATCAAAAAACAAATAACAAACTTTCCTTACCTCATCTACACAAAAATTAACGAAATGATCTTAGACCTGATTTAAGAGCTAAAACTATAAAAATTCTAGAAGAAAACATTGGAGAAAATCTTTGTAATTTTGAGTTAAGGAAAGTTTTCTTAAATGGGACATAAAAAACACAAACCATAAAGAAAAAAATAAATTGGGTTTCATCAAAACTAAAAATGTTTGCTCCTCAAAATATTCTAAGAAATGAATAACAAGCAGCGTGATTGAAATGGTAATAAAAAAAATTGCCAAAAAAAAAAAAAGTCTAGGACCAGATGGATTCACAACTGAATTCTATCAGACATTCAAAGAAGAATTGGTACCAATCCTGTTGACACTATTCCAAAGGAGAGAGGAAAAAGGAATCCTCTTTAAATCATTTATGAAGCCAGTATTACCCCAATACCAAAAACAGGGAAGGACATTACAAAAAAAAGAAAACTACAGACCAATATCCCTGATGAACATAGATGCAAAAATCCTCAATGAAATACTAGCAAACCAAATCCAATAGCATATTAAAAATTGAGTCCACCATGATCAAATGGGTTTCATCCCAGGAAAGCAGGGATGGTTTAATGTACATAAGCCAATAAATGTGATATGCCACATAAACAGAATTAAAAACAAAAATCACATGATCATCTCAATAGATGCAGAAAAAGCATTTGACAAAATTCAGCATCTCTTTATGATTAAAACCCTCAGCAAAATTGGCATAGAAGGGACATACCTTAAGGTAATAAAAAACCATTTACAACAAAGCCACAGCCAACAAAATACTGAACAGGGAGAAGTTGAAAGCATTCCCCCTGAGAACAAGAACAAGACAAGGATGTCCACTTTCACCATTTCTATTCAACATAGTACTGGAAATTCTAGCCAGAGCAATCAGACAAGAGAAGGAATAAAGGCATCCAAATTGGTAAAGACGAAGTCAAACTGTTGCTGTTTGCTGATGACAGGATCGTATACCTACAAAATCCTAATGACTCATCCAAAAAGCTTCTAGAACTGGCAAATGAATTTAGCAAAGTTTCAGGATACAAAATTAACGTACACAAATCAGTAGCTTTGTTATATACCAGCAGCAACCAAGCTGTTCTTGATCAAATCAAGAACTCAACCCCTTTCACAATACTTGAAAACAAACAAACAAACAAAAAAAACCCTTAGGAATATATCTAACCAAGAACCTCTACAAGGAAAACTACAAAACACAGTGTGAAAGAAATCATAGACGATACAAACAAATGGAAACACAATCCATGCTCATGGATGGGTAGAATCAGTGACCATACTGCCAAAAAAAATTTAAAAATTCAATGCACTTCCCATCAAAATACCACCATCATTCTTCACAGAACTAGAAAAAAGAGTCCAAAAATTCATACAGAACCAAAAAAGAGCCCTCATAAACCAAAGAAAGACTAAGCAAAAAGAACAAATCAGTAGGCATCACATTACCCAACTTCAAACTATCCTAGAAGGTCATAATTACCAAAACAGCATGGCACTGGTAAAAAAATAGGCACATAGACCAATGGAACAGAATGGAGAACCCAGAAACAAAGCCAAATACTTACAGCCAACTGATCTTTGACAAAACAAACAAAAACGTAAAGTGGGGAAAGGACATCGTATTCAACAAATGTTGCTGGGATAATTGGCAAGCCACATGTAGTAGAATGAAACTTGATCCTCATATTGCACCTTATACAAAAATCAACTCAAGATGGATCTTAAATCCATCTTAAATCTAAGACCTGAAACCATAAAAATTCTAGACAATAGCATCAGAAAAACCCTTCTAGACGTTGGCTTAGGAAAAGACTTCATGACCAAGAACCCAAAATCAAATATAACAAAAACAAAGACAAATAGATGGGACTTAATTAAACTAAAAAGCTTCTGCACAGCAAAAGAAATATCAGCAGAATTAACAGACAGCCCACAGAGTGGAAGAAAATCTGCACAATCTATACATCCAACAAAGGACTAATATCCAGAATCTACAAGGAACTCAAACAAATCAGCAAGAAAAAAAAAAAAAAAAACAGTCTTATCAAAAAGTGGGCAAAGGACATGAACAGACAATTCTGAAAAGAAGATAAACAAATGGCCAGCAAGCATATGGAAAAATGCTCAATCTCACTAATTGTCAGGGAAATGCAAATCAAAACCACAATGCGATACCACCTCACTCCTGCAAGAATGGCCATAATCAAAACATTAAAAAAAATAATAATAAATGTTGGTGGGGATGAGGTGAAAAGGGAACAATTTACACTGTTGGTGGGAATGTAAACTAATACAACCACTATGGTAAACAGTTTGGAGATTCCTTAAAGAACTGAAAGTAGATCTACCATTTGATCCAGCAATATCACTACTGGGTATCTACCCAGAGGAATATAAGTCATTAAACGAAAAAGATACTTGCACATGCATCATATGCATGTTTATAGCAGCACAATTCACAATTGCAAAAATATGAAACCAGCCCCAATGCCCATCAGTCAATGAGTCAATGAGTGGCTAGAGAAAATGTGATACACACACACACACACACACACACACACACATATCATGGAATACTACTCAACCATAAAAAGGAATGAAGTAATGGCATTCGCAGAAACCTGGATGGAATTGGAGACTATTATTCTAAGTGAAGTAACTCAGGAATGGAAAACCAAACATCATATATTCTCACTTATATGTGGGAGCTAAGCTATAAGGATGCAACTGCATAAGAATAACACATGGGACTTTGGGGACTTGGGAGAAAGAGTAGGGGTTGGGGAGGGATAGAAGACTACACATTGGCTACAGTGTACACTGCTTGGGTGCACCAAAATCTCAGAAATCACCACTAAAAAACTTATTCATGTAATCAAACAACACCTGCTCTCCCAAAACCTATTGAAATAAAAAAAACCCTAAAAATTAAAAGAAATGAAAGGGAAAGCCACAGACTGGGAGAAATTATTTGCAAAACAGCTATCTGATAAGGAAATTTTATCAAGAACACATAAAGAACTTCTCTCTAAGAAGATAAACAACTGAATAAAAAGTTGGGCAAAAGATATGTACAGTTACTTCACCAAAGAATATATAAAGATGACCAATGAGCACAAGAAAAGGTGCTAACCACTAGTCTTTGTCAAAATGCAAATTAAAACCATAAAGAGATACCACGCATAATCATCCACCCAGAATAGCTGAAATATGAAAGATTGACACAATACCATGCACTGGTAGAACATAGAGTAGGTAGAACTCTCTTACCTTGCTGGTGGAAACAGAAAAAATTGAATAACCACTACGGAAAACTGTTTGACAGTTTCTTATGAAGTTAACCACAAATTTACCAAACAATCCAGCAATTCCACTCCTTCATTTACTCAAGAGAAATGAAAACATGTATTCACACAAAGACCTATATGTGAGTGTTCACAGCAGCTTTATTTATTATAGTCAAAGCTGCTAAGAACACAAACATCCATCAAGTGATGTATAGATAAGTAACTAGTGACATACCCACACAATAGAATACCACTTGGGAATAAAAAGAACTGAGATACTATACATGCCACAAAATAAACAAATCTCAGAAGCGTTATGCTAAGTGAAAAAAAAAGCTAGTTATAAAAGCGTACAATACTGTATGGTTTTCATTCACAGGACCATTTGGAACTGGCAGAACTATAATGACAATTAAACGCATCGGTGGTTGCCAGAGGCAAGGATGCAGGGGAGGGATATAATGGTAAAGACACATGAGGGAACTTTCTGGGGTGATGAAAACATTCTACAACTTAACTGTGGTGGTAGCTATACAATGCTACATATTTGTCCAAACTCACTGAACTGTACACTTAAAAGGTAAATTTTAGTGTATGTATATCTCAATAAAGTTGATTTTAAAAATCACATCTTTCATTTCTTTTTTTTTTTTTTTACATCTTTCATTTCTTCATCCATTGAATGTTCTGTGTCTGCCTCTGCTGTGTACATCCTGTCTTTGCTATACCGAGCAGTGAGGTCTGTAAGTACCTTTAGGTGACTTCAGAGTGGAGTCATCATGGATGTGGAGTTCATGCAATCTGAAGGAGGTAATAGCAGCTGTGTAAACACTCAGTTAAATGAGTGTCTAGGGAGAAATCTGGAAAATGGTTTGGGAAATTGGGATTTATGTAAGAGCTTCAAGTCAAGAAATGCACTTTGAGAAATGCAATGGACTCTCTATCTCACTGAGAATCTGTTGTAATTATTGTCACTCATAATGACTTGTGTCAGGCCTAAGTCCATAACCCTCCCAATGAAAATACCCAAAACCAGTTATAAAATTCCTAGTACTAGATTTTACACTGCCCCGTGTGAAAATAAATGAATCTATTCATTGAGTAGTCTCTTTATTTTCCTGATGAGAAAACTGAGGCTCAAAGAACTTAAATGCCCAGAGTCAGACACTGAAGCAGCTCCAGGACCAGATCTGAAGTCCTTTCTTCTAACTTCTGGATCCTTCCACAGTCTTGAGCTTTGGCAAAATTTCTACCCAATTTGTTTGTCTATTTTTCAGGCTTGAAGAATAGAATGTGAAAAGTGGATATTTTTGAAACAACAGATCGCTATGATATAGTAAAGCTTTTAGGGCCTCTTATCACAGCAACTTTGTGTTCTGGTGAAATACTGAGCTGTGGTTCTATATAGAGGCAGAAATTGCAAAGATTTCAATGCCAAAGTCCCCATCTCCAAAGCAATTGGCTCTGGCTGGAGTGTTTGTGTCTGTGTGTGTGTGTGTGTGTGTGCGCGCGTGCGCGCTCATGGTGGGGAGATCCTCTTACCTTGAGGCAGCTGCTGTGTCCAGCTCAAGTATCAGCCAGAGCAGCTGCTGAGTTAATCCACCAAATAAAGACACATTTCTCTGGAAACGCCTATTCCCTGCTTAGCCCCCATTAAATGGTTTCGGCAGATTCTTCCAGGTGAGGCCACTAAGCTGCACTGGAAAGGGAGGAAGGAGAACTGGGAGGGGGCTTTCATTGCTGCTGCTCCCACCTCTATAACAATTTAATTCCCACACATAGCCCCAGTAAAATGCCCAATTGTCCATGGGGAGTGGGTGGGGGGTGGAAGCAGACTGGAAAAGCAATGGCCATAAGAAGGCATGCCCGAGAGAAACGGCCTCACAGAGACTGCTTCCAAGGCAGCCAACCCGTCTCACAGCATCCTTCTCCCACTTTATTCATGCCTTGTTTTCTGAGGTTGACTAGGGCACGGTGTAATTCTTTCAAAATAAATTTTAAAATTAACATATGAAGTAAATCAAAGTTTACTTCTACCAAACTCTCTTTGCATTGACTGAGAATACAGCGGGCCTGGCTGAGAAGGGCAGAAACTGAGAGGATGACTCTGCAGGTAAAGATCAGTTCATGAGTGAGGGCTTTGCACAGTTTTCTGGGAGGACCGGGGTGTGCGGAGGTTCCAAGTGCATCCTGTAGAAGCCCGAGGAAACTGGGGCCTTTGATGAGTTCAAATTCACCACAAGACTGAATCCAAACCTTGCTTTTTCTTAGAGAATGCCCAAGGGGGAGCTACAACACTCTTCTGATCTAACAAGAAGTAGTGGTCCTGTCCATCACTGGTAGAGGAAGCTGATGTTTGTTTTTTGCCATGAAAGGTTTTTTGCCTGTGTACTTGGGTGAAGAGAGAAGGTACATGATAAAGTAGAAATTGTTCAGCACCAGAAACCACAGGCAGTAAAATCAAGGGCATGTTTCACTATGTACATGGATATGAGGAAATCACCAAGAAAGAGAGCATTTGCTTCTAAAGGGTTTGCAGTTCAGCCGTTGTGGACTGAATATAGTTTACAGGTCAGCAAGTGAGCCTGAGATGCTTCTGAGTTTTAAAGGCAACATTACTCTGACATGGGACCACCTGGTAAAGAGAGATAAGACCACCACTGAATCAAGGAGAACTCTTACCACATCCTAAATGTTCAAGGTAAGCCTAGTGATGAAAAGTGAAATTCCAACACTCTAACCTTGAACTGGACAAATATGAATCAGGTAAACTGGATTCTGAAGTGGTGAAGCTGAATCAGGCCTGCAAAAAATTCTCAGAGGCCGGGAATTTGCTGCTATAGCGAGGTCTCTATCAACCTGCCCATATCCCATTTCTGGGATCAAAGAGTAGTACTCCATCATGAATAGGTGTCCTTCTCTATGTGAAAGGCCCTTCCTCAAACACCAAGAACTATACAGCAAGGTTCTTTGCAATACTGGATGTCAACACCCTTCCCGCACCTGCTCCACCTGACCCACCCTCCTCTCCCCAGGCAGGCATGTGGATGTCAGCATACATGACATGAGCTCAGTGGATGGCAGCCTTGAAGCATGACACTCCCTCTGCAGCCTCAGAGAAGCAATACAAGACATATATGTAGTGACAAAGCCCCAAACCCGAATTCTTGGAATGTAAACAGAACCCTTCAGACAATTATTCAGATCCACAATTAGGTCCTGGTTCCAATAAAGCATGGAGTTTTCTCTCTCACCATTTGCCCCCCTGAGTCCATGGCCAATACATCCTCCCACTCCTCTTTATCAAAGATAATGTCTGGAAGAGTTGGGCAGCTGAGCAGACTGTAAGGACACTCGGGACACTCTAGGGTGCACAGGTTTCCAGCTGACATTGCGGGCAGGTCCTGCTCACACACAGTTGCAGACACGGCAGAGACCAATGGAGACACCACCGCCACTGCTAAGCACATGGCTAATGAGGCAGAAAGTCTATGATGGGAGCTTCCAGAAGAGTCAGTGTCAACCCAGGGAAAAGTCAGTGAGCCAGAAATAGCCGAGGCCTTTGAGCACCACTGACCCTGAACTGCCTGTGAGTTACAGGCACAGGGAGCTGGGTCTCAGGCCTAGCAGGGTCATTTACACAAAAGTACATGGAAGTTGGGCTCTTTAAATATTATTAATTAAACTGAGAACTTTCAAAAAGGTATTAAAGGATTAGGATGTCAGTCCTCAAGCAAATCTCATAACAGCAATCAAGCAAAGGCTTGGCTACGAGAAGGGTGACTAGAAAATAATATACACAGACTGCTTGATGACTTTATGGCTTAGTTCTTTGGTTCTAATTCCTGATGGCTGGTAAGTGCACATTGATCCTCTGGCTGTTAATTCATTCAGATCTCACGTGGTTGCAATTCCCCAGATACTTCTTCATTCAGGGCATCTTTCTCTCAGGGGCCTCCTCTCCCAGGAGAAATTCTGTAGAGTCTGAGGATTCAAAGAGAACCCACCTGCTCACCTGCATAGGAACTGCCTAGAACAGCATCCCACCAGGAGTCACTTGGCCACCTCCTGGGCATCTCTGGTGTAAGCAGATGAAATGCTTCTTCTTAATCTATGGAAACCTGCATTTTCCTGCAGAAGTCCTTTGCCGCTCCTTTCTCTACAAGCAGTAAGTCCTCACGGCATTATGGACATTTGAAACTGGTCTCCCTTAATGACCATTCTGGAGGGTTTGCTCCTCCTGGATTACTGAATAATTGCCCATGGAGTCACTGTTCTCGGTCAAGGTTCCCCTCCATGCAGGAATAGATAATGGAGCAATTCTCCTCAGGAAGAGGTCTTGAGGCAGTTGCATTGTGGGAGCTTGAGACCTCCAGTATAATCTGAGAACAATGTTATTTTGGGAGGACTGAGCCTCAAGATTTGGGGAGAAATTAATCTCTGGGCCTACAGAAGAGGAACATTATGGAAGAAACTATGTGAAATGTTAGTCAAGGGAAAAGAAAATATTTCCTACCCATTAAAGTAAAAATCAAGCACTGAATCTGACTCCAGATGTAGTGAAGTATAAGAAAAGCCAAAAGCGCTAGGCAGATTACTAACTCCTGTGAGAAAACAAGAAGAAAGCTTCACTGATATTATCACAAATAATTATTTTCAACATTATTTCAATGGTTTGAGCCCTACTGCATGCTCTTCATGGGGTAGTGCATTGCTGTTTTCAGAAAACAGCCCCTCCGCACTCAGCTTCTACCACCATGTATAAGAATTGCCATACATTTTCTAGAAATAATCAGTCTACTGCATCTTTTACCTAAAAACTACCTCAAAAGATTTCTTCACACCAAACATTTATTTTTGCCACTTTTACCTGTGAAAATAAGCATCCAACCCCAAACCATGTTACTTTTAATTTTCCAAAATCATTTCCATTTATTACCTCCTGGAACTGAAGTCTACTTGAGCAGATACAAACAAAATAATAAGTCATTTTCTGATTTGTGAGAACATGTTGTTTGTGGTTCATAATCAATCACCTGATGACCCAGGAGCATGGAACTGGAGAGTGCTTTCGGGCAGCCTCTTGCCTGGGCAACATTCACACCTCACACATCATTTAAGAATGCTCATGAGTATGGAGTCACCATGAACATTCTTCCTTGTGAAGAAATTGTAAAAGATTTCTTCTGTGGACTCTTCGAGATATGCAAACATCTAACCAAGTGTTAGGGGGAAGACATGGACTTGAAACTCATTATATAAAGAAAGAGTCTCTTGAAAAAAATCTCTATGGAGGAGCACCTGTGCTTTTTCCATTTCCAGGAGCACATGCTTACGAAGCACAGGTTTAATCAAGCCAAGACTGTCTCTGTCTAGCTGTAGCAAGCACACTCCAAGAATCCATGAATCAGAGGTTATTCTCCAGAACAGACTTAAAACTCAATTCAAGTGTGCTCCTTGGAGGTTGCTGGGAATGACACAAAAGCAGGGGATTAGTCTTTGGAAGCCCAAGGAGGACACAGGGAAGGCTGAGCAAAGGCAAGTGGCCATTGGTAAGGAGGACTAGGGAGGGACACAGCCAGTCACTGCAGATGAAGCAGCGCTCAGCAGCATGCCTAAGGGCCAGGCTCACTTGCGCCCTTCCCCTGGGAAGCCAGGTGTGAGGTCACCACGCACCAGCAGAGTGAACTCAAATTTGTTTGTTTTATGTTTTCTTTTATATAGAGCTCAAAACAAGCCAACATTTTGGGGATGAGTCATTTCTGTACTTTTCCTCTGGCTGAGGTTTCTCTCTGCCCCTTTGAAAGCCCTTTTTCTTCTTGCTGTGGCCTGTTCCAGTGGGACCCTAGGGGGCGCGGGAAAACATAGACACAAGTGCATCATCACTAACCTGAGAAGTAGCTGCAGGTGCACTAGTTTCCTTACCACTCACAGCTGCCCTCTCACTCGTTGCGGCTGCTGCCACTTCTGCCTTCTGCACATTCGAATCCTCAGAACCTGGAGGCCCTATTTGCCCCAGACCTTCGCTCCCTGGGGTGCAAGGTAGGTTGGTGGTGGCTTTCCGGGTTTGGCCTTTATACCAACTAGGGTAAAACAAGGGATCCGCAGTTTCCGCTGCTGCAGGGACTGGAGTTTCAGACTCTGTGGTCTGCTCAGAGCCAGTGGGCACAACCTCCCCCTTAATCAGAACAGATACATTCAAAAGTAAAAAAAAAAAAAAAAAAGAAGAAGAAGAAGAAAAAGCAGTCGATTTTAGTGCCCTTTGGGTTTGAACACTGCGCGCTCCCTGCATGCAGTGCCTTGGTGGCCGTTTTAGTTCATCCCACCCTCCAGAAGCGCTAAGGGCAGAATGGTGCCCACAGTGCCCCTCTGTCCAGCATCTGGATGTGTGCCCTCTTCTTTTCTGAGCTTGTCTTTCACTTGTTGGGAGCCCAGGCAGGCAGAAAGCAGAAACCTCAGTGAATGTTGCTTATAAAATATCAGATATGGGAAAAGGGTCAAACTATTGACTAGAATAATTTGTTGGCATTATATGTGAGTCCCCAAAGCCTCATTATAAAAAAACAAAAATTAATCTTATTGATCAAGTCCAACCCTCACTTAGTTACTATACCTTTTTCAATTTTAGTACAACTGGAATGCTCAGAATTGAAAAATTCTAGACTATAAATGTCATTTTAGCCTGGTTTCCTGTGGAGACAGAGCATGGAAATACAATTCCATCTCTGAGATCCCCCTCTGGAGTTTCAATCCACTTCAAAAGCAGTAGTGGAAGCAGGACTCCTCTCTGATGAGTCTGCACTGCCTGCAAACTCAACAGGTTGTGATCCTGTCTGCTGAAGTGTCATGGAGTCTGCACAAGGGCTTGAAAACTGGACAGTGACATATTAGAAACACGAGGTCAAACAATTAGATGCAGCATCTGGGGTGAGCTTATTTCCTAAGATATGTTTTAAACAATTCTGTCAACACACAATCTCATCAAATGACAAATCCATAGAAAACCAGGCTTCATTGTTTGCTCACTGAAGGAAAAATACATAAATTGTATTTCAGGGTGAGCAACAGGAACATAAATTAGTGTAGTTTCTCTATTTACCCCCTCAATTAGCTACAGAAAATTCAAAGTTCTGAAAGTATAATCACTTTTATTTCTTACCCTATGCGCTATTTATTTCTCATCCTATACCCCACATCTACATTCACTAAGTAGCAAAGAGCAGACCCAGTTCCCATGGTATCAGCTCTCAATGAATTAATACGACACACAGATATGGACACACATACACACACACACACATGATTTCCAGACAAAGATTGCCTCAGATCTGAGGGCATTACTGGTGGGAAAGTTGTATTAAATTAAGTTTTGTTAACTAACAATAACAACGAAGAATCTGTTGAATCACCTAGAGGACTTTTCTCCCCGACATGGGGACTGTCCTGAAATCTTTTGTCTACCACATACAAATGTCTGGCATATAGTTATCTTTTCCTTAAGGCAGAATAGGGTAAATTATTTAGGCTATTCAGTAAGGAGACACATCAATGTGCCCTGCAGAGACTCAGGGGGGATTACCTGTGTCACAGGGGCATCCGCAGCAGGTGGCAGGGCTGGAGGTGGCTCTGGAGAGGAAACTGGAAGTGCCTCAGGGGCAGCCTGCAGCTCCACCTGAGAGAGCTCTGAAGCTTTTTCTGGGCTTTCATCTTCTCCTGGAAACTCTGCTTGAACAATTTCTACCTCTTCCACTTCTACTGCTTCTCCTCCCACTTCTCCTTCTCCTTCTCTTTCTCCTTCTCTGCCTTCTTCTTCTTCTTCATCTTCATCTTCTGGTAAAGTAAGGTATCTTGTAAATTGTTATAACTATCCCTGCAGCCATGGACACAGTTAATGGCCAGTGCTTATAGCCCCAATTACGGTCAAGGCTAGGGAAGTTCTCTCCCACAGACATTTGACAGTGGTCCAAGTATGCCGTGCCAGGACTTTGTGCTTCTAGTGGAATGTGGACTGGACAAATGTGAAGGAACCATCCCCATCCTCCTTGTTCTCCTCCCCAGTACAGAGTCTTCACCTCTGCTGTGCATCATGCCCCTCACCTTCCAGAGCCCGTCCACATTTTTATTACAGTCTGCCACATCTACAAGCTCCCAGAGGCCTGGGATTGCCACTTATTTATCTCTGTCACATTAAATGGAAGTGCAACTCTCTTCCCTATCTTAGAAAACATACAAAACCCTTTTGTCATTTTAGCTTTCTATCTCTGTTGTTCAGTGAATACTGACTTTTGCCATAATTAATGTCATGACTCTTTTATTTATTTATTTATTTATTTATTTATTTATTTATTAATTATTTTTTGAGACAGAGTGTCGCTCTGTCGCCCAGGCTGGAGTGCAGTGGTGCGATCTCGGCTCACTGCAACCTCCACGTTCTGGGTTCAAGTGATTCTCCTGCCTCAGCCTCTGGAGTAGCTGGGATTACAGGCATACACTACCACACCCGGCTAATTATTTTTGTATTTTTAGTAGAGATGGGGTTTCACCATGTTGGTCAGGCTGGTCTCGAACTCCTGGCCTCAAGTGATCCACGCGCCTTGGCCTCCCAAAGTGCTGGAATGCTGTGACTCTTTTCCTGACCCACTGATCTTAATATTCCCTCAGGCGACATTAAGGACAGACAATATTAAGCAATTTTTTAAAAAGATATGTCCTGAAGATCTGCCTTTAAAATTTTGTCTGTGGATGTTGGTGCAGCCTCATAGCATTACCAGTGGTCTAGCTGAGGGGTGTGAACATCTAGATGGGCTAGCATGAGTCAAGGTGATCAAAGTTTTGGTCAGCTCCAAGAGTATTTTTCACTTTTCAATTATTTAATCAGGATAAAATCTCAGAAATGGGATTTCTGGGCCAAAAGGTAGGAATGTGGTTATAGCTCATGGAGTATAACTGATCACACAGACCCAGGTTTATGTCCAGGTTGTGACTTATTTATTTTATTTATTTATTTATTTATTTATTTATTTATTTATTTATTTATTTATTTATTTTTTAGACTGAGTCTTGCTCTGTCACCCAGTCTGGAGTGCAGTGGCACAATCTCGGCTCTCTGCAACCACTACCTTCCAGGTTCAAGCCATTCTCCCGCCTCAACCTCCCGAGTAGCTGAGACTACAGGCATTGGCCGTCACACCCAGCTAATTTTTGTATTTTTAGTAGAGGCGGGGTTTCGCCATGTTGGACAGGCTGTTCTCAAACTTCTGACCTCAGGTGATCCGCCCACCTTGGCCTCCCAAAGTGCTGGGATTACAGGCGTGAGCCACCGCGCTCGGCTGTGACTTATTCTATGAGTTGTTACTGTTCTTATCCTCTCAAGTTTGATTAGGTTGATGTGCTGCAATATCTATCCCAGATACCTCTTATGTATTGGTTTATCTCATCTTTAACCTTGCTCCTGCTGACACTTAATATCATTTTGGCTAACGCTGTGGATAGCATTGAAGTTGAGATATCATCATTACATCAATTATGAAGCATTTGCTTATCCAGAGTCAAATACTCAACTTGACATTAAAATAGACACCAGGCTGGGCACGGTGGCTCATCCTATAATCCCAGCACTTTGGGAGGCTGAGGCAGGTGGATCACCTGAGGTCAGAAGTTCAAGACCAGCTTGGCCAACATGGAGAAACCCTATTTATCTAGTAATACAAAAAGTAGCCGGGTGTGGTTGCTGGTGCCTGTAATCCCAACTACTCAGAAGGCTGAGGCAGGAGAATCACTTGAACCAGGGAGGTGGGGGTTGCAATAAGCTGAGATTGCGCCATTGCACTCTAGCCTGGGCGACAGAGTGAAAGTCCATTAAAAAAAAAAAAAGCCACCATATATGCAAAGCTAAATGAACACCGTCAACAAACGATGTGATCCTGTAATGAAATAGAGCTTCACATTGGATATGATCCTTGTAAAGTTGTTGACTGATTCTGGAGGTGATTCTGAATCCCCGCTTTCCTCCCACCCGACTCTGGCAGCTTTCACACACCTGCAGCTTCGGCCAAATGGTCAAAAGAATAACAAACCTCTGTAAAAGTCAATTTCACGTATTATCTTTTCTTCCCTATTGAGGTTGACTGTGAAGTGGTTCATGTTCTCATAGCCATGTTCTACTTTCTCCATCTGAAATGCCTTTGATGCTTCGGAGATTCTGCAACAAAGACAAGTTGTCACTTTCTGTCACTGTTTAAAATTGGATAGCCTTGGGTAAAGGTGAAAATATGCATTTTTCCATAAAATAAAAAGTTCTTACTTTTGTAGCAGGGTTTTAGCATTCTGTGAAAGCAAACAAAAGATAGTCTTACTTAAATTATTTCCATAAAAGACAGTGGTAAGACAATTATTTCCTTTGTTGACTCTGAGAATCTCATAGCTTAGTTTCTAAACGTCATAAATAACTGCTGTCTTATACCAGAACCCTCTTAGATTTAAGCAGTATCACAGACATGGTTTTTAAGTTGTTAGATAGATGAATATGTAAGTATATGGGGTTTATATTTTAGTTGGTAAAATAAATAAAAACTGAAATGTACATAAAATAATAAAAATGTGATAACTAATTTTCCAGCACCCACCTTTTGGGTTGTTACTTTGGTGCCAAAAAGAGACTTACCTGCAGAAACACTGCCATTTCTGGCTCATCCATAAACTGAATTCCTGACTCAACCAACTTTGAGACGTTCTCCAAATGATCAGAATACTTCTTGATCAGAGCACGGACGTGTTCCAGTTTCTCCCCTTGGGTTCGGGTAATGACTTGAGTCATTTCATTCTTCCTCTCCTCCAAAATGCCGTACAGGTAATCAAACTTCTCACAAAGCTCCTGTTTCTGTTTTCTGCAACATTCCTATTAGTTGGGTTAGCTAGTGTTAGAAACTATTTAAAAGAAAGCCAATTTGGAGAAATCACCTAGTCATCTTGGGAAAGAAAAACATTTACTTATGTAGGATATTTTTTTCTTTTCCCTGAAGTTGTCCATTTAGGTATGGACACCCACTATGTTGGTGCTTTGGAAATTCCATTTTTAACAAATTTGATATTTAGACTATCTAAAAATCAATTAAATTGGCTACATGAATCAATGGTTTTCCAATCTTCTGTTCTTTATAAATGAAGAATTTCATAGAAATAAAGAATGATTTTCTGTTATATTATATTTGGGTTACATAGGTTATAGGTTATATTTTGCTTTGGAGTGTGTGTGCAAGGAAAATGCTATGATACTTCCTGGTTTGTACCTTCAAGTCTCTTTCTGCTCCACCTATACCAATATTGTCCTAGTTTCAGTACTCCTATATAGATTTTGTAGCTTCCCAAGGGCCTCTGCAGCCAGGATTCCCTCCTCCCAGCCAACTCACACGCTGCAACCAAGTTAGTTTTCTCAGAGTAGAGTTCTAATCATGTTTTTTTTTTTTCTTTCCTTTCTTTCTTTTTGATACAGAGTCTAGCTCTGTCGCCCAGGCTGGAGTGCAGTGGTGCGATCTCGACTCATTGCAACCTCCACTTCCCAGGTTCAGGCAATTCTCCTGCCTCAGTCTTCTGAGTAGCTAGGATTACAAGCACCTGCCACCACGCCCAGCTGATATTTGAATTTTTAGTAGAGACGGGGTTTCACCACGTTGGCCAGGCTGGTCTTGAACTCCTAACCAAAAGTGATCTGCCCACCTCAGCCTCCCAAAGTGCTGGGATTACAGGCGTGAGCCACCATGCCCGGCCTTAATCATGCTTTTTGCTATGATGACTCCCCTTTACACAAAGAATAACATTTAAACTTCATAACTAGCTTTCAAGACCCCTCCATGATCTGGTTCCAATTTCTCTCATAACTTTCTACTATCCTCTATTGTATACCCTGAATTCCAGCAAAAATAAACCACTCACTTTCTTTGTTCATGCTTTCCCCTCTGTCTGCAATGTTCTTCCCCAAGTCACCACTGCAAACTCTAAGCAATTCAAAGACATTGTTGGACTACCACTTCTTCCATAAAGTGTCCCTTGATGTTTATGGCTGAATGCAACCTTTTAACTTTCTGAAATCTCATAATAGTTACCATTGATAGCATATATCTATATCTACCAGATCCTTATTTATCCAATACTGTCTAAGAATGGGAAATACTGCATCCGGTCTATGCTCTTGGACAGAAAGGCTCTGTTGGAAGTCTGGCTTGCACATTTGTGTTGTGTGACTGAAGTATCTCCAGTACCATCCAGATCCCTTTACTCTGGGCCCATCTTTAAATCATAATTAATTATCCAGTTCACATAGTCATTGGCCTTTTGGTTTTTCAATCCCTGGTAAGCTTGGTGTGCATGTATGCCAGTCTCCTTGGACTTGACTGTCTCTGGGTCCAGGATCTTTCTAGCTGAGAGCAAGCTGTGAGCCATAATGATCTAACCTAGCTCTCCTGCACAGTGAGAACTTCTTGGGAATCCAGCAAATTTATTTCTGACATCTCTGACCATTCTATAGCCTTTATTACATATTCTTTCATTTTGGTAAACACTGAAGTCTTTTGTGTCATGTATTGTTTTCTTCCTTTACGTGAATTTCTTAAATATCTAAACTATATTTTTCTTGAGGGTAGAATCTGGGTCTGCCTAGGACACACAGCACCTTGGATAGTAACTGTTCAGAAAATATCTGTTGAATAGATTTTTTGGGTTTTTTTTTTTGTTTTTTTGTTTGTTTGTTTTTTTTTGAGATGGAGTCACGCTCTGTTGCCCAGGCTGGAGTGCAATGGTGGGATCTCGGCTCACCGCAACCTCCGCCTCCCAGGTTCAAGTGATTCTCCTGCCTCAGCCTCCTGAGTAGCTGGGATTACAGGCACATGCCATCTTACCTGGCTAATTTTTGTATTTTTTAGTGGAGATGGGGTTTCACCATGTTGGTCAAGCTGGTCTCAAACTCCTGACCTCATGATCCACCAGCCTCGGCCTCCCACAGTGCTGGGATTTCAGGCATGAGCCACCACACCCGGCGGAATAGATTTTTTTTGTGTTTCGTTTCCTCTCAATTTCTCTGCTATTCTCAGTGTGGAGTTGGGGAGAATGACCTAAACCAAATTGTTGATTATGAAGATACTCTGCAAATGTGCAAGAAATATATCCTTCACTCCATGGCCTTTCTTGGAGCACAGTCAATTCTCATCACAGTTCCTAACCAAATTATAATGCATGGAGATCCAGTGGTGCCAACCATTTTAATAGTAAATGACTTACCACTGGCATCCACCTATGCATTCACGGATTTAACAAACAATGCATGTCATTTGTGTCATGTATCATGCAAGACTCTGGGGATCCAAAAAAGAGTTAAACATCATTCCTATTCTCAAGGAGCTCACAGTTCACTAAGAAAGACTATAGACCAATAATGTATTTTGATATGTTAGGCTGAATAATGTAAATATTTTAGAGATCTATACCAGGTGTTTTAGAAGCATTTATGGAATCTTTGTCCAACCCTTTGTGTAGATGGAAGACCTTTTAGGGGAGCCAGAAATGTTGACTCAGGAGGAGTTTCTCAGAGGAGTTAGTGCTTGAGCTTGACCTTAAGGAGGAGTAGGAGTAAAGTAGGTTCGGGAGGGGACGAAAATGCTTGAAGTCCTGGCAGTTGTCAAAGTAATGGAACAACGGTCCATGCAGCATGTCAAGATGTGGAAATTGCCTGGCTTGACAAATTTCCATCCATTTCTAGCCCTTTAGCTTGACAGTTGAACTGTTCAACCAGGCCTAGAAACTGAAACCTATTAGTAGTTTTCCAATCAAACTCTCTTTCACTGTGTTATCTTTTGTCCCAACCTTCAGGCAACCATGTGCCCACTGTATACATGAAATAAGCCTCTCCGATATTTAGAAGTTCTACTGTGAACATATAATGGTTTCCAGCTTGTTTCTCCCAAATGAGTTGTGCACTTGAAATATGTATAACATAATGAATATTATATTAAGATGTAATATAGGAAGAAGGTCTTTGATTCACAAAAGTTTTCTCCTATGTGATTTAATATGTGAGAACATTCAAGTTTATGGCAGCCAAGTCATTTATAATGAGACAGATGTGAAGTCATGTGTAATCTAGTGTACTCTCTCAAGTCAAATAAAAATTAAATCATTTATTTTGATCATATAATTTTTTTGCCAGTTTAAAGTTTTTTGCAGGAACATGGATGGAGCTGAAGGTCATTTCCCTATGTGAAATAACTCAGAAACAGAAAATCAAATACTGCACGTTCTCACTTATAAGTGGGGACTAAACCGTGGGTACATATGAATGTATAGAGGGAAATAACAGACACTGGTGACTCCTAAAGCAGGGAGGATGACGGGAGGTAAGGGCTGAAAAATTACCTATTGAGTACAGTGTTCACTAATTGAGTGATTGGTACACTGGAAGCCTAAACCCCACCACTACGATACATCCATGTAACAAACCTGCACATACCACCTGAATCTATAAAGATTTAAAAAAATTAAAAAATAAGTTATGTTATTAAATGAACTCA